>NC_023752.2:24620883-24920883 GCF_000499845.2 Phaseolus vulgaris
GGAGGCACGTGTAGTCGCCGATTGTTAAGTTGGCGTGTTCCGATCTCCAGCTTACCAGAATAGGCGATCGCCAGGTTGAGGATGAAGTCGCCAGATGCAGACTCAGGCGACCAAGCAGTCGGAGATCGCCAGAACAAGCACATCGCCGAAGATGAAGGAGAAGCAGATTATGAAGGCGGCCGGCGAGACCACAGGGAAGGTGTATGAAGACCCTAACTCGCCAGTTTCAGTAGAGATCGCACTCCTAAGTTAGCTATGCACTGGGCAGTACCATGCATAGGTAACTTAGCCAAAATGAGAGTAGAAGCAGCGCCAAGTCAGGGAGCCTCCAGATGATGGCACGTGTACAGTTTGATACGAGCCACGTGTCCAAGTCTGTAACTGCCAGGAGAGAGAAAATCACCAGGTATATAAGAGCTCTTAACGAACTTTCTGAGGTACGCACGTTCAGTTCATACACTTTACGCTTGCGAGTGACAGAGCTGTTGTGAGAGAGAGTTTTGCACGGTTCTAGTTCTTAGTATTGGGTGATACCGTCACTGACTTGAGCGTCGGAGTGCGATCGGCCGCAGCGGCGCCGTGTCGTTTCTTTGCAGGTTCTTGAAGTAGATCCAGAGGAGGAACGAAGGTGATAAGCGGTGCGCACGTCGATCCTTTGACGAGGCATTCTCCAGCGCTCCGGTCAACAGGCAGGATCACCCCCCATGCGGAGGTGAAGGGGAGCGTGAGTAAACGATACGGTTGGTCCTCCTCCTCTTATAGGCAGGTCCCACATCTGAGTCTTCATCCTCGGAGGAGATGGTGAGCACCCTCTTGCCTTTGTCAAGGGGGGCTGTAGGAGGAGTGCCAGCTACAGGCAGAGGGACTGCAGCAATGGGAGGGGGTGATTTGGGTGTTTGGAGTGTGAGAGGAGAGTTTGGTGTTTGTAGGGAATGGGGAGAGCTGGGTGTTTCGACAATGTGGCGTGGTGGTGATGGTGGCAGTGGGTTGGACTCGATGGCGGGGATAATGGAGGCGCTAGCCTTTCCAGGAGATGCATCAAAGCGAGCCTTCAAGGACTTAGCTAGTTCGACTCGCCTTGAAGAGTCCATCACTGATGCTGCAACAAGACAAACCAAGCAACAAAGGTCAGTTAAGCGTGAAGTGTCAAATACATATGGCGATGCATAGAAATGTAGAGTTAAGATTTGAACCCAGGGCCAAGTACAGAATATCGACTCTACTACTGAGCCAAATTCACAAATCAACAGCACGTATGAAAATTAGAGCAGATAAACATTGCTTACGATAATCAGAAAAAGCACAATTAAGAATCAGATATAAAGAAGACAAACAAGGGGCGAGATTCCCTACCAAAATACGCAGAAAGGGCGTTGGCATCAAATTCGCGAGCTATAAGTGTCGAGTTGTGGAAGACGATCTTCAGGCCAGCTAAGGCCACACACACCTCCCTATCAGCGGAGGATAGCTCGTCCAAAGATTTGGGCTTGGTCGGATTGGGCTTCTCCGTCCAGTACAGAGGAAAGCCATCCAAGGCTGTAGCGTCGTTTTTGGCGCAACACACCCTGAAGAATGTCACGTCAGCGGTACGGAGAATGTCACGTCAGCTGATCAGAGAATAACACGTCATCAGAGTGCCACGTGGACAATAGGGCGAGGCCTTAGTCTTTTCGCTGAAAACAAGTTATCAGCTCAAGACTAGGGGGCTTGTGTACCGTCCCGTCCCCGGGCGTTGACCAAAGTCAAAGTCAACAGTTAAGTCAGAGTCAACATATAGTGGGACCACTCGAGGATTCCAAAGAAGGAAGTCAACAGACTGACTGCTTGTGGCGTCGCCAAGATAAGGCGTCGCCAGGAGAGGGTGTCGCCAGGTTGAAGCATCGCCAGGTTGAAGCATCGCTAGGTTAAGACGTAGCCCAAAACAATAACAAAGAGAAGAGAAAGGTGGCTTCAAGGCCGTAGTTCTAGTACTAGTAGGGGGTAACCTAACTCACGAAGTACCCACGCCCAGGGGAGAACCACGTGCATGGTACGAGAGAAAGGTAGATACGCTCCCAGGGCAACTGATTAGAGGCTGGGGCGCATGAGTTGGCACCCAGAAAATCACCCCTTTGCGCAAATGCACTCCAAGAAGGAAGACTTACACGATGGATTATCCCTAAGTTGGGTTACGACGCTGTACGGCCCTCCACGAAGAGTAACGATCAAGTCCAAAGAACACGTGGCAATAAGCACTGAAAATATCAAGGCTTTCCTAAAAGTTCGCTAAGGTACGCGTTAATTCAGTTAAGTTTCGAATATTTCAAGGCATGTTTTTATACGCTTTCAATGCGCTTTAACGCGCTTTAAATACGGGAGGTGTATAAAAAGGGGCTTGGGACGTTTGAAAAGGGGAGGCAAGTTTTGACCTAATTCTCACAGTTTACACAAAGCCAAAAAACCCTAGTTGTTTCACGGCGCACCCACTGTGCGCACAGGCAACTAGGGCACACAGTATTAGCTACTCAGTATTATTTGACCACCTTCAGAGCATCCCTTCACGGTGTTCCGATACGGAGGTGTGTCACCTTTGATGTTTCTCGCTAGCTGACTTGATCGTCGGAGTGCAAACGGCCGCGAGGGCGCCCTTTTGTTCACTTCCTTTTTAGGTATCACAGACGGAGCAGAACAAAGGTGCCCTAGCTCGCGAAGACGAGCCACGCATAAAGACGACCAAGGTCAACCGGCGGGAACATTTTTCACTCATAATTGCCTAAAAATATCAATCCTAAAACTGAAGTATCACCTAAATGAAAACTCTTAAAATCAACTCACATCAGAATGAAGAGAGTTTATGGGAAGAAAGGAAGCCACACCACTTGGAGCAGAGGGAATTGTACCGTCCCGTACCCGGGCGTTGACTAAGTCAAGGTCAAGGTCAACACCAGGGGTCAAAGTCAACACAAGGCGTTGCCTAGGTGAAGAGACGCTAAGTGCCAGTGTCGTCAAGAAGAGGCGTCGCCTAGGTGAAGGCATCGCCCAACCAGGGCGTCGCCAGATCAAACATTACCAAAGCAAGGCAATCACTGTGTGGTTCCCCGATACCCATGGGTAGGAAAGACCATGGAGGGAGCGACGCCGTGAGAAGGCCTCAGGTCCCGATAACCCGGGGCAGTGATAAAGAGAAGGAAAAGGTGGCTTCAAGGCCATAGTGATAGCACCAGTGTAGGGAAGCCTGACTCGTGAAGTACCCCTGCCGCCCCAGAGACGCCTTTGGGACAGATACGACTCAAGAGGAAGGTCACGCCCAGGGTAGCCGGGTGCAGGGTACGAGAGGAAGGCAGATACGCTCTCAAAGTAAGTGACTAGATGATTGGGGGCATGAGTTGGCACCCAAAAAGTCACCCCTTGCGCAGTAGCACTCCCAGGCAGAAGGACTCACACGTAGAAACGTCCCCAGCTGGGCAGAAACGCCCCCAGATGGGGTCATGGTGTCGTGAGGTCCTCCACGTGTACGACAACCAGGTCAGAATAGAAACACCCTTTAGTCAGGTGCCAGGTAATTAAGTCATTCAATACAGTTTCCGTTTCGAGCGTTCAGGTACTATAATGGCTCCCAAGCGTTTCAACGTCTTAAATGCGCTATGTTTTCTAATTAAACGCTTTAATGAGCACGTTACGTTTGTGATTAAAAGCGCTTTAAGGCGCTTTAAATGCTTGGGTAGTTTAAATAGCGCGGAGAATGTTGGGAACGGGGTTCGAACTTTTGGCAAATTTTCCAGAGACACTCTAGTTACTTGCTCGAGCCTTGAGGTTACGCACAAGGGACTAGGGAGAGGCGGTTTGCCAGAACGAGAATATACACACAATACACAGTTCTTTTTACCACCTTCAGAGTGGCATACGCGGTGCTCGGATATGGAGGTGCCCGGTTTTGGTGTTTCTTGCTGGCTGACTTGAGCGTCGGAGTGCAAACAGCCGCTAGGGCGCCCTTTTGTCCTCTTTTTGCAGGAATCCACAGGTAACCCGTGGGAAGGAGTCCCTAGCTGACGGTTGAGGTCGCGCACGAAGACGTCCCGGTCAACCGGACGGAACATTTGGCGCCCACCGTGGGGCCGATATAAAACATCAGTCCCATCACAAGTTTGAGAAAATCTACCAAGTTACAGTAACGTTGGAGGAGGTTGGAGTGACAATGGCCCCCACCAGACGAGGTACAGCGCGCGCAGCCCCAGCAGAACTATCCATGCAACAGGTCCTGGAGATAATGAGGGGGCTGCAGCAGGATATGGCTGAGTCGAAGCTGGAACAGGAACGCATGCAGGCGGATCTCGACGCCTCGCATGAGAGGAATGAAGAGCTTCACCGTGTAAATGAGGAGTTGTGCCAGGACCTGAGAAATAATCGGGGGCAACATGGACATGACGAGATGGAGAACCATTCCCCACCAAGGGAGTTTTCCACTCCCTTCTCGCAGGAGATTCTAGATGCAGTGATCCCGAACACATTCGCGGGGCCCAAGGTGATCTTCACCGGGATGGAGGACCCAGAGACGCACCTTGCTGCATTTCACACACAGATGGTCCTGGTAGGCGGTTCTGACGCTGCCAAGTGCAAGCTCTTTATGAGCACCCTGACTGGGATGGTTATGGACTGGTTCATCAGCCTCCCGGACGGTCATATCACATCTTTCTGCCAATTGTCACGATTGTTCAGGGAACAATACTTGGCAAACAAAGCCCCGCCGCCGGTCTCCTACGATTTGTTCGATGTGAAGCAGTATCAAGGGGAGACCCTGAAGGAATACATTAATCGCTTCGGGGCCCAGGTTGTGAAGGTTGGCACGACAGAGGAGCCTATGATCGTGTACGCATTCGTGAAAGGCGTATGCCCCGGTCCTTTTGGAGAGTCTATCATTCGCAACCGCCCCAGGACTTTCGCTGAGTTACGGCGTCGGGCGGTAGAACATATTGCTTCTGAAGGGGAGGTGTGCGTGAAGCGCACCAGTGTCGTGCCCTCACGCCCGAGAGGACCGGCGCGAGCTCAGCCCGTCAGGGTCAATGAGACCACGACGGGAAGAAAGAAGCCAGATGCGAGACGCCCCTACGAAGCCAGAAAGCCCCAGCCCCGGGGTCCAGCGGGGGGCGATCGCCCGGCCAGAGAAAGAGCGAGACCAGCGAGGTACAACTTTGTGGTGGAGCTGAAGGACCTGATCGCCATGCCTAACATAGCTGAGAGGCTGAGGCGACCGGTGAAGACTGACAAGGTGTTAGGGCCTCGCAAAGACTCTTGGTGCGAGTTCCACGAGGCTTTCGGGCACCACATTGATAACTGCCTGTCGTTGGGTTACCAGCTAGATGAGCTGGTGAGAACTGGATTTTTGAAGGATTATGTCGCGGAGCCCACAACGACCGCCACCTTGTCGGCACCGGCGGAAGAACCAACACACGAGACGCCGGTTCTCGGCGAGTTTCATACCATAGCTGGAGGTTTTTCCGGCGGTGGTCCCAGAGCCTCCCAGCTGAAGAAATACGCGAGGGGGGTTAACTCAATCGAAGAAAGACTCTCGGGTGAGCCGTGGGAGTCGGAACTCGTATTCACAAGAGGGGACCTCCGAGACGTGGTGCCGCATGACAACGACCCCGTTGTCATTTCGGTAGTCACAGCGGGAAGAAAGGTGCATCGAGTTCTTGTCGACCAAGGAAGCTCGGCGGACGTCATGTTCTTGTCGACATTTAATAAGTTACGGTTGTCCCCCGACCTGTTGAGGCCCTACACGGGGTGCCTGTATGGGTTTGCGGATAACCAGGTGGAAGTCCGAGGTTACCTGGAGTTGAAGACTACGTTCACGGATGGAGAGGCCTCGCGTACCGAATACATCCGGTACCTGGTCGTGAACGCCAACTCCGCCTACAATATTTTGCTGGGCAGGCCGGCGTTAAACCGTTTGAACGCGGTGTCCTCCACACGCCACATGAAGATGAAGCTGCCGGACCTCAGTGGTAAGGTGATAGTCATCAGGTCAGACCAGGAGGAGGCGAGGAAATGCTATGAGAACAGCCTGAAAACAAAGAGAGGCGTTTTCATGGTATATGAACGTCTGCCAGGCGCGGACACGACGATGATTGAGGTGACGCCCGCGGGGTCGACGCCTATTGAGGCCATACCGGCGAGGGCGACGCCCGAAGCAGACGCACCCATGGAGGAAGGTCCTAGCGACGTGGCGCCCGTGCAAGAGGCGGCGCCCGTCGAGGATGATAGCAGAGAACAGCCAGCAACCAACGCCGTAGAAAGGGAGATTGGCGGCAAGACATTCAAGTTGGGGAGTTTGCTGAGCCCAGAAGAACAGGAAGGGGTGGCAGAAGTGATTTCGCGCCACCTAGATGCCTTCGCATGGTCTGCCTCGGATATGCCCGGTATCGACCCTGATTTCCTGTGTCACCACCTCAGCATGGATGCCACGGTCCGCCCCGTGCGCAAGAGAAAGAGAAAGTTCAATGAGGAGAGACAGCAGGTGGTGAAGGACGAAAGGCATAAGCTGTTGAAGGCTGGCCATATCAGGGAGATTCAATACCCTGAGTGGCTTGCCAATGTCGTCTTGGTGAAAAAGGTGAATGGAAAGTGGAGGATGTGCATGGACTTCACAGACTTGAATAAGGCGTGCCCAAAGGACTCGTACCCGCTGCCCAGCATCGACGCCTTGGTGGACAGTGCGTCCGGCAGCAAGGTGCTGAGTTTCCTAGACACCTTCTCCGGATACAACCAGATCAAGATGCACCCGAGAGATGAGAACAAAACTGCATTCATGACTGAGACCTGCAGTTACTGCTATAAGGTGATGCCTTTTGGGCTGAAAAACGCAGGCGCCACGTACCAAAGGTTAATGGACAAGGTCTTGGCGCCGATGTTCGGGAGGAATGTGTACGCCTATGTAGACGACACGGTGGTGGCGTCGCAGGATAGGGCGCAGCACATGGCGGATCTGGAGAAGTTGTTCGTCACGATATCCAAGTACCGCCTCAAGTTAAACCCTGAGAAGTGTGTTTTCGGGGTAGAGGCCGGTAAGTTCTTGGGTTTTATGCTCACAGAGAGGGGGATAGAGGCGAACCCCGACAAATGCGCGGCGATTATCACCATGCGAAGCCCGGCATCGGTAAAGGAAGTGCAACAGCTGACAGGGCGGATGGCGGCACTCTCAAGGTTTGTTTCCGCCAGGGGGAAAAAGGGGCATCCATATTTCCAGTGCCTCAAGAGAAACAGTCGCTTTGCATGGACTGACGAATGCGAAACGGCTTTCATTAAGTTAAAGGAGTACCTGGCGACGCCACCGGTCCTCTGCAAACCGGTAACAGGCGTGCCCCTCCGGTTATATTTTACTTTAACGGAACGAGCTATCAGCTCAGTGCTGGTCCAGGAACAGGACCAGATTCAATAACCCATCTATTTTGTAAGCAAGGCCTTACAAGGCACAGAAACCAGATACCAGGCGTTGGAGAAGGTAGCGCTGGCGGTGGTATTTTCAGCCAGGAGGCTCCGTCATTACTTCCACAGCTTTACGGTGGTAGTGATGACAAACCTCCCCATACAGAAGGTGCTGCAGAAGCCTGACGTGGCCGGAGAATGGTACGCTGGGCGGTGGAACTGTCAGAATTCGACACCCAGTATGAGCCTAGAGGATCCATCAAAGGGCAGGTATACGCGGATTTTATAGCGGAACTTTCGCCCGGAGGAGAGCAAGAGGTGGAGGTGGGCTCGCAGTGGTTGCTCTTGGTTGATGGCTCTTCCAACCAGCAAGGGAGTGGTGCGGGAATAGTCTTGGAGGGACCCAACGGCGTGCTGATTGAGCAGGCCCTGCGCTTCGCCTTCAAGGCAAGTAACAATCAGGCAGAATATGAAGCCCTGATAGCAGGAATGCTCCTAGCCAAGGAGATGGGCACGCAGAACCTCCTGGTGAAAAGCGATTCCCAGCTGATTACGGGGCAGGTGTCGGGTGAGTTCCAGGCGAAGGACCCACAGATGGCGGCATATCTGAAATACGTCCAGTTGGTGAAGGGGGCATTCAACGCTCTTGAGCTGATACATGTCTCAAGGGAGCAGAATGCCAGAGCTGACCTGCTTGCAAAGCTGGCCAGCTCAGGCAAGGGGGGTAGACAGAGGACAGTGATCCAGGAGACTCTCAAAGCTCCGCGTAGATTCGTGGAAGACAACAGGGTGGACGTCCTCCAGATTTATACAACAAGGGGAAGGCCGAGGAGTCATTACTCTTTGACCCAAGATACGCAGAGGGTGCCCCGCATCAGCACGTACGCGGATGTGCCCGAGGGAGAGCAAATGCAGGTATGTGTTTTAACCGAGGGAGACACCTGGATGACGCCCTATAAGCGATACCTGGCGGATGGGGCTCTCCCAGTGGATCCTGAAGAGGGCAAGAAGGTCAAAAGAAATGCCGCAAGATATACTTTGGTGGATGGGGTGCTGTTCAGGCACGATTTCACTCACCCTATTCTAACATGCGTAAGTGGCGACCAGTGCACCAGGATAATGGCGGAGCTACACGAAGGCATCTGCGGGAGCCACGTAGGGGGAAGGTCCCTAGCCTCCAAGGTAATACACGCAGGTTTCTTCTGGCAAACAGTAAAAGAGGACTGCGCGCGACACGCTCAGCGTTGCAGGCAATGCCAAAAGCACGCCGACTGGCACAAGGCGCCGCCAGAAGAGTTGCGATCCATATATAGCCCGTGGCCTTTCCATACATGGGGAATCGACATCCTGGGCCCGTTTCCACTGGCCATCAGGCAGATGAAGTATTTGATCGTCGCCATCGAATACTTCACCAAATGGATAGAGGCAGAGCCCGTAGCACAGATCACTGCGCACGAGGTACAGCATTTTGTGTGGAAGAACATTGTGTGCCGTTTTGGCGTACCTAGGCGGCTGATATCCGACAACGGAACCCAGTTCGCCAGTCAACAGTTGAGAAACCTATGTGCTGAGGTAGGCATCAAGCAGGTGTTTGCATCAGTTGAACACCCCCAGACTAATGGGCAGGTAGAGTCAGCAAACAGAGTTTTGCTGAGAGGGCTAAAGAGAAGGCTGGAAAAGGCCAAAGGAGCATGGGCGGAGGAGGTGCCAAGGATCGTGTGGGCATACCACACCACGCCCCAATCTTCCACCATGGAGACGCCTTTTAGCTTGGTGTATGGGTCGGACGCGATGATCCCAGTTGAGATTCACGAAAGCTCACCACGTTTCCAAAACTTCGTGGCGGAAGAATCCAACGAAGAAAGGCGGGTGAACCTGGACCTACTGGACGAAGCAAGGGAGGAAGCCAGAATAAAGGCGGAAGCAGTGAAGAGAAGAGTAGAGCGACAATACAGCTCTAAGGTAAAGCCGCGGCAGTTCCAGATTGGCGACCTAGTTATGAGGAAGGCTCATCCATACGAGCTGGAGAATAAGCTGTCTCCCAAGTGGACCGGACCCTTCAGAATTACCGAGGCTAAGGGCAACGGGTCGTATAGCCTAGAGACCTTGGAAGGGGGTCCCATCCCACGCAGCTGGAATGCAGCCAACTTAAAATTTTATTTTAGTTGATTTATGTAAGCAGCCATGTAACAATTTAGTTGAAGGGGACACTCTTTTTCCCTCTTGGGGGTTTTTTAATGAGGTCACCCAAATAAAAGGGAAAACCAGTTTGAGAAAAAGAAGTGCCTTGGTTTTTAGCCTTTATCTTTCTCCGTTTGAAGTAATGTGAGGCGTCGCCAAAAAAGAAGACGTCGCCTAGGTGAAGGCGTCGCCTAGGTGAGGGCGTCGCCAAGAAAGAAGGCGTCGCCTAGGTGAAGGCGTCGCCAAGGGAAAAGGCGTCGCCTAGGTGAAGGCGTCGCCAAGAAAGAAGGCGTCGCCCAGGTGAAGGCGTCGCCTAGATGAAGGCAGGCGCCGTTGAGGAGCATGACGAAGGAAAAGCGCACAATATGCGAAACGTATGCAGAGTAAAGCGACGTTGCAAAAAATCAAGTATGATATAGAAAAGTTGATGTTACAAGCAATGTTCGATACAATGGAAGTAGCGCAAATAGGGCAAATATTACAACTCATGCAAATCACAAAAGAGCCACTTTTCAGTGGCCATCAGAGTCAGCACTGGAGGAAGACGAAGCCTTGATCCCAGCCCGCAGAGCTCGAGTAAGTCGTGTCCTCCTCTCTTGGTTTATTTTCGAACCTGCACCAAGGGAGATAAATGTGTCAGAGACACCATGAAGCAAGACAGGCACGGTTAGAAAGTAATAAAGGCTGAAGTTTCTAGGGCAGTGACTCTTACATATGTACTTTTCGAGAGTTCCAGCGTTGGACTCCAAGCTGATCAAAGTGGCAGAGTCAAAACCTCCCGCCTCAGCAAGAATCCGGCAAGCTATTTGATCACTTGGAGCCAGCTTCTTGAAGGGTTTGGTTTTGAGGGCCCTCGCCTCTCTCACCCAGTACAGCGGAAACCCATCCAGAGTGTCGGGAACAAGGTCAGTGCAGCAGATCTTGAAGAACCGGCCTTTCCACCCGGTGAACGAGTTTTGGAAGGGTGTGAGGAGAACTCTCCCGGGAACTTTACTGAGAGTTACCCAGAGGTTGTGCCTCTGCCTCTTCACCTCAAAGAAGTGAAGAAAGAGGTCAACCGAGGGCGCACAACCCAGAAACCCGAAGAAGATGTCGAAGGCTTTAACAAAGGCCCAGCTGTTGGGGTATAACTGGGCCGGAGCGACATTGATCTCCGTCAGCAGTTCCTTCTCGAACCAGGAGAAGGGTAGGCGCACTCCGATGGTCTTGAAAACCACCTGGTAAAGGTAAAAGAAGGGGACCCCTTCGTTGGCCCGTTCGTCTCCGCATACTGGCTCCCCTAGAGTGCAAGGGAGCACAGCAATGTCGTCGTCATGCCTCCTCGCGAAGGCCCGGTGATCATAGGAACATGAATCCCCTTTGTGTTCCCTTATGGCCCTGGTAGCAAGTAAGCATGAACATTCGTCAAGAAGTTCGCTCGAAGCCCAAGGGTACAGGTCCTTGGGACTGACCCTGGGGGAGGCAGCATGAGAGGACATTCTTTAACAAGATCTGGGATTGTCAAAGGCGTATGGCCCGCCGGAAATGCAAGAGTCGAGCGAAGGGAGCAAATGCTGGAAGAACCCTTCGTGAGAGAAGAAAGGGTGCAAGAAGAAAGGGTGCAAGAAGAGAGAGTGTAAGTAGGTCACGAAGAGTGCAGAAATGATGAGAAAGGTTTCAGAGTTTGAAGAGTTGAATAAAGCGGTTAGAGCGCCAAACGACGCAAGTAGAAGTATTGCAGTTAGAGCATTAAACAACGCGAATGGATGCACCGCACGATCGAGCCACGTGGCAGAAGATGAAAGGATGGCCCTGGCACCGCTGGTTAAAGTCAGAGAACGTCGTATCAACAGAATATCCAGTGGTACGATGCGCCGTCGAAAGTGGGTCAGGGGCACAGTAGGAGTCAGGACTCAGTGGAATGACTGAATGTCCCATCGGCCATACAAGAAGCGCCACGTGGATCAAGTCGAATGACTGAACGTCCCATCAGCCATATAAGAAGTGCCACGTGGATGGCACGGGCAAAACCTTGAGCCCTTCGCTGTCATCAAGCGTCAACCAAGGCAAAGATCAAAGTCAATGTCAAGGTAAAGATAACGCCCGAGGCGTCGCCCGGAAGGACGCAAAGGGCGACGCCAGCGTGAGACGTCGCGGGCGTCGCCAATCCAAATATCAGCAGGGTCGCCTCCCCGATACCCACAGGTAGGAAAGACTGTGGAGGGAGACGAAATTGAAGAGGGCAAAGTTAGTTACTGGCGTCACCTCCCCGATACCCACAGGTAGGAAAGACTGTGGAGGGAGATAAGACCGCCAAACGCCAGCGAATCGCTGGCCGGGTGTTCCCTGATACCTATGGGAAGGAAAGACCATGGAGGGAACGACCCCCCCCCCTAGAGCACTCGGCGTTTTAGACACCCAGGGACGATACGACGCTGCTGTAGCAGACCTCTCCTTAGGCGTGGGCGCCGGGCGTTAAGGATCAAGGAAAGGACCGTTTCGGTGTTAGAGACACCCCGTGGACGATACGACTCCACTAGGTGAACCTCTCCATGGGCGTGGGCATCGGCACGTGACCTTTCCCGGGCCTACAAGGCCGCCCAACGAAGTGCAAGATGCGAGTATAATGCAAGCAAAACAACCAAGGCACAAGAAGGCAACGGATGAGAATAAAATCACACGGGCAGAATTCCATGTCGCGAGGACACGAGAGTAATCATAACAAAATCCCAGAGTTATAACAAGAGTACAGATGATTCAAAGAATTACAAATTTGTCAGAGAAGGTTAAAACAAGTACAAAGGAATGGGCTGATGATCGAGGGTGTCGGCTCAATCGTGTATCTCCAAAGGCACGACCTTTCCATCAACAATGTGGTGAGTGGAATCACAGCTGGAAATGTCGATCCCCGGGTTCGTGCAGACTGCTTGAGCCAAAGCTTCTTGGAACCCCTCCTCGAAAGTGCCCGCCATGTCTTGGATGAGGGCCTTTTTGTCCTTCTCTAGCTCCTCAATGGCAGCGTCCCCAAAGGCTACCTGCTTCTCCAAAGCCTCCTTCTCCATGCGAAGTCGACTGACCTCGACCTGTAGTTTGTCGTAGTCAGCCTGGAGAAGGCCCATAGCCTTGGCCTGGGTGGCCATTTCCCCCTCCATCCGCTCCATCTTGTCAGCCTGCTCACAGCAACGGTCCTTCAAGTCCTTTTGAACTTCTGCATCAGCTTCGACCAATTCTTGAAGGCCCGTTAACTGAACTTGGAGGGCGACTTCCCGAGTATAAAAGTCAGCCTGGAGCTCCAATGCCTCTGCCAGTTGTCTCTCAGCTTCTGCTTTGGACTCTTGCGCCTGCTTCAGGGAAGTTTGGTAAGTTTCGTTCTGGCATCCCAGGGTTCTCTTCTCCTCCTCCAGAGCAGTTACCTTTGTTTCCAAGGCCTGGAGAGCTTGAGTTTGCAGGACAGCATTCCTGGCCTGGGCGCGCCATTCAAGGGCCACCGCCAAGAAGGCCCCCAAGTAGAAAGGCATGCCTTTCTTCCTGTCGGTGCCCTCTGGCATAGTCCCGCCACTGAAGCCCCTCATCAGATGCATGATTGGAGGAGGGATGGCGATGAGATCGGGGGCGGCAGCGGCAGTGACGGGAGCAGAGGAAGCAGTGACTTCTGCCGGTGATGGAGGCGGGGCAGACTCGGCACCTTCGCCCCCTTCCTCTTGGACTGTTGTGGGTGGAAGTGAGGTCACGCTGGGAGGGTCATCCATGAAGGGATTCCCTCCCTGGGACGACGCCTCTAGCAGAAGAGGAACCCGCGCAGATTTTCTCCTTTTGAAGGGTGCCACACCTTCCGAGTCCTCGTCATCCGATAAAATTTCCAAGACCCGTTTCCCTTTGTCAAGGGATGTTGGAGCCGGAGACGAGGCTGCGGCTAGGGGAACGGCGGCGATGGGTAGAGGAGAGCTGGGAGCCTGAAGTGCTTCGGGGCTATGTGGAGATGACGGAGATGAGCTTAGGGGAGCTTCGGCAGTGATCGGAGGTGGCGGTGACAGAGTTGGTGGGGGAATCGGATCAGCAGCAGGGGCGGAGGAGGCGCCCGCCTTGGCGGCACGAGCCTCCTTCATTGCTTTCGCCAGCATCATCCTTTTAGAGGCGTCCATCACCGATCCTACGTCGAAACAGACCAGATAGCAGAAATTAGGGCCAAAGCAACTATACAAAATTACAAAGCGCATAGAGGCGTGAGATGCAAGTAACATGGCACCATGGGAAACAGGGGAGGAAGCAGTGGGAACAAACATCCGGTAGCAGGGTGTTCACAGCAAAGGGGACGAGGGAAAAGTCTCCTTACTGAAGTATGTTGTCAGGGCGTGAGCATTGTATTCGCTAGCAACAAGCTTCAAAGTATAAAAAACGATCCTCAGCCCAGCCAAGGCCTTGCTTACTTCCCTGTCAGCAGGAGATAGCTCTTCCAGGGTTTTGGCCCTAAGCAGCTTAGGGCGCTCCGTCCAATAGAGGGGAAAGCCGTCCAAGGCTGTGGGGTCGTGCTTGGCGCTGCACACTCTAAAGAATTTCCCCTTCCAGTTTTTGTAAGAGTTTTGGAAGAGGGAGAGGAGGATTCTGCCCGCGATCCTGGAAAAGCTTACCCAGAAGCTTTTCCTCTGCTTTTTCACCTCAAAGAAATGTAGGAAAACGTCTACGGAAGGGAGGATGCCCAGGTGTCCGCAAAGAATTTGAAAACCCCTTACAAATGCCCAGCTGTTGGGGTGGAGCTGGGCGGGGGCGGTATTAATTTCGGTGAGGAGTTCTCTTTCAAAGGGGGTGAGTGGGAGACGCACTCCTACGCGTTTGAACACGGTCTGGTACATGAAGAAGAAGGGTTTCCCCTTTCTAGGTCTGTCGTCCAAACAGACAGGTTCCCTAGGCCTGCCGGGACGGACGGATATGTGGGCGTCATGAGTGCTGCAGAAAGCGTTAAAGTTATACAAATGGGGATCCCCACGGTGAGCTTCCAGGTCCTGGAAGGTAGTCAGGCTGGTACACTCATTCAAGAGCTCGTCGGGGGCCCATGGGTAGTAGGCTTTGTAGTTGGACTTGGGGGTATTGGGGGAGGAATCAGGCTCCGCGTTCGTGCGCGTCATGGTGTAAATAAATAGCTGGAGAAAGAAGAGAGGAAAAAGGTTTTAACAAGTGTAGCCATGACAGGAGGGGGAGTGAACCCCAGGAAACATCACCCACGCGAGAAAATCCAGAAAAAAGGAGAAGGGAACAGATAAGGAAGGAGAAGCGGAAGAACGCAGTAATGCATGAATGTCAACAGTCCTAGGCAGTTCAATAAACCAGACAATGCGACGAAAGGGAAGTGATGGAGATCAAGCTCAAGAGAACATGGAGGCCACTCATCAAGCTCAAGAAGAGGTGGAGGCACAAATGGAGGACGCCCATGGAGGTCAAAGTCCACCTCAAAGGATTACAAGAAGCATGTTCAAAGCTTTGGGAGCTAGAGGACATTTATTTTCTCTTTTTGTAGTTTCTTTAGTTGAAGGTGCTTAGAGGGAAACTTTAGAAACCTCTTTTGTTATAGCATCTTTTAGGTTTTAGTTAGGAGCTTTAGGGGGGTGTATTAGTAGATAGGTGTAGGAGTAGAATAGGGGGTGCCAAAGTGAAGGAAAGGATCACACCTTCCTTGCTTTGCAAATTAGCGCCGGTTCTAGTTTGATTTGGGAGGGAATTTTGAATTGTTTTAGCTTTCATTTTCAGCACCTTAGGCTATAAATAGAGGTGGCTTCCTTGTAAAATTCAGATTTGAATTTATCTAAAGAAACTATACTCAAAATTGGAGTGAGCATTTGGAGAGCTTTTGAGCCTTCTACTTTAGTCTTATCTTGAAGGACCATGGTTTCCTCAAGTGGCGGCTTGCACACTCATCTAGGAGCATCCATACTTCTAGTGGCGTGATCATCCAACCATTCTTCCATCTTCATGAGCATTCTCTTCTCCTTCCTTTCTTCTTCTTCAATTTGTTCATGTTGCCTTGTCTTTTGAGTTGTTTTTGTTTCGGTTCTTCTAATTTTCCAGCACCTATATTCTGTTTGTTTCTTAATTCTGTTCGGTACATTTGATTTTGGTTCAATTATGTTCGGTCTTTTCTTTTATAATTCCTTTGTTGATTCAATTTGACAATATTTGGTTCATCCAAATGAGTTTGGGATTTGGTACTTGTTATTGGTGAGTTCTTGGCTTAGAACCATGATCCAACTTCTAAGAAAGTGCCTCTATATTTTCCAGCTCAAGGTGATTCCTAGAAATGTCAAGAATCTTGTTCTATGTGGCTATTGGAATCACATCAGGAAGAGTCGTGAGTATTCGAAAATCATACCTTTGCTATCAAAGTGAAGGTGGAAGAAGAGCACAGGAAGGAGAGAACAGCAATTGCAGAGAAAAGGGGTTTGAAGACGACGAGCAGTGCAGAGACGCAGAGGGAATGAATGTAATAGTGGGGTGAGCGCGGGGTTTGGGGGTAACTCAAACGTTACATCTTGCAACCCAAGAGGCGCTAACTAAGAGCCGTGAGATCGTGCCACGTGTCAAAGGATCAATCGCCCAAGGGAAACGCAAGGGTCTCTAGAGGCTGGCCGTGCGATGGGCTACGTGGCGCGCGATCAAGGGTAGCCCCAAAAGGTGCTATCAGTCCCGTTTCAGAGGATGTCCAATCAAGTCATTAAGAGCGCTTCTGTGGTTCAGAGAGTGTCACGTCAATAATTCGAGAATTGTTGAGTCAGCAGGGAGCGACACGTCATCAGGGTGGCACGTGGACGGCGTGGGCGAGGCCTTAGTCTTTACGCTGAAGACAAGTCTTCGGCTTAAGACTGGGGGCTTGTGTACCGTCCCGTACCCGGGCGTTGACTAAGTCAAGGTCAAGGTCAACACCAGGGGTCAAATTCAACACAAGGCGTTGCCTAGGTGAAGAGACGCTAAGTGCCAGTGTCGTCAAGAAGAGGCATCGCCAAGGCAAGGCGTCGCCCAACCAGGGCGTCGCCAAATCAAACATTACCAAAGCAAGGCAATCACAGTGTGGTTCCCCGATACCCATGGGTAGGAAAGACCATGGAGGGAGCGACGCCGTGAGAAGGCCTCAGGTCCCGATAACCCGGGGCAGTGATAAAGAGAAGGTAAAGGTGGCTTCAAGGCCATAGTGATAGCACCAGTGTAGGGTAGCCTGACTCGTGAAGTACCCCTGCCGCCCCAGAGACGCCTTTGGGACAGATACGACTCAAGAGGAAGGTCACGCCCAGGGTAGCCGGGTGCAGGGTACGAGAGGAAGGTAGATACGCTTTCAAAGTAAGTGACTAGATGATTGGGGGCATGAGTTGGCACCCAAAAAGTCACCCCTTGCGCAGTAGCACTCCCAGGCAGGAGGACTCACACGTAGAAACGTCCCCAGCTGGGAGAAACGCCCCCAGATGGGGTCATGGTGTCGTGAGGTCCTCCACGTGTAGGACAGCCAGGTCAGAATAGAAACACCCTTTAGTCAGGTGCCAGGTAATTAAGTCATTCAATACAGTTTCCATTTCGAGCGTTCAGGTACTATAATGGCTCCCAAGCGTTTCAACGTCTTAAATGCGCTATGTTTTCTAATTAAACGCTTTAATGAGCACGTTACGTTTGTGATTAAAAGTGCTTTAAGGCGCTTTAAATGCTTGGGTAGTTTAAATAGCGCGGAGAATGTTGGGAACGGGGTTCGAACTTTTGGCAAATTTTCCAGAGACACTCTAGTTGCTTGCTCGAGCCTTGAGGTTACGCACAAGGGACTAGGGAGAGACGGTTTGCCAGAACGAGAATATACACACAATACACAGTTCTTTTTACCACTTTCAGAGTGCCATACGCGGTGCTCAGATACGGAGGTGCGCAGTTTTGGTGTTTCTTGTTGGCTGACTTGAGCGTCGGAGTGCAAACGGCCGCTAGGGCGCCCTTTTGTCCTCTTTTTGCAGGAATCCACAGGTAACCCGTGGGAAGGAGTCCCTAGCTGACGGTTGAGGTCGCGCACGAAGACGTCCCGGTCAACCGGACGGAACAGGAATCAAAGATGAGTGATGCAAGAGCCGTCACTTGAGATATTATCCACTGAATATAAGACCCAAATGATGTGAGTTGATTTTAGGATTGTTCATTTTATAGTGTGACACTTTACTTAGATTGAGATTTTAACCAAGAATATGGTGAGAACTCTAAGAATATCCCCACTAGACACGAACTTAACCAAGTGGTTAAGTATGCGTGAAGGTTCACTTCACAAAAGCAAAAGGAAAATACAATTATACGGTGAACATGATGCTAGAAGGGGCGAACTTAAAGAACAAGGACAAGAATCCAAATAGAATTGTCGAATGGAAATAAGGAAAACAAAATAAGAACATGATATAAAAAGTAAAAATGGAATGACAATGGAAGAATAGATGAAGGAAGGAGAAAGCTTATGTGATGGATTTGATAAGTGGAACACGCCATTTGGAGTGTGATTGTCGTCCAAGTGATGATAGCGGTCACTTGCGATCTCTCAATACTCACAAGATAAGACCTAAATTCTAACAGGAATTCAAACCTGACTAACACAACAGACAATTTGTGCAGAGTAACTCTTCTTCTTTTAATTTCAACTTGAAAAATACACTAGGTAGGCCTCCTATTTATAGGTGAAGGAGTCTTGGAGAACAAGCTAAATGGGTAGGATGGGAAAAGGTAAAAAATGGGCAGCCTTAGGGTTTGACTAAGTCAAACCCGCATCCTAGGCTTGTCCTTTTAGAAGCTAGGTCAAAATGTCTTCCAAAAGGGCTAGAAACAAGCTAAAATGCTGCCCAAACCCCCTATTATGCTAAAAGCACCTTATTCTAGCCTATCTTTGCTATTTAGACCCCTAAAGTGAGCCCAATTTTTTTACAATATATTTGTATCTTATAAGAAGACCAATGGAAGAACTTGAGATGTTTTGGTCTTTCTCCATTTCTCCTTCTGGTGAGGTCTTCACTTGAATGTTGAGATGACCTTTCATAGTGTGCATCCTTGGTCATCTTCTTGTTGTCTTGGTTTGTATCACCAAATAACTAAGAGTACTCAAACTCACAAATTCACTCAAGCAGAGCTTCTTTACTTCAAATTTTAATGTTAAAATACATGAGACAAGTCACCCTATTTATAGGGAGGGGTGCCTTGGTGGGCAACATGGGGCAGGGTATAATTGGAAGAAGATAGGGGTGGCCTAGGGGTTGACCTAGGTCAAAGTCGCCTCTTAATCCAAGCTTCTAGAAGCAAGGGCCACCTCCTAACCCTAATGGACTTGGCACAAGCCCAATATGATAAATACACCCCCTATTATGCTATATGAACCCTACTCTACTGAAATTAGAAACAAAGAGACTAGTTGATGCTCAGCTCCCATTGCTTGGGCTATCCTCCTGGTGATTCTTTGAGGAATGATGGGCTATGAGGCACTGGCTAGTGGTTGGTCCTGACCTAGCCCTGGATCTTGTGTCATACTCTATGTCATCCTTCTAAAAGGTTGAGCTTGGTTAGGGCAAGCTCTATCTCTTAGGTCTTCATCATAATGTCATTCTAATCATTAAGGTGAATGAATGAATAAGACACATTAAAGTGAGTGAACAAATATACTTTAAATACCTTAATGTGCATCCAAGTAAGTTCTTTTGCGTTTGCACGTACCCTCACAGTCAACATGTTATATCCAGAATAAGCACTGAAATAATAAGATTTCATGTTAGAACACATAACATTATGTAATGTATAAGTAATAATAGATGTTAAATTAAATTGTCTAACCTATCTATAATGTGTTTAAAATAGTTAGGAGGTTTCTTATGCAAGGAGCAAAACCATGTAGTGTTGTAATCTTGAACAACTATGATTAGTAGTTGCCAATGTCGCTTACTTAACATATTAGTTAGTTTCTCTTATTTCAATAATTTAGTATAACTTATTTAATGAATATGGATTTGCTCATGGATATATGGAGCAATATAAATTTCTTTTCCTCTATCCTTTAAGACAGTGGTAATGTATGTTTGTATTTCTAACTTTTTGTTACAAAGTGATTTAATGGGTAGAGGGTCCAAAAAACTATATGTGTATTGGCCAAACCTTAGACATCGGTGCCAGACATCGGCGTCATACTTTGACATCGAACCTCGGTGGTCTGATGGCATTAATGGGCCACGTAGGTGGGCCCCAAACATAATAATGAGTTATTATCCAGACGTAAGAAGGACCCAAGTCATGAGAGGATTCATGCATGTGGTGTGTATAGTACGTTCAGGTCTAGCACAAGTAAATACTCCATGGAACCCTATAGCCCGTTAGGGTTAGGGTTTCTAAGGAGAGATCGCATGCATGACACGTGAATAGTTAGGGCACCCATAAAACAGATGGTCCCGCAGCGATGGTGCATGAGTTGGTACCCTGGCAGCCATACTATTAAGATTATGCAGTCCAGAAGAGGCAAGTCCTGTGCCGCGGCTACGCTAAGCTTGTGCAATGTGTCACAGGATGCCTAACCAGTAACCCTAATTCCACTTAAGGAAAGATCCTCGTGGGACAGGGAGTTGACCTAGATACAACCTATATAAAGGGTGGTAAGAACCCTAGACAGGTACGCCGTTTCTAAGACTGAAATTGCTTTACATACTTACTGTTTCTTAGCCCAGTACTGACTTGATCGTCGAAGTGCAATTAACAAGTAGGGCCTCCTCTGTTTCAACGAAGCCACTCTCGACCACCCAAAGAGAGAGCAAAAACAACCAGGAAACAGGAGGAGCCACCATCTGCCTTTGAAGTCAACGACGACTGAGTTAACCGATGAGAACATTTGGCGCCCACCGTGGGGCCCGATAAAACTAGGTCCCATTGACAATCGTGTTGAGAGCCACCTAGCAACATGAGGAATACGAGGCAAGGTGCATCTGCACTAGAAGGAGGAGACATCGTCTCCATGCAACAACTCATGGAGACCATTCACGTTGTCCAGTAGGCTGTAGCGGCGTCCAAGGCTAACCAGAAAAGGATTATGGCTGAGGTTCAAGCCAAACAGGCATCTAGCCAGAACCGATACCAGAACGACTTGGCAGTGTTGCACACAAACAATGAGGAACTACGCAGAGCCAACGAAGAACTGCGCAGAGATTTGCAACGCATGGGACCAAAGATCGCCTTCACAAGTGATCCGATCGGTCATCGGTAGTCGATGACATCAGCGGCAGAGGACCACGTGGACCACTCGCAGGGTGACACGTGGACCAAGTGACAGAGAGATCAAGGAGACGATCGCCTAGAGCGGTGATCGGGGGTCAGTAACCAAGTGACCATCGACAGATCAGGCGGCAGAGAGGTCAGGAGACAGATCACCCATAACGGTGATCGGTGGTCAATAACCAAGTGGCCACCAACAGACCAGTTCCCAGACTCACGCCTGGGGGCAGAACGCGAGAAGCAAATAGAGCACTGATCAGTCATCGGGTGCATTGACATCGGGGGCTCGTGTTACACGCAGTTAAACTGGGACTTAGGTTCCCAGCGAGAGCGTTATACATGAACCTCGCATGAGCACATCTAAGTGAATCGCGCACGAGAGTGGCCTGAGGGAGCTAGTAAACCGATCAGTGATTGGTGACTCCCTCAACCCATTACGTGCGTGAAGGGAAAGTCGTCTACGCAGAGAGCAACGCTTGGTGAGTGTGGCTGGTCTAGCCACACCTGGCGTTCTCCTGAGAGTATGCAATTTACCCAGATGAAAGAAAGAGTAACTTTGCACGCAAAGAGAAGCGCTAGAGCCCTTCCAGTAAGTGACACGTGTGTGGTTAGATGCGAGTCGCATGCCTCCACGTGTCATCATCTGAGAGGGGTGCGGTCCAGATAAAGGTGCACTCCGTACCGCTAAAGGTACAGACAGGTACAGACAAGTGCAGCCAGGCACAGAGACGCGCGGACACGCACAGACACCCACACTCTACTGATTCTGCAGGTACACTGTCTCTGAAAAGCCTAACAGGGTTCTGACACAGGCCAAAAAAGCATAACAGAATTCTGTTAGGCCCAGAAACAAGGGAAGAGACATAAAAGAGAATCAGGGAGAGATTGAGGGGAGACGAAAAAAAGAGAGAGCAAGAGTTTTTCACACACACTACTAGTTTTCTCATCTTTGGTGGTTTTGTGGACTAACTTGATCGTCGGAGTGCAAACGGCCGCTAGAGGCGCCGTCTGTGTGTTTTGCAGGTCACGTTTGGAGGTCCAAGAGAAGGTTCAGAGGGCGATTCTGCAGAAGACGCAGTCGCGTAGACGGGACAGAGAGTGCTACAAAGCAATTCCTCCACGTTCGAGTTGCCGGCAGGATCAACAAGCGTAGAGGACCCAGAAACCCATATCACGGCTTTCCACACCTAGATAATGATTTTAGGAGGCACCGACGCCATGCACTGTAAGCTGTTTATGAGTACGTTCTCGGGCACAACGTTGGATTGGTTCATCAGTCTGCCTGATGGACACATTACCTCCTTCGACCAGTTCTCAACATTATTCAGAGAGCAATACATTGCCAACCAGGCTCCCCTCCTGTCTCTTACGATCTTTTCGACGTAAAACAATATTAGGGAGAGCCTTTGAAAGACTTCTTGAATAGGTTTGGGGCATTGGTGGTGAAGCTGCACACCAAAGATGAAGATATGACGGTACACGCCTTCAGACAAGGGGTGCTGTCAGGACCTTTCAACGATTCCCTGATAAGGTGTCGCCAGAAGATGTTCAACGAGATTCGCCACATAGTCGTAGCCCACATCGTCGCAGAGGAAAAGGTCCCGAAGAAGGACGAAAGCATCAGCCCAGTCCAACCTTGGGGAATTGGTCGTCCTCAGCCCATGAGGGTACATGTGGTCACGACAGAGAAGAAAGCCTGGGGAAACAACAGCCATATGAAGCAAGGAAGCCTAAAACCAGGGCACGTGCGAAGCAAAACACCCCCACCAGACACAATTTTCAGATGGACCTCAAAGAGCTGATTGTCATCCCTAACGTGGCAAACAGACTGAAGTCTCCACCGAAGACCGATAAGAGGTTAGGTCCCAACAAAGACACTTGGTGTGAGTTCTACCAAGCCTTAGGCCACAGCCTGCGCAACTGTTTAGCGTTAGGATTCCAGTTAGATGAACTATTGAGGAATAGTTTCTTGAAGGAATACCTACAAGAAACGTAGGGGGCTCCGTTGTCAGCAGCCCTAGCAGGAGATCAGGGGCACGAGCCGCCCATCCACGAAGATATCTGTTGGGTTTAATAGTGCCAAAGTTCAAGAGGGGGGCGAATTGACCTTTTAAAACTTTCTCGCAGAAACAGTGTTTAACACAGTTTACAGAAAATAAACCGATTTATGTGAAAATGAACAGATTTATTTCAGCACTGTTTTTGTTTGAAAGGCGTTTATACAGCAAGGTTAATCACAAGATTATGCAGATAGATATTCCAGATGCACACACACTGATATTAGAACGAAAACCAGTGAACCATAAAACAGCAAACTTCAATTTCAAGCAAGTGATTAAGGTTCAATTGATAGCATGCCAATTAATTGAGTAACCTTTACAAACAACCTGTTCCAGTGGCTTTTAATCAAACTATGAGTGTTCTTCTTGATATCAAACAGTTTTCCAGAAATTAAGAACAATGAATCACAGAACAGCAAGCTTCAATTTTAAGCAATTGTTTAAGGTTCAATTAATAGCTTTGACAATTTCTTGAGCAACCTATCACAGTCAATATGTTCCAGTGGCTTTTAACAAACTTTATATGTTCTTATCAGAATCAAACAACTTTTTCAAAAAATAAGAACAGTATGAACTGAGCCCAGAAAGAACAGATTTATTATTGATTGAACAGATTTATTTCTTTGCTGTTTTAACAATTATGCAGAAACTTAATTGCAGAGATTGAGAGAGAATGAACACAGGGCAGTTATACTGGTTCACTCAACTGAGCTACATCCAGTCTTCACCTAAAACCAAGGTGAAATTCACTAAATCACAGTACAAACAAACACAATTCCCACTGTTCTTGAAACCTACAAGAACTTAGGTACTCTTGCTGAAAAAACCTATTTCAGCTCACACACACTCTTCAAGAAAACCTATCAAGAAGAGTGTTCAACCAAACTATTCCAAGAAATGAGAAGTGAAACGACTACACCTGATTGAGGATACAAAGATCTGCCTTAAACCAGTAGGCAAGATTGCTAGAACAGTAGCAGCACCTCACACCAAGCTTTTGGAACCAAACCAAGAACAAACACTTTGTGATTTTCGAAATCTTTGAAGAACAAATGCTAATCCTTTGTAAACTCTTAATTCTCTGCTGTCAAAACTTGTTTTTGCAAATGTATGAACGATGTTTAAACTCAGAAACGAGTTTTCATTTTATAGAAAACCAACTTATAACTGAATTTTGAAAAACAGTTAAAGCTGTTATAAAATGAACAGATTTATTTTCAAAAGCAGTTAGAGAATTTGTTAAGTGAGGAGACTTAGTCAACCTTTCTGGTGCTGAGATAAAACTGAAAAACGTTTAAGCTTGACATGGCACCAGAGGCAAAAAAAATCTATTCATTTACAGATGAACAGATTTATTTTTTTTCAAAACGAAAACAGAGAAAGTTTAACAATTTAAAACTCAGTCGTTTTGAAAAGAGGAAGACTTAGTCATAATACCTGATGCACAAAATCTAAGTTTTACAAGACTTTAGCCAAGGCATCAGTGAAAAAATGAATCTGTTTATTTAGAAAAGAACAGATTTATTTTTATGCAGTAAACGTGTTTTTGTGTAAAACATGTGAAAAACAGTTTAAGAAAACTTATGCTTGTTCTTATCACATGGTCAGTGGTTATGAGGTGAGTTACTCAGCAAAAAGCCCACTCTTAGACAACCTCTAAGCACTAACTAAGACATACTTAAAGCAAAGCAAAAATACATGAAAAGTACATACAAGTCTTCATCAAACACTACATATAAGTCTTCATCAAACACAATCTTGAAGAGGGCAGCAACCATCTTCAACAATCTCCCCCTGTTTGATGGAGACAAATCCCCATAGCTAACCTCATAGCTTTGTTTCTTTAAGCACTTGCACTGCACCAGATTTTAAACCAGAAAAAACAGCAATATTGCATAGCATATGAATTGGTTTAAAGGTGCAGAATTAACTCCCTGTTACAGCTAGCTTCACCTAGCATGGTGAGCTATTTTTCTCCCCCTTTGGATTCATCAAACAGCATATAAGCATAGGGAATAAAGGGATATAAAGCAGAAACCACAATCATAATAGTTCAGAAACATAAAACCAAATTGTTCAGCATTACAGAAACTTGAAAACTGATAATGAAAGCATTAAAAACAGAAAACTACTGATCCTTGTAGTAAAGCTCTGCAAGCTGTGCCTGAACTCCTTCAATCTGATTATCAAGGTGTTGGAACCTTGCATGAGTAGTCTCAAAGTGTGCCCTTTGTTCTGCAGACATGACATCAAGACGGTACAACACTTGCCTCTCAAACATAGACATTGGTTCTCCACGGTATTCTGGACTTTGATAGGCAACTATGGCATTTGCAGCAACTTCCTCATGTTCAGATTGGGCAGCAGGTGAGTCATCATCCATAGGAATAGCTTCATCCTCATCCTCATGTTCTGCTTGAGTGTCCTTCTCCTTGAGAACCACCCACTTGTTTTCAATTTTGTGAAAGCCCATTTTGGTGAGAGTTGAAGTATCAATCTCACTTACAGCTTTGATAGGGTCCTTTCTCTCATTTGTAACATCAACACCAAAGTAATCAATTAATTTGGAAACAAGAATAGCATAGGGAAATCTGTAATCAGCCAACCTTTTTGACTTGAGCATGTGTTCATTGACAATGAACACCCAGTTTACCTTAATCTGGTTCATGATGCAATATAGGAGAATGAGATCCTCTTCATGTAAGACAACATGGTTTGTCCCTCTTGGAATCAGTTGCCAAGCTATGATGTATGCAACTAGACGTGGAGTGAGGTTCAAATGCCCTGCATGGAACCTGTTTATACTCTCTGTAGGATTCCTCATGCAACTCTTATAATATTGCAGCTTGTTGAATTCTGAAATTCCACTGGTATTTCCTTTCCCTACTTTCAGTCCAGCATATTTTATTCCAGCCACAGAATTCCACACCTCACTTGTGATCTTCATCTTGGTCCCTTTCACATAAGAGACAACATTCTTCCCATCCAATGTGAGGTTAGTATAAAACACTTTAACCAAGTCAGGATAAACATTACCCGTTAATTCCAGCATCTTTTTCTGTTTCTGGTGCTTCAACACAGCCCTTGTTTCTACCAGTTTTTCAGATTTCAGCCAGTTGAAATCCAGCACCTTGGGTATATTGATCTGCTTCCTACTTGTTTCATGAATGTAGGCATTAATGCCTTCTTCATTTCCAGCGAACCATCCTTCTAACACACCTTGAGAAGTGGTTTGCTTTCCCTTGCTTTTCTGTTTTTGTCTTGAAGACGAAGCCATGTTTGAACCTGAATTCTTTTCTTGATTTCAAATGGTGAGAGTAGAAAGAGAATGGCCAATGTGGGTAGCAAGTATTCACACAGATTTATAGCAGAATAAATGGATTGATATGGCAGTTATGAGTGGATATGCATGAAGATATTATGCTCTGAATTTGTGCAGAGAATCTTTGAAAACATGCACCAAATATTTAGGGTCACGATGCATACACTCAAATTCTTATTGAGCACCCAAACCATCAAATCGGTTACATAACCATGACCAAAACCGTCAAAGGTACAGAGGTTAATGCCCACTAAGTCAGTCAAGCAGTCAAAGATCAGAATTTCTCTTTCCTAGTCAATGCATATCAGTGCAGAAAATAAACACATTTAATTGCGAATAAACAGATTTAAATTTTCACTGCTAGGTACAATTGACATTTATAATACCCAATTCATTAAGCAGAAAATTAAACCTATCTTTGGCTAATGGTTTTGTGAACAAATCAGCAAGTTGTAAATCAGTACCAATGAATTTAATATCACATGTTCCATTAGATATGTGTTCCCTTAGAAAATGATGCCTTATTTCAATGTGTTTGGTTCTTGAATGCATGACAGGATTTTTGGTTAAGTTGATTGCACTTGTATTATCACACAGCAGAGGTATATGGTTAAGTAAGATACCAAAATCATTCAATTGTTGTCTTAGCCATATAGTTTGAGCACAGCAACTCCCTGCTGCAATGTATTCTGCTTCAGCAGTGGAAAGAGCTACACAAGCCTGCTTTTTGCATTGCCATGAGATCAAGCTTGATCCAAGCAAATGACAGGTTCCACTTGTGCTCTTCCTATCAATTTTGCAACCTGCAAAATCTGAATCAGAATATCCAGTTAAGCTTAATGAAATATTACCTGGATACCACAAGCCAACTTCTTTAGTTCCTTGTAAATACTTCAAAATCCTTTTGACAGCATTGTAGTGTGATTCTTTAGGAGCAGATTGAAACATTGCACACATGCACACTGCAAACATTATATCTGGCCTGCTGGCAGTAAGATACAGTAGTGATCCTATGAGCCCTCTGTATTTGGTTTCATCAACAGAAATTCCAGCTTCATCATGATCCAAATGACAGCTTGTTGAGAAGGGTGTGCTGATTGGTTTACACTTGTCCATTTCAAATTTCTTCAGCAAATCCTTGCAATACTTAACTTGACTTAAGAAAATTCCATCCTTGAGTTGTTTGACCTGCAAGCCTAGAAAATAGTTCAACTCACCCATCATTGACATTTGAAACTCACTCTTCATGACTTTCACGAAAGCTTCACACAATTCTCCATTATTTGATCCAAAAATGATGTCATCCACATATACTTGGACTAGAATTGAGTCATCTCCTTTCTTCTTAATGAACAAGGTCTTATCTGATGTGCCTCTGTCATAGCCTTGTGAGGTGAGAAAATCACTTAGCCTCTCATACCATTGCCTAGGAGCTTGCTTGAGTCCATAGAGAGCCTTTTGGAGTTTGAACACATATTCTGGATGTTGATGGTTTTCAAAACCTGGTGGTTGTGAGACAAATACCTCTTCATTTATATAGCCATTTAGAAAGGCACTTTTCACATCCATTTGAAATAGGTTGAATCCTTTGATGCAGGAGAAGGCAAGCAGCAGTCTAACAGCTTCTAACCGAGCCACTGGTGCATATGTCTCATCATAGTCTATTCCTTCTTCTTGATTGTACCCTTTAGCTACAAGCCTAGCCTTGTTTCTGGTGATCACTCCATGCTCATCCATCTTGTTTCTAAATACCCATTTTCTTCCAATTACATTCATCTCTCTGGCATTCTAGGAACAAGAGTCCAGACCTCATTAAGAGCAAACTGATTCAGTTCCTCTTGCATAGCTAAAATCCAGTTGCTGTCCTTGAGTCCTTCAAATTCTTGGGTTCAACTTGAGATACAAAGGCCATTGCTTCACAGAAATTGTTCAAGGATTTTCTAGTTGACACTCCTTTCTCAATGTTCCCAATGACATTATCAAGGGTTAAGTCTCTTGGGGTTTTCCACTCTTTTGGCAAACCTGCAGCTGCAGTAGATTCTTGTCTAGCATGTATATCAGCAGTATCAAAATGAATCGATTCATTTTGATTTAAAACAGATTTAAATTCATTACTGTCAGGTTCATCAGCAGTTTTAGATAGGCTATGATCAGTTTCATCAAAAACAACATGCATTGATTCTTCTACTATAAGCAGCCTTTTATTGAAGACTCTATATGCATGACCATTCAAAGCATAACCAATGTGCACACCTTCATCAGATTTAGCATCAAACTTACCAAGATTTTCTTTGCCATTATTCAATACAAAACATTTACACCCAAATACTCTAAGGTGGCTTACACTAGGTTTTCTGCCCTTATACAATTCATATGGGGTTTTCTTAAGAATTGGTCTTATTAAGGTCCTATTTAAGACATAACCTGCAGTATAAACAGCATCAGCCCAAAAATACTTAGGAAGCTTAGATTCATTTAACATAGTTCTAGCAAGTTCCTCTAGTGATGTATTTTTCCTTTCAACTACACCATTTTGTTGGGGTGTCCTAGGAGCTGAAAAGGTATGTGCTATCCCATGCTTCTCACAGAACCTCTCAAACTTAGCATTTTGAAACTCTCCCCCATGATCACTTCGAATTGATTTAATGCAGCAACCATTTTCATTTTGCAGAATTTTTGCTAATCTCTTAAAGGCAGAATAAGCATGATGTTTATGTGCAAGAAATAGAGTCCATGTAAATCTAGAGTAATCATCCACAACAACTAAAGCATACAAATTTCCAGCCAAGCTAGCAACTCTAGATGGACCAAATAAGTCCATATGCAACACATCCAATGGATTTTTTGTAGAGACAATATCCTTTAACTTGAAAGAGGATTTGATTTGTTTACCTTTCACACAAGCATCACAAAGCCTGTTATCCTGAAATTTAATGTTAGGTAAACCAGAAACTAAATCTTTAGATTTCAATTTATTCAAGTGATTTGTGTGTATGTGAGCTAACCTCCTGTGCCACAACCAAGACTCATCACTTCTGGACAGCAAGCACTCATTTGAAGAGTTAGTTTCCATAATATTCAACAAGTAAATGTTATTCACTCTCTTACCAGTGAACAGTGCCTTACTAGATGAATTACTTGAGATTGTGCAGCCACTTGACTCAAAATTCACTTTGTATCCTTTGTCACAAAGCTGACTTATGCTGAGAAGACTATGCTTGAGTCCTTCTACATACAGCACATTCTGAATGGTTGTTGAATTCCCTGTTCCAACAGTTCCTCTGCCCAAAATCCTCCCTCGGTTATTATCACCATAGGTTACATGTCCTTCTGCTTTGAGCTTTAAGCTGGTGAACTTTGTAAGATCTCCAGTCATATGCTTGGAACAGCCACTGTCCAAGTACCACTGGTTTTTCTTGCTTCCAATTGATTCAGAGCTTGACTCCTCATCCTTCATCATGAAACACAGATTGTTCTCCTCATCTTCTGTTGAAGAGCTGCTAGTTGAGGATACTTCATTTTCCTCCCATGAGATGTAGGCTCTTCTTCCTTTGTTCCTTTCAAATTTCTTGCTGGCAGATTTGTCCTTAGTTTGATTGTCTGGACAATCTGTTTTGATATGCCCTGTTTTGCCACATCCAAAGCAAGTATATTTAGAGGAATTTAAATCATTGGGTTTAGGATACCTTCTTTTCTGCTGGTTCCTATTTTTGCTTTTCTTCCTCAGGAATTTGCTGAATCTTTTTGTAAGAAGGCTGATTGTGTCATCATCTTCAGCATCTTCTTTTTCCTCCTTGATCTCATCCAATTCAGTTGCTTTTAGTGCAAGACCTTTGGGTTTTCTCTCTGTTGTTTCCTGCTCTTTAAGCCTTTTAAGCTCTAGCTCATGCTCCATCAGCTTTCCAAATAGTGCAGCAGATCCCAACTTTGACAGATCACGGCTTTCAGAGATAGCTGTCACCTTTGGTTGCCAGCTTCTGTCGAGGCACTTCAATATCTTTATGTTGAGTTCCTCTCTGTCAAATTCTTTTCCCAAGCCAGTGAGGTGGTTCACAATGTGGGTGAATATTTTCTGCACATCAGCAATGCTCTCCTCGGGTTGCATTCTGAACAGTTCATATTCCTGGATGAGAGCATGTTTCCTTGACCTCTTCACATCTTCAGTACCTTCATGAGTCACTTCTAAGACTTCCCACATCTCCTTAGCTGACTTACATTGAGATATCCTGAAGAACTCATCCATTGTCAATGCAGAGGTTATGATGTTCTTGGCCACAAGATCATGTTGAGCCTTCCTCCTTTCGGTCTCATTCCATTCTGATCTTGGCTTTTCCACTTGTTCATCCTTGACAACCTGCATTGGCACATAAGGTCCATTGACCACAGCTTCCCAAATTAATGCATCAATGGATTCCATGAAAATTCTCATTCTAACTTTCCAAAATGCATAATTCATTCCATTAAACATAGGTGGTCTATTAACAACAGAACCTTCAGCAAAAAGCACATTGAACTCAGACATTATTACAAACAAACTTGATTAAAATACAAGTCCTAGCTCTTGATACCAATTGTTGGGTTTAATAGTGCCAAAGTTCAAGAGGGGGGGGTGAATTGACCTTTTAAAACTTTCTCGCAGAAACAGTGTTTAACACAGTTTTACAGAAAATAAATCGATTTATGTGAAAATGAACAGATTTATTTCAGCACTGTTTTTGTTTGAAAAGCTTTTAATTCAGCAAGGTTAATCACAAGATTATGCAGTGAGAATTTTCAGCAGCACACACACAAATATCAGATTTGAAAAAACAGTGAAACACAAAACAGCAAGCTTCAATTTCAAGCAAGTGATTAAGGTTCAATTGATAGCATGCTAATTAATTGAGTGACCTTTGCAAACAAGCTGTTCCAGTGGCTTTTAACAGACTATGAGTGTTCTTCTTGATGTCAAGCAATTTTCCAGAAATTAAGAACAATGAATCACAGAACAGCAAGTTTCAACTTTAAGCAATTTGCTTAAGATTCAATTAATAGCATTTGCAGTTTCTTGAACAGCCTTTCACAGTCAATCTGTTTCAATGGTTTTTAGCAGATTACATATGTTCTTATCAGATTCAAACACCTTTTTCAGAAATCAATAACATTATGCACAGTGCCCAGAAAGAACAGATTTATTTTCAATTGAACAGATTTATTTCTTTGCTGTTTTATCAATTATGCAGAAACGAAATTGCAGAGAGAGAGAGAATGAACACAAGCAATTATACTGGTTCACTCAACCTGAGCTACATCCAGTCTTCACCAACAACAGGTGGAAATCACTAACACACAGTACAACCAAGTACAATTCCCACTGTTCTTGAAACCTACAAGAACTTAGGTACTCTTGCTGAAAAAAACCTATTTCAGCATACACACACCCACTCTTCAAGAACACCTATCAAGAAGAGTGTTTAACCAAACTATTACAAGATAGAGATGTGAAACGACTACACCTGATTGAGGATACACAGATCTGCCTTAAACCAGTAGGCAAGATTGCTAGAACAGTAGCTGCACCTCCCACCAAGCTTTTGGAACCAAACCAAGAACAAGCACTTTGTGATTTTTGAAATCTTTGAAGAACAAATGCTAATCCTTTGAAAACACTTAACTCTCTGCTGTCAAAACTTGTTTTTTGCAAATGTATGAACTGTTTGAATCGTTGTTAAACTCAGAAAACAAGTTTGCATTTTATAGAAAGCCAGCTTATAACAGAATTTTGAAAAACAGTTAAAGCTGTTATAAAATGAACAGATTGAAAATAAAATGAACTGATTTATTTTCAAAAGCAGTTAGAGATTCTGTTAAGTGAGGAGACTTAGTCAACCTTTCTGGTGCTGAGATAAAACTGAAAAACGTTTAAGCTTGACATGGCACCAGAGGCAAAAAAAATCTATTCATTTACAGATGAACAGATTTATTTTTTTTCAAAACGAAAACAGAGAAAGTTTAACAATTTAAAACTCAGTCGTTTTGAAAAGAGGAAGACTTAGTCAAAATACCTGATGCACAAAATCTAAGTTTTACAAGACTTTAGCCAAGGCATCAGTGAAAAAATGAATCTGTTTATTTAGAAAAGAACAGATTTATTTTTATGCAGTAAACGTGTTTTTGTGTAAAACATGTGAAAAACAGTTTAAGAAAACTTATGCTTGTTCTTATCACATGGCCAGTGGTTATGAGGTGAGTTACTCAGCAAAAAGCCCACTCTTAGACAACCTCTAAGCACTAACTAAGACATACTTAAAGCAAAGCAAAAATACATGAAAAGTACATACAAGTCTTCATCAAACACTACATATAAGTCTTCATCAAACACAATCTTGAAGAGGGCAGCAACCATCTTCAACAACCATTGCCTAGGAGCTTGCTTGAGTCCATAGAGAGCCTTTTGGAGTTTGAACACATATTCTGGATGTTGATGGTTTTCAAAACCTGGTGGTTGCGAAACAAATACCTCTTCATTTATATAACCATTTAGAAAGGCACTTTTCACATCCATTTGAAATAGCTTGAACCCTTTGATGCAGGAGAAGGCAAGCAGCAATCTAACAGCTTCTAACCGAGCCACTGGTGCATATGTCTCATCATAGTCTATTCCTTCTTCTTGATTGTACCCTTTAGCTACAAGCCTAGCCTTGTTTCTGGTGATCACTCCATGCTCATCCATCTTGTTTCTAAATACCCATTTTGTCCCAATTATATTCATTTAAGGTATTCTAGGTACAAGAGTCCAGACCTCATTAAGAGCAAATTGATTCAGTTCCTCTTGCATAGCTAAAATCCAGTTGCTATCCTTGAGAGCTTCATTCAAATTCTTGGGTTCAACTTGAGATACAAAGGCCATTGCTTCACAGAAATTGTTCAAGGATTTTCTAGTTGACACTCCTTTCTCAATGTTCCCAATGACATTATCAAGGGTTAAATCTCTTGGGGTTTTCCACTCTTTTCGCAAACCTGCAGCTGCAGTAGATTCTTGTATAACATGTGTATCAGCAGTATCAAAATGAATCGATTCATTTTGATTTAAAACAGATTTAAATTCATTACTGTCAAGGTCATCAGCAGCAGTTTTAGATATGCTATGATCAGTTTCATCAAAAACAACATGCATTGATTCTTCTACTATAAGCAACCTTTTATTGAAGACTCTATATGCATGACCATTCAAAGCATAACCAATGTGCACACCTTCATCAGATTTAGCATCAAACTTACCAAGATTTTCTTTGCCATTATTCAATACAAAGCATTTACACCCAAATACCCTAAGGTGGCTCACAATAGGTTTTCTGCCCTTATACAATTCATATGGGTGTGTACCGCCCTGGTAGTCGGAAGTGATGACGTGGCATCCAGCTACAGTATAGGCGTGTTGACAAGGCGCCAGGTTGGCAGAGGGGAAGGAAGTCGGGGGGCTCGTGAAGTCGCCAATTATTAAGTTGGCGTGTTCCGATCTCCAGCATACCAGGCGATCGCCCAGTTGAAGATGAAGTCGCCAGATGGTAAACTCAGGCGACCAAGTGATTGGAGATCGCCAGAACAAGCACATCGCCGAAGATGAAGGTGGTGCAGATTATGAAGGCGGCCGGCGAGACCACAGGGAAGGTGTACGAGAGCACCCTAACTCGCCAATTCCAATAGAGATCGCGCTCCCAAGTTAGCTATGCACTGGGCAGTACCATGCATAAGTAACGTAGCCAAAAAGAGAGTCAGAAGCAGCGCCCAAGTCAAGGAGGCTCCGGATGATGGCACGTGTACGACTGGATGCGAGCCACGTGTCCAGGTCTGTAACTGCCAGGAGAGAGAAAGTGACCAGGTATATAAGAGTTCTCAACGAACTTTCTGAGGTACGCACGTTCAGATTATACTCTTTACGCTTGCGAGTTCTTGAGCATATTGTGAGAGAGAACATTGCACGGTTCCTTGAGAGTTCTAGAGTGTTCTTGCTCTTAGTATTTGGTGGTTCGGTCACTGACTTGGGCGTTGGAGTGCGATCGGCCGCAGCGGCGCCACTCTGTTCTTTTGCAGGTTCTTGAGGTGGATTTTGAAGAAGGACGGAGGCTTGAAGCGGTGCACACGTCGATCCTTTGACGAGGCAGGTTCCAACGTTCTGGTCAACAGGCAGGATCATCAGGCGCCCACCGTGGGGCCGTGTAAAACCTGTTCCCATCCACAACGTGAGTTCTTGGAGGTTTTCGTGGTTTTCTGCGTGGTTGTGTGCTGGTGCAACCACCGTTCGCTGTTTGTTTGAGATTTGTTCGGTGTTTTCGCGTTTTCCACTGTTCGTTTGGATTTTTGTCCGGTGAAGTGAAGTTTTCTGCTGTTTTCGCGTGATTTGTTCGGTGGAGTTTGAGTTCTTTCGCTCGTTTGGTTATCCGTGGGAGAAGCGGTGGTTTCTGGTGGAGTTGCAGGTTTCTTTGAAGGTTCGCGGTGTTCTTGAATTTTCTTGCGGAATTTCGCGCAGTTTTTTCCGATTGATCGCTGAATCTATCGTAGCTGAAGTAAGTGTTGTTCGCTGCATTCTGTGATTCGCCAAGTTTCATGAGAAAAATGAGAAGCAATCGTTCAAGTCCAGTTGCGCCCGTAGCTGCTGAAGGCGCCGCCGCCATGACCATGGCGCAGATGGTAGAGATTATGCGCTCGTTGCAGGCAACTATGGAAGCCTCGCGCATAGAACAGGCGAGAATGCACGAGGACCTGGCCGCCTCTCGGGCCAGGAATGATGAGCTTAGCAAGGTGACTGAGGAGCTGCGTCAAGCTCTTCAGGAGCAGCAAGGGCGTCCTATTGCTGAGGAGGTCGCGCCGTTGACGCCGCCTCGTGTTTTCCCTATGCCTTTCGTTCAGGCGATTACTGACAAGCCTATTCCTACGAGTGTGGTACTTGTTAAGGCTGTCTTTACCGGCGTGGAGGATCCTGAAGCTCATCTCACTATGTTCCATACGCAGATGATGCTGTCAGGGGGATCAGACGCCGTATACTGCAAGATGTTCGTGAGCACGCTCCAGGGAACGGCGCTGGAATGGTTTGTGAGCCTGCCTAACGGTCACATAACCAGTTTTCAGCAGTTCTCGAAGATTTTCGTCGAGCAGTACATCGTGAATAAGGCACCGCCCAGGGTGTCTTACGACCTGTTTGATATAAGGCAGTATCAGGGAGAGTCCCTCAGGGACTACCTAAATCGCTTTGGGGCGCAGATGGTCAGATCGCCGGCCAAAGATGAAGAAATGCTAGTCTATGCATTTAAGAAGGGCGTGCTGCCGGGACCATTCTGCGAGGCGTTGATCAGGGCACACCCCGCCACGTTTGCTGAGGTTAGGCGACTTGCGGTGGCCCACATCGCCGACGAGAGTGAAGTCGCCGAGAAGAGAGGAAGCGTGGCCCCCACTAGGCCACGCGCCCAGACCAGGATCCAGCCGCAGAGGGTGCTGGAGACAGCGGCGGACAGAAGGGATCAAAGGACTCGCCATCCTTATGATCCAAGGAAGAACAAGGGCAGGGGCCAAGGACGCCAGCAACCAGCACGCCGGGAATACAATCGCCCGCCTAAGCACAAGTTTGTCATGGGATTGGCGGATCTGATCGCCATTCCCAATATATCCGCTAGGTTGAAGGCGCCAAAAAAGGTGGGCGACAAGGTGCTGGGACCAAAGCCAGACGCCTGGTGTGAGTTCCACCAGGGCTTTGGCCATACAGTGGACTCGTGCTTTGCATTAGGATACCAGCTTGACGATCTGGTTAAGAGCGGGTTCCTAAACGACTATTTGCTGGATAGAAGGACGGGGGGCGCGTCGAGCTCCCAACCAGTAGGTGCTGAGGCTCAGCAGCACGAGATGCTCACGCATGGAGAGATCCACACCATTGCAGGGGGTTTCTCAGGAGGTGGATGCACCGCATCACAGAGGAAGAGGTACGCGAGGTCTGTGATGACGGTGGATATGTTTGAAGACCACTCGCCGGAAGTGGATATTACATTCACCAAGCAAGATCTCCGGGATGTTGTGCCTCATGACAACGATCCCATAGTAATTTCGTTGATAACAGCAGGAAGAAAGGTCCACAGGGTGCTGGTGGACCAAGGACGCTCGGCAGACGTGATGTTCTGGCCGACTTTCACACAGTTGGAGCTGCCCCTTGACCAGCTGAGGCCCTATGGAAGGTGTTTGTATGGTTTCGCTGGTGACCAGGTGGAGGTCAGGGGGTACATAGAGTTAAGGACAACGTTTACAGATGTGGCGGGTTCAAGAACGGAAAAAATCAAATACCTTGTTGTAAACGCTCCTTCAGCATACAACATCCTGTTCGGAAGACCCACGCTCAACAGGATAGGTGCCATACCGTCGACCCGACACATGAAGGTGAAGTTGTCGTCTATGGGGGGTGTGGTTATCACCATCAAATCCGATTAGAAAGAAGCGAAGAAGTGCTATGAGAATAGCCTGAAAAACAAGAGATCGGTGAGTTATGTAACAACCACCCCGCCCCCTGGTGTGAAGCCCAGATCGACGGTAACAGAAGAGACCGCCGGAAGGGACGTGGAGATGGTGGACGCTGAGCTGGGGGAGGGGAACGCTGGTCTGGAGGAGGAAGAGGCAAGGAATCGCCCTGAGGAAGCGAGAGAGCTGGGAATCGCCAGGGCGGTGATCGCCAGAGAAACCAGACCAAAACCCGTCGAGCAGTGGCTCGAGAGAGAAATCGGAGGAAAGATCTTCAAGCTGGGAAGATCCCTGGAGGTTGAGCTCCAGGACCAGATCGCCAAGGTGATTGAGCGGCATCTGGACGCGTTTGCATGGTCCGCTTCGGACATGCCCGGGATCGATCCCGACTTCTTGTGCCATCATCTGGCGATGGACAACTTGGTGAGACCAGTGCGACAAAGAAGAAGAAAGTTCAACGAGGAGAGGAGGCAGGCGATCAGGGACGAAACACAGAAACTCCTCGCTGCAGGCCACATCAGGGAAGTCCAGTACCCTGAATGGCTGGCAAATGTCGTGCTGGTGAAGAAGAGTAATGGGAAATGGCGCATGTGCGTCGATTTCACTGACCTGAACAAGGCTTGCTCGAAGGATTCATATCCTTTACCAAGCATAGATGCCCTGGTAGATAGTGTTGCAGGGTGTAAGTTGTTGAGCTTCCTGGATGCCTTCTCGGGGTATAATCAGATCAAAATGCATCCCATGGATGAAGAGAAGACAGCCTTCATGACGGAGAGATCGTGCTACTGCTACAAGGTGATGCCGTTTGGGCTGAAGAACGCGGGGGCCACGTACCAGAGGTTGATGGATCGAGTACTTGCACCAATGCTGGGAAGGAACTGTTGAAGATGGTTGCTGCCCCTTCAAGATTGTGTTTGATGAAGACCTATATGTTGTGTTTGATGAAGACTTTTATGAACATTTCATGTGTATTGTTGCTTTGCTTTAAGTATGTCTTAGTTAGTGCTTAGAGGTAGTCTAAGAATGGGCTTTTTGCTGAGTAACTCACCTCATAACCACTGGCCATGTGTTAAGAACAAGCATAAGTTTTCTTAAACTGTTTTTCACATGTTTTACACTGATCCGATCGGTCATCGGTAGTCGATGACGTCAGCAACAGAGAACTACGTGGACCACTCGCAGGGTGACACGTGGACCAGGTGGCAGAGAGGTCAAGGGGACGATCGCCAAGAGCGGTGATCGGTGGTCAGTAACCAAGTTACCACCGACAGATCAGGCGGCAGAGAGGTCGGGGGACAGATCACCCAGAATGGTGATCGGTGGTTAGTAGCCAAGTGGCCACCAGCAGACCAGTTCCCAGACTCGCGCCTGGAGGCAGAGCGCGAGAAGCGAATAAACACTGATCAGTCATCGGGTGTATTGTCATCGGGGTCTCGTGTTACACGCAGTTAAACTGGGACTGAGGTTCCCAGCGAGAGCGTTACGCATGGATCTCGCATGAGCACACCTCAGGAAATCATGCACGAGAGTGGCCTGAGGGAACTAGTAAACCAGTCAGTGATTGGTGATTCCCTCAACCCATTACGTGCGTGGCATCGTGAAGGGTGAGTCGCCTACGCAGAGAGCAACGTTTGGTGAGTGTGCCTAGACCAGCCACACCCGACATTCTCCTAAGAGTATGCGATTTACCCAGATAAGAGAAATATCCTAAGTTACTCTACAAGGGCGTGACTTGGGCACACAAAGAGAAGCGCTAGAGCCCTTCCAGAAAATGACACGTGGGTGGCTAGATGTGAGTTGCAGGCCTCCACGTGTCGTCTTCTGAGAGGGGTGTGGTCCAGACAAAAGAGCACTCCGTACCACTAAGGGTACAGACAGGCGCAGCCAAGCGCAGAGACGCGCAGACATACACAGACTCTCACGCTCCCACTGCTGATTCTGAAGGTACGCTTTCTCTGAAAAGCATAACAAGCTTCTGACACATGCCAGAAAAGCATAACAGAATGCTGTTATGCCCAAAAAGCAGGGAGAGAGGCATAAAAGAGAGAATCAGGGTGAGAGTGAGGGGAGAGACGAAAAACAGAGTGCAAGAGTTTTTCACACACACATTACTAGTTTTCTAGTCTTTGGTGGTTCTGTGGACTAACTTGATCGTCGGACTGCAAACGGCCGCTAGAGGCGCCGTCTGTGTGTTTTGCAGGTCACGTTTGGAGAAGCAAGAGAAGGTCCTGAGGGTGATTCTGCAGAAGACGCAGTCGCGTAGACAGGGCAGAGAGTGCTACGAAGCGATTCCTCCCCGTTCGAGTTGCCGGCAGGATCATTTGGCGCCCACCGTGGGGCTCGAGTGAATCGTTGTCCCATATATACCACAGTTTTAAAGACTTACCAGAGTCTTATCAGTTTCGTTGATAGAGAAAGATGCCTAGAAACAGACAACCATCACCTGCGCCATCCGCAGACGAAGGAGCTGTGACAATGGCACATGTCCTGGAAATGGTGCGCACGCTGCAGGATAACGCCGCAGCGTCAAAGGTTGAACAAGAGAGGATGCAGACGGAGCTAGCTGCGTCGCAAAGCAGGAACGACGAGCTGAATCGCGTCAACGAGGAGTTGAGAAGGACGCTGCAGGCGCAGAGGGAACACATGGTTCACGAAAGGGTGTCTAGGCAGCCCTCACCTCCAAGAGCGTTCCCCATGCCATTCTCCCCTGAGATCATGGGAACCATGGTGCCTCCCAACCTGGTGGGGGTGAAAGCATCGTTCAAGGGGGTAGAAGACCCGGAGGCGCATCTGACGGCGTTCCACACCCAGATGATGTTGTCTGGGGGTTCAGACGCTGTCTACTGCAAAATGTTTATGAGTACGCTCAGCGGAATCGCCATGGAGTGGTTCGTAAGCCTACCAGAAGGACACATCACGTCTTTCTCTCAGTTCTCGAAGCTCTTCACTGAGCAATACATCGTCAACAAGGCACCTGCAGTAGTGTCCTACGATCTGTTCGACGTGCGCCAGTACCAAGGTGAGTCGCTGAAAGACTACCTCAACCGCTTTGAAGCACAAGTGGTTAGACTGCCCAGCAAAGATGAAGATATGCTGGTGCACGCGTTTAAGAAGGGTGTGCTGCCTGGCCCTTTCAGCGAGTCTCTCATCAGGAGCCATCCCAGCACCTTTGCAGAGATTCGACGACGTGCGGTGGCGCACATAGTGGCAGAAACAGAGGTTTCTGAGAAGAGGGGAAGTGCTGCACCACCCAGACCGCGTGGAGGGCAAGGAAAGCCACAGCAAGCAAGGGTGCATGAGGCCAAGGAGGGGAAGAAGGTGCGGGAAAAACCTCGTCCCTATGCACCAGGCAAAGACCAGAGCAGGGGGCGTGCAAGGGAGAATAACGCACCCCTGAGATACAACTTCATGGTAGGATTGGCGGATCTCATCGCCCTTCCTGCTGTAGCAGCAAGACTACGAGTACCAGAGAAGACAGATAAGGTACTTGGAAGGAAGAAGAATGAATGGTGTGAGTTTCATCAGGCCTTTGGCCATACACTTCATTCCTGTTTGGCGCTGGGACACCAACTGGCAGAGTTGGTGAAGTCTGGTTTCCTAGCAGATTACCTACGTGAGCCGCAGGGTGATCGCGCGTCAGGATCCCAGATCGAAGAACAACAGCATGAAGTCCCTGTGCATGGGGAAGTGCAGACGATCGCGGGAGGCTTCTCTGGTGGGGGATGCACAGCTTCACAAAGAAGGAGATACGCTCGATCGGTGATGGCGGTAGATGCAGTGAATGAGAGTCATTACCCTGAAGTGGACATTATCTTCAGGAAAGTTGACCTACGGGACGTTGTCCCGCACGACAACGACCCTGTGGTCATTTCTCTCATCACAGCAGGAAGACGAGTGCATAGAGTACTCGTAGATCAAGGAAGCTCGGCAGATGTCATGTTCTGGCCAACATTCAACAAGCTACAGTTGTCCCCTGATCAGTTAAGACCGTATACTGGTTGTCTCTACGGTTTTGCAAGAGATCAGGTAGAGGTGCGGGGATACATTGAGCTGAGGACAACGTTCACTGACGGAACGACAGCCCGCACTGAAAAGATAAAGTACCTGGTGGTGAACGCCCCTTCTGCGTACAATGTCTTGTTGGGGAGGCCAACACTCAATAGACTGGGCGCAATACCATCGACGAGGCATATGAAGTTGAAGCTGCCGTCGATGGAGGGGACCGTGATAACCATCAAGTCGGATCAGGCTGAGGCAAGACGCTGTTATGAGAACAGCTTGAAACAAAAGAGAAGTGTGTGCCACGTCACCACAAAACCACCACCAGGCGTGCGCGAAGAGCGATCGATGGTCAGGGAGACACAGAACGCTCAGAGGATGGAGGATGCTGCGGTGGGGGGCTCCCAGGTAGCCCAAGTTGAAGAAGAAGAGGAAGGCGCGATCACTAAGAAGTTGAAGAAGTGGTGCTCTCGCCCATGCTGGGAAGGAACGTACACGCCTATGTAGATGACATGGTGGTTACGTCCCAAGAGAAGAAGCATCATGCAGCTGATCTGGAAGAGCTATTCACCACCATTGCCAAGTACAGGCTGAAGCTCAACCCTGAGAAATGCATTTTCGGTGTGGAGGCTGGGAAGTTCTTGGGCTTCCTCTTGACAGAGCGGGGAATCGAAGCTAATCCGGAGAAGTGTGCGGCGATCGTGGCAATGAGGAGCCCAACGACGGTGAAGGAGGTGCAGCAGCTCACCGGTCGCTTGGCAGCTCTGTCCCGGTTTATGTCCGCTGGAGGGGAGAAAGGTCACCCATACTTCCAGTGTCTCAAACGCAACAGCAGATTTCTCTGGACACAGGAATGCGAGGAGGCCTTCATCAAGTTAAAGGGGTACCTGGCGAGCCCACCAGTCTTGCGAAAACCCCAGGTAGGCATCCCTCTTCGTCTATATTTTGCTGTGACGGAGAGAGCAGTCAGCTCAGTCCTGGTGCAAGAGCAGAACCAGGCCCAGAGGCCTGTTTACTTCGTGAGTAAAGTACTGCAATGCCCTGAAACGAGGTACCAAGCCCTCGAGAAGGCTGCTCTGGCGGTGGTGTTTTCAGCCAGAAGACTCAGGCATTACTTCCACAGCTTCACAGTGGTGGTGATGACTGATCTGCCTATCCAGAACGTATTGAAGAAACCTGATGTAGCAGGCAGGATGGTCAAATGGGCAGTAGAATTGTCAGAATTTGATATTCAGTACGAGCCCCGAGGACCGATCAAGGGGCAGGTGTTCGCGGACTTTGTAGTCGAGCTATCATCAATCGCGACGCCTGCAGAAGGGCTAGATTTCCGATGGGTGTTATCGGTGGATGGCTCCTCTAATCAGCTGGGAAGCGGCGCTGGAGTCATCCTGGAAGGACCAAATGGGGTACTGATCGAGCAGTCCCTCCGCTTTGCCTTCAAAGCTAGCAACAATCAGGCGGAGTATGAGGCCCTGATCGCAGGAATGTTGCTAGCAAGAGAAATGGGAGCAAGAAATCTGCTGGCCAAGAGCGATTCGTTACTGGTCACCGGGCAGGTTACGGGGGAGTTCCAAGCAAAGGATCCCCAGATGGCAGCCTACCTGGAGTATGTGCAGCTCCTGAAGACGTCCTTCGCCGAGTTTGAGTTAGTGCACGTGCCAAGAGAGCAAAATGCCCGAGCAGACCTGCTTGCTAAGCTGGCCAGCTCAGGCAAGGGGGGGAAGCAGAGGACCGTCATTCAGGAGACCCTGAAGGTGCCGCGCGCGTTCGTATCAGACAACCAGGTGCTTCATGTATGCAAGTCAATGGAGCGTCTAACGATCGGTCATCGGTCGTTGACCCAAGAAACGCTAAGAGCACCGAGGGTGAGATCGGGACCCTCAAAGACCGATGAGTCGATGGAGGTCCATGCGGAGAAGGAACCCGACACCTGGATGACGCCATACCAGCTATACTTAGAAGATGGTGTACTCCCGCTCGATCTGGCAGAGGCAAAAAGAATAAAGAAGGGTTCAAGTAAGTTTACTCTCATAGATGGAAGCCTATTTAGATTTGGATTCTCTCACCCTGTGCAGATCTGTGTACACGGCGAGCAATGCACCAGGCTCATGTCTGAGCTGCACGAGGGGGTGTGCGGAAGCCACGTAGGTGGTCGCGCTTTGGCAAGTAGAGTACTCCGCGCGGGGTACTACTGGCCAAAGCTGAAGGAAGATTGCATAAGGTTTGCTCAGCGATGCAAACAGTGTCAACTGCATGCAGACTGGCACAAGGCACCCCCTGAGGAGTTGAGGTCCATCCATAGCCCGTGGCCATTCCATACATGGGGGATTGACATCTTAGGACCCTTTCCCCTGACGACAAGGCAGATGAAGTTCCTCATCGTGGCCATCGAGTATTTCACCAAGTGGGTGGAGGCAGAGCCAGTCGCACACATCACCGCACAGAAAGTTGAACACTTCGTCTGGAAGAACATTGTCTGCCGCTTCGGAATACCCAAGAGGCTGGTTTCTGACAATGGCACCCAGTTCACAAGTCATCAGCTGAGGAAGATGTGTGAAGAGTTAAAGATACAACAGGTCTTCGCATCAGTGGAGCACCCACAAACCAATGGGCAGGTGGAGTCAGCTAACCGAGTGCTGCTCAGGGGGCTGAAGCGAAGACTAGACAAGGCCAAAGGAGGCTGGGCAGAGGAGGTCCCCAGAATTGTATGGTCTTATCACACCACCCCACAGTCCAGCACCCATGAGACACCCTTCAGCCTTGTCTATGGGACAGACGCCATGATTCCTGTGGAGATACAGGAGAGCTCCCCCAGATTCTTGAACTTCGTTGCTGAAGAGTCCAATGAAGAGCGTAAGGTGAATCTGGATCTGCTAGACGAAGTGTGAGAAGAGGCCAGAGTCAGTGCTGAAGCGGTGAAGAGAAGAGTAGAGCGGAGGCACAACTCTAAAGTGAGGCCCAGGCACTTCCAGGAAGGTGATCTGGTGATGAGAAAGGCGCATCAGAATGACATGCAGAACAAGTTATCCCAAAAGTGGACAGGCCCGTACAGAGTGGTGGAGACATTAGAGAACAGAGCCTATCGCCTAGAGACTTTGGAAGGAGGAGCAATCCCCAGAACGTGGAACACCACCCATTTAAAATTTTATTTCAGTTAAAGTTGTACAGTAATGGCGTTCTCGCGCTAAAAGACACATGCTTTGTATGTGGTGGAAACAGTTGAACAGACAAGGGGGCACTCTTTTCCCTAAAGAGGGTTTTTAACGAGGCCACCCAATTAAAGAAAAATTTTCAGCATATCAAGTGTGCTCAAGTATTAAAGTTAAAATCCTCCTTGCCCCAGGTGCAAGTGCAGGTGATTGGTTAGGCCCTACTTGCCCTAGGCGCAAGTACTGGCACCGATCTAAGTCTTCCTCACCCCAGGTGTGAGCGCAAGCAGTTAAAGGTTTGAAAAGCCAGGGGTGCTAGTAAGACCAAGGGAGGGAAAGGAAAGGTTTTGACAAAACGTCCTTACCCACTTGGCATACACCAATATTGGCCCAGTAAGACTCTTAGTCCGAAACCCTTCTCACCCCAGGAGTGAGGCAGGGAATGAGCGACTCAACCCGCCAAAAGGTGATGACCTTGGGGAAAGTAAGAGGGGTTAGCGAGAAACGCTTTTCTTTCCCCAAGACGAGGCATCACCTTGAGCGATCGGTGTCAAAGTCCTCTATGCACTTAGTGCTAGAGCGACAGAGAAAGCTAAGTAAAGACTAAAGAGCGATCACTGATGAGTCGTCAGTAATTGGCTAGTGGTGCAAAGCAGCGCACGAGGACTGTTAAACACCAAGTTGAGAGAATAGCCAGTTGTGATCAAGTAGAAGCGAAAGAATAAGAGAAGCAGATCGCGCTAAGCCTAAGCTGGTTAACACTTAGTCGTGCGCAAAGTGAAAGACAAAGCTCAAGATCGCGCTAAGCCTAAGCTAGTTAACACTTAGTCGTGTGCGAAAGGAAAGGTAAAGCCCAAGATCGCGCTGAACCTAAGCTAGCTAGTCGCGCACATAAAGATAAGTGAAGTTCAAAGAAAATGCAAAAGAAGAAACTTACGCAAGAAAGAAGCATTGAGATATTACATTCATAGCCAAGTCTTATACAATTTTAAAGTACAAAGAAAAATTGTGCAGAAGTTAAATTTACAGAGAAGAGAAAGGTTTAAGGGGCAGGAGGGATGAGCTTTCCATCCACCACTTCATGGTAGATGCTGAACTGCGAGAGGTCCAGGTCTGGGAGAACGCATCTGATTTGCTCGAGTGCTAGCTCGAATCCATCTGTAAGGGCATCAGCACCCACGTTCATCAAATCAGCCTTCTCCACCTCCAGTTCTTGCTTTGAAGCCTCCGCAGCATCTCTCTCAGTGGTGACGGCAGCAAGGGAGGAGGCAACTTCAGACAGTTTGCCCACCACCTCCTCAAGTCTCTTCTCCCCAGCAGCAGCTGCTTCTATGGTGGACTCGAGCTCCCCCAATAGCTGAGTGTTCTGTTGGCGCAGGGAGGAAGTCTCGGCCCTAAGCTCCACCACCTCGCGATCCAAAGAGCTCACCATCTGCCCCATCAAGATCTCCGTCTTGATGGTCTCTTGGACCTGCGCTAGGTATTCCCTCCTAGCCTTCTCCACCATGCCTCGCATCAGTTCAACAGACCCTTGAGCAGCTTCGAAGTCACTTCGCAGTGACTCCTTGTCGTGCTCAAGCTCCTTCACCCTCTTCTCCAGGGCTATTTGTTTGCGATGCTGGGTGGAGAATTCCAGAGAGAGAACCACCTGCCTTGCCAGGTGCATGTCAACCTCATCACCATTCCACTCGACGAGCTCCCGGTTACTTATGAGCTGTCGAACTAGGGTGATGACCCTGCTGAAATTCTCGTGGGTGGCCCCAGAAGCGCTTGGGCGCGAGCTAGACCCACCACATTCAGCAGTGGCGGTAGGAATTGGCAGCAGTGGTGGTGGTGCACCCCCAGTTTGGGCAGAAGCACCCCCAGCAGGATGAGCGGATGGACCAGGTGATTGGCCTGCTGGGGGGAAGATGGCAGCTTGGTAGCTGGAGGCAACTGCTGGCCTGGAGAAGGAGGGTTGATGGGCTCTGTGGCAGTTTGAGCACAGGGAGGAGGGGAAGACCCTTCCTCTACTTCCACCACCTCAATCTCTCCAGGCTGGAGAGATGAGGCCCCTTCAACTGCTGATCTTTTCCTCTGGCGGTGTACAAGAGGAGAGCCTGAGCTCTCCTCTTCAGTCGAAGCAGTAGCAGCGACAGCAGTTGAAGTGGAAGCCTTCACCAGCCTTTTCCTTTTCTTCCCTTGCTCGGGGCCTCCAGCTGGCGCGACCGAGAGTGGGGGGGCTGCGATGGGCTCAGTTGTAGAGGAAGAGGAGCCAGTGCCCTTGGCTCCCCTACGTTAGGCAAGCTCCAGCAGGGCCAGCTTCCTGTCTTTCCCCGTCATTGAGTCTGCATAGACGAGAAAAGGAGGGGTTAGTTGACCAAGGTATGCACGTAAGTTAAAAAACACCCAAAAGCATGCATGGAAAGGTGCAGGTATCCTAAGAGGGAAATGAAGAGCTACCTATATACTTCTTTAAGGCCACCACATCGAACTCGTCTTTGATAAGACGAGCAGAATTGTACTTGACCCCCAGGAGCAGCCCGCACAGCTCGCGCTCATAAGGGGCCCATGGCTTCGAGGTCCCTGGATTTCTTGAACTCAACTCCAGGAACCCAGTAGAGGGGGTACCCCTCGAGCAGACTTGGACTTTGAGGGGTAGCAGATATCATGTAGAACCTGCCCTTCCAATCTTTGAAGGACTGCTGGTACAGGCCCAGGAGCACCCGACCAACAACCCCGTTCAGGCTGACCCAGGACTTGTCCCCAGGGTTCTTCGCTTCGAAGAAATAGAGGAACACGTCCACGGAGGCGTTGTGCCCGAAATAGTTGCAGAGGATTTGGAACGCCCGGATGAATGCCCAGGCATTTGGATGAAGTTGGCAGGGCGCGACGTTTAACTCCATCATCAGCTCTTTTTCGAAGAAAGTGAAAGGGAGGCGCAACTTTAGTCTCTTGAAAATGGCGGAGTAGATGAAGACGAAGGGCACCCCATTGGTGGCCCTGTCATCCGCGCAGATAGGCATTCCTCGAGGAGGAATGCGGATTTGAATGTTGAAGTTATTCTCCCTGTCGACGGAGCAGGAAGGCTCATCAGGATTGCGACTTAGCAGGGACTTGAGATGGCCCTCGGGCAGTAGAGTGGAGGTTTCAGCGAGCAATGCCAGGGGAGCCCATTCGTAGACCCTGGCATTGTCGTGGTAGGAGGTAGCCACAGGCGGTGGTGGAGCTGGCGCACTCGCGGAAGGCTGTGCACCAGAAGAAGAGGCAATGATGCGCGCAGTTTGTTTCAAGCGAGCCATCGTGAGATAGCTGCAAATGGAGGAAAAACGAAAAAGTCAGAATGAATGGGAAAAGAAGGAATGATGAATGTTTCGGTGAAAACAGAGAGGGGAAAGGAGAAGGAGATGCCCAGGTGAAAAGAGAAAGAAGAAGAAGCAGAAGCCAGAGCGAGGGCATGAAAAACCCTAGCGCGGGTTCGAGAGAGGGAAATAGAGAAGATGAATGCATGATAACCAGAATGATAAATGCAATCGGTAAAGATGACCAAAAAGGGGCCAGGGAGAAGAAAAACCATACCTTTGGATGATCGCAAGAGTTTGGGAAGCAGAGAATTTGAAGAAAGATGGGTGCGCAGAGGAGAAGTTCGCAGAGAGTCTGGGAGTCGAATGAAGAAGATGGAGGAACAGTGAAAGGGCGCGCCAATTTGAATAAGAGAAGCGCTAGCGACGCGCAGCGCTGGCCGTTGATGGGGCCACGTGTCGCGAGATTAAGAGAAGAAGTCCAAACGTTAAAGACGCAGCACGTGAGGCGGCCCAACTTGCCACGTGGACTGAGGGCACGACCACTTAGTCTCTTCGCTGAGAACGAGTTCTCGACTCGAGACTGGGGGGCTTGTGATCCGATCGGTCATCGGTAGTCGATGACGTCAGCAACAGAGAACTACGTGGACCACTCGCAGGGTGACACGTGGACCAGGTGGCAGAGAGGTCAGGGGGACGATCGCCAAGAGCGGTGATCGGTGGTCAGTAACCAAGTTACCACCGACAGATCAGGCGGCAGAGAGGTCGGGGGACAGATCACCCAGAATGGTGATCGGTGGTTAGTAGCCAAGTGGCCACCAGCAGACCAGTTCCCAGACTCGCGCCTGGAGGCAGAGCGCGAGAAGCGAATAAACACTGATTAGTCATCGGGTGTATTGTCATCGGGGTCTCGTGTTACACGCAGTTAAACTGGGACTGAGGTTCCCAGCGAGAGCGTTACGCATGGATCTCGCATGAGCACACCTCAGGAAATCATGCACGAGAGTGGCCTGAGGGAACTAGTAAACCAGTCAGTGATTGGTGATTCCCTCAACCCATTACGTGCGTGGCATCGTGAAGGGTGAGTCGCCTACGCAGAGAGCAACGTTTGGTGAGTGTGCCTAGACCAGCCACACCCGACGTTCTCCTAAGAGTATGCGATTTACCCAGATAAGAGAAATATCCTAAGTTACTCTGCAAGGGCGTGACTTGGGCACACAAAGAGAAGCGCTAGAGCCCTTCCAGAAAATGACACGTGGGTGGCTAGATGTGAGTTGCAGGCCTCCACGTGTCGTCTTCTGAGAGGGGTGCGGTCTAGACAAAAGAGCACTCCGTACCACTAAGGGTACAGACAGGCGCAGCCAAGCGCAGAGACGCGCAGACATACACAGACTCTCACACTCCCACTGCTGATTCTGAAGGTACGCTTTCTCTGAAAAGCATAACAAGCTTCTGACACATGCCAGAAAAGCATAACAGAATGCTGTTATGCCCAAAAAGCAGGGAGAGAGGCATAAAAGAGAGAATCAGGGTGAGAGTGAGGGGAGAGACGAAAAACAGAGTGCAAGAGTTTTTCACACACACATTACTAGTTTTCTAGTCTTTGGTGGTTCTGTGGACTAACCTGATCGTCGGAGTGCAAACGGCCGCTAGAGGCGCCGTCTGTGTGTTTTGCAGGTCACGTTTGGAGAAGCAAGAGAAGGTCCTGAGGGTGATTCTGCAGAAGACGCAGTCGCGTAGACAGGGCAGAGAGTGCTACGAAGCGATTCCTCCCCGTTCGAGTTGCCGGCAGGATCATACACAAAAACACGTTTACTGCATAAAAATAAATCTGTTCTTTTCTAAATAAACAGATTCATTTTTTTCACTGATGCCATGGCTAAAGTCTTGTAAAAATTAGATTTTGTGCATCAGGTATTTTGACTAAGTCTTCTTCTTTTCAAAACGACTGAGTTTTAAATAGTTAAACTTTCTCTGTTTTCGTTTTGAAAAATAAATCTGTTCATCTGTAAATGAATAGATTCTTTTTTGCCTCTGGTGCCATGTCAAGCTTAAACGTTTTTCAGTTTTATCTCAGCACCAGAATGGTTGACTAAGTCTCCTCATTTAACAAATTCTCTAACTGCTTTTGAAAATAAATCTGTTCATTTTATTTTCAATATGTTCATTTTATAACAGCTTTAACTGTTTTTCAAAAATCTGTTATAAGTTGGTTTTCTATAAAATGCAAACTTGTTTTCTGAGTTTAACAACGATTCAAACAGTTCATACATTTGCAAAAAACAAGTTTTGACAGCAGAGAGTTAAGTGTTTTCAAAGGATTAGCATTTGTTCTTCAAAGATTTCAAAAATCACAAAGTGCTTGTTCTTGGTTTGGTTCCAAAAGCTTGGTGTGAGGTGCAGCTACTGTTCTAGCAATCTTGCCTACTGGTTTAAGGCAGATTTGTGTATCCTCAATCAGGTGTAGTCGTTTCACATCTCTATCTTGTAATAGTTTGGTTGAACACTCTTCTTGATAGGTGTTCTTGAAGAGTGGGTGTGGGTGTATGCTGAAATAGGTTTTTTCAGCAAGAGTACCTAAGTTCTTGTAGGTTTCAAGAACAGTGGGAATTGTACTTGGTTGTACTGTGTGTTAGTGATTTCCACCTGTTGTTGGTGAAGACTGGATGTAGCTCAGGTTGAGTGAACCAGTATAATTGCTTGTGTTCATTCTCTCTCACTCTCTGCAATTTCGTTTCTGCATAATTGATAAAACAACAAAGAAATAAATCTGTTCAATTGAAAATAAATCTGTTCTTTCTGGGCACTGTGCATACTGTTCTTGATTTCTGAAAAAGTTGTTTTAATCTGATAAGAACATATAAAATCTGCTAAAAGCCATTGGAACAGATTGACTGTGATAGGTTGCACAAGAAACTGTCAATGCTATTAATTGAACCTTAAACAATTGCTTAAAGTTAAAGCTTGTTATTCTGTGATTCATTGTTCTTAATTTCTGGAAAATTGCTTGACATCAAGAAGAACACTCATAGTCTGTTAAAAGCCATTGGAACAGGTTGTTTGCAAAGGTCACTCAATTAACTAGCATGCTATCAATTGAACCTTAATTACTTGCTTGAAATTGAAGCTTACTGTTTTGTGTTTTACTGTTTTTCAAATCTGATATTTGTGTGTGTGCTGCTGGAAATTCTCACTGCATAATCTTGTGATTAACCTTGCTGAATTAAAAGCCTTTCAAACAAAAACAGTGCTGAAATAAATCTGTTCATTTTCACATAAATCGATTTATTTTCTGTAAAACTGTCTTAAACACTGTTTCTGCGAGAAAGTTTTAAAAGGTCAATTCACCCCCCCCCCCCCCCCCTCTTGAACTTTGGCACTATTAAACCCAACAATTGGTATCAAGAGCTAGGACTTGTATTTTAATCAAGTTTGTTTGTAATAATGTCTGAGTTTAATGTGCTTTTTGCTGAGGGTTCTGCTGTTAATAGACCACCTATGTTCAATGGAATGAATTATGCATTTTGGAAAGTTAGAATGAGAATTTTCATGGAATCCATTGATGCATTAATTTGGGAAGCTGTGGTCAATGGACCTTATGTGCCAATGCAGGTTGTCAAGGATGAACAAGTGGAAAAGCCAAGATCAGAATGGAATGAGACCGAAAGGAGGAAGGCTCAACATGATCTTGTGGCCAAGAACATCATAACCTCTGCATTGACAATGGATGAGTTCTTCAGGATATCTCAATGTAAGTCAGCTAAGGAGATGTGGGAAGTCTTAGAAGTGACTCATGAGGGTACTGAAGATGTGAAAAGGTCAAGGAAACATGCACTCATCCAAGAATATGAGCTGTTCAGAATGCAACCCGAGAAGAGCATTGCTGATGTGCAGAAGAGATTCACCCACATTGTGAATCACCTCACTGGCTTGGGAAAAGAATTTGACAGAGAGGAACTCAACATAAAGATATTGAAGTGCCTCGACAGAAGCTGGCAACCAAAGGTGACAGCTATCTCTGAAAGCCGTGATCTGTCAAAGTTGGGAACTGCTGCACTCTTTGGAAAGCTGATGGAGCATGAGCTAGAGCTTAAAAGACTTAAAGAGCAGGAAACAACAGAGAGAAAACCCAAAGGTCTTGCACTGAAAGCAACTGAATTGGATGAGATCAAGGAGGAAAAAGAAGAGGCTGAAGATGATGACACAATCAGCTTTCTTACAAAAAGATTCAGCAATCATGAGGGTACTGAAGATGTGAAGAGGTCAAGAAAACATGCTCTTATCCAAGAATATGAATTGTTCAGAATGCAGCCCGAGGAGAGCATTGCTGATGTGCAGAAAAGGTTCACCCATATTGTGAATCACCTCACTGGTTTGGGAAAAGAATTTGACAGAGAGGAACTCAACATAAAGATATTGAAGTGCCTCGACAGAAGCTGGCAACCAAAGGTGACTGCCATATCTGAAAGTCGTGATCTGTCAAAGCTGGGAACTGTTGCACTGTTTGGAAAACTAATGAGCTAGAGCTCAAAAGACTCAAAAGCAGGAAACAAAAGGGAGAAAACCCAAAGGTCTTGCACTGAAAGCAACTGAACTTGATGAGATCAAGGAGGAAAAAGAAGATGCTGAAGATGATGACACAATCAGCTTTCTTACAAAAAGATTCAGCAAATTCCTGAGGAAGAAAAGCAAAAATAGGAACCAGCAGAAAAGAAGGTATCCTAAACCCAATGATTTAAATTCCTCTAAATATACTTGCTTTGGATGTGGCAAAACAGGGCATATCAAAACAGATTGTCCAGACAATCAAACTAAGGACAAATCTGCCAGCAAGAAATTTGAAAGGAACAAAGGAAGAAGAGCCTACATCTCATGGGAGGAAAATGAAGTATCCTCAACTAGCAGCTCTTCAACAGAAGATGAGGAGAACAATCTGTGTTTCATGATGAAGGATGAAGAGTCAAGCTCTGAATCAGTAAGTAATTTCTCTACTGATTCTGATAACTATGATGATTTGCTTGTTGCCTTCAAGGAAACACATGATGAAGCCAATAGGCTAGCTGTAATATGCAATAAGCTGCAAAAGGTAAATAATGTGCTTGCACCTAGAGTAGAAACACTTGAGGAAGAATTGCATAAAGCCAAGACAGATTTGGTAAGCCTTGAAGTGACTTGCTTGCATGCCTCTATTAAAAACTGTGAAAACTGCAAAAGATTGGAAAAACAAGTGGAATATTTGCTGAAAACCCTTTCCAACTTCACCAAGGGAAGAGAAAACCTTGAGTCTCTCCTTGGATCACAGAATGCTGTTTTCAATAAGAATGGACTTGGTTATACCCCTGGAAATACAACCAATGTTAAAAAGCTTTCAAGTTTTTTTGTTCCAGCAAAATCAAGTTTTTCAGCTTTTAACAGTGGCAAAAAGGCATCTCATGTAACCTGTTTTTACTGCATGAAATCTGGTCATACATCTAGGTCTTGCATTGCTAGAAAGCATCTTGTTCCTAAGAACTTAGCAAAATGGCTACCAAAGAGAAGGTTTTAATCTGTGTTGGACCCTATACTGAAAAGGGTACCATTTGTATATTTTTTATTCTGTTTTGCAGATTGGAAGCAAGAAAAACCAGTGGTACTTGGACAGTGGCTGTTCCAAGCATATGACTGGAGATCTTACAAAGTTCACCAGCTTAAAGCTCAAAGCAGAAGGACATGAAACCTATGGTGACAATAACCGAGGGAGGATTTTGGGCAGAGGAACAGTTGGAACAGGGAACTCAACAACCATTGAGAACGTGCTGTATGTAGAAGGACTCAAGCATAGTCTTCTCAGCATAAGCCAGCTTTGTGACAAAGGATACAAAGTGAATTTTGAGTCAAATGGCTGCACAATCTCAAGTAATTCATCTAGTAAGGTTCTGTTTACTGGTAAGAGAGTGAATAACATTTATCTGTTGAATATCATGGAATCTAACTCTTCAAATGAGTGTTTGCTATCCAGAAGTGATGAGTCTTGGTTGTGGCACAGGAGGTTAGCTCACATACACACAAATCACTTGAATAAATTGAAATCTAAAGATTTAGTCTCCGGTTTACCTAACATTAAATTTCAGGACAACAGGCTTTGTGATGCTTGTGTGAAAGGTAAACAAATCAAATCCTCTTTCAAGTTAAAGGATATTGTCTCTACAAAAAATCCATTGGATGTGTTACATATGGACTTATTTGGTCCATCTAGAGTTGCTAGCTTGGCTGGAAATTTGTATGCTTTAGTTGTTGTGGATGATTACTCTAGATTTACATGGACTCTATTTCTTGCACATAAACATGATGCTTATTCTGCTTTTAAGAGATTAGCAAAAATTCTACAAAATGAAAATGGTTGCTGCATTAAATCAATTCGAAGTGATCATGGGGGAGAGTTTCAAAATGCTAAGTTTGAGAGGTTCTGTGAGAAGCATGGGATAGCTCATACCTTTTCAGCTCCTAGGACACCCCAACAAAATGGTGTAGTTGAAAGGAAAAATAGATCACTAGAGGAACTTGCTAGAACTATGTTAAATGAATTTAAGCTTCCTAAGTACTTTTGGGCTGATGCTGTTTATACTGCAGGTTATGTCTTAAATAGGACCTTAATAAGACCAATTCTTAAGAAAACCCCATATGAATTGTATAAGGGCAGAAAACCTAGTGTGAGCCACCTTAGTGTATTTGGGTGTAAATGTTTTGTACTGAATAATGGCAAAGAAAATCTTGGTAAGTTTGATGCTAAATCTGATGAAGGTGTGCACATTGGTTATGCTTTGAATGGTCATGCATATAGAGTCTTCAATAAAAGGTTGCTCATAGTAGAAGAATCAATGCATGTTGTTTTTTATGAAACTGATCATAGTATACCTAAAACTGCTGCTGATGAACCTGACAGTAATGAATTTAAATCTGTTTTAAATCAAAATGAATCGATTCATTTTGATACTGCTGATACACATGCTATGCAAGAATCTACTGCAGCTGCAGGTTTGCCGAAAGAGTGGAAAACCCCAAGAGACTTAACCCTTGATAATGTCATTGGGAACATTGAGAAAGGAGTGTCAACTAGAAAATCCTTGAACAATTTCTGTGAAGCAATGGCCTTTGTATCTCAAGTTGAACCCAAGGATTTGAAGGAAGCTCTCAAGGACAGCAACTGGATTTTAGCTATGCAAGAGGAACTGAATCAATTTGCTCTTAATGAGGTCTGGACTCTTGTTCCTAGAATACCTGAGATGAATGTTATTGGAACAAAATGGGTATTTAGAAACAAAATGGATGAGCATGGAGTGATCACTAGAAACAAGGCTAGGCTTGTAGCTAAAGGGTACAATCAAGAAGAAGGAATAGACTATGATGAGACATATGCACCAGTGGCTCGGTTAGAAGCTGTTAGACTGCTGCTTGCCTTTTCCTGCATCAAAGGGTTCAAGCTATTCCAAATGGATGTGAAAAGTGCCTTTCTAAATGGCTATATAAATGAAGAGGTATTTGTCTCACAACCACCAGGTTTTGAAGACCATCAACATCCAGAATATGTGTTCAAACTCCAAAAGGCTCTCTATGGACTCAAGCAAGCTCCTAGGCAATGGTATGAGAGGCTAAGTGATTTTCTCACCTCACAAGGCTATGACAGAGGCACATCAGATAAGACCTTGTTCATTAAGAAGAAAGGAGATGACTCAATTCTAGTCCAAGTATATGTGGATGACATCATTTTTGGATCAAACAATGGAGAATTGTGTGAAGCTTTCGTGAAAGTCATGAAGAGTGAGTTTGAAATGTCAATGATGGGTGAGTTGAACTATTTTCTAGGTTTGCAGGTCAAACAACTCAAGGATGGCATTTTCCTAAGTCAAGCTAAGTATTGCAAGGATTTGCTGAAGAAATTTGAAATGGACAAGTGTAAACCAATCAGCACACCCTTCTCAACAAGTTGTCATTTGGATCATGATGAAGCTGGAATTTCTGTTGATGAAACCAAATACAGAGGACTCATAGGATCACTACTGTATCTTACTGCCAGCAGGCCAGATATAATGTTTGCAGTGTGCATGTGTGCAAGGTTTCAATCTGCTCCTAAAGAATCACACTACAATGCTGTCAAAAGGATTTTGAAGTATTTGCAAGGAACTAAAGAAGTTGGCTTGTGGTATCCAGGTAATATTTCATTAAGCTTAACTGGATATTCTGATTCAGATTTTGCAGGTTGCAAAATTGATCAGAAGAGCACAAGTGGAACCTGTCATTTGCTTGGATCAAGCTTGATCTCATGGCAATGCAAAAAGCAGGCTTGTGTAGCTCTTTCCACTGCTGAAGCAGAATACATTGCAGCAGGGAGTTGCTGTGCTCAAACTATATGGCTAAGACAACAATTGAATGATTTTGGTATCTTACTTAACCATATACCTCTGCTGTGTGATAATACAAGTGCAATCAACTTAACCAAAAATCCTGTCATGCATTCAAGAACCAAACACATTGAAATAAGGCATCATTTTTTAAGGGAACACATATCTAATGGAACATGTGATATTAAGTTCATTGGTACTGATTTACAACTTGCTGATTTGTTCACAAAACCATTAGCCAAAGATAGGTTTAATTTTCTGCTTAATGAATTGGGTATTATAAATGTCAATTGTACCTAGAAGTGAAAAATTAAATCTGTTTATTTGCAATTGAATGTGTTTATTTTCTGCACTGATATGCATTGATGACTAGGAAAGAGAAATTCTGATCTTTGACTGCTTGACTGACTTAGTGGGCATTAACCTCTGTACCTTTGACGGTTTTGGTCATGGTTATGTAACCGATTTGATGGTTTAGGTGCTCAATAAGAATTTGAGTGTATGCATCGTGACCCTCAACAAGCAGGAAGCAAATCAACATACCCAAGGTGCTGGATTTCAACTGGCTGAAATCTGAAAAATTGGTAGAAACAAGGGCTGTGTTGAAGCACCAGAAACTGAAAAAGATGCTGGAATTAACGGGTAATGTTTATCCTGACTTGGTTAAGGTGTTTTATACTAACCTCACATTGGATGGGAAGAATGTTGTCTCTTATGTGAAAGGAATTAAGATGAAGATCACAAGTGAGGTGTGGAACTCTGTGGCTGGAATAAAATATGCTGGATTGAAAGTAGGAAAGGGAAATACCAGTGGAATTTCAGAATTCAACAAGCTGCAATATTACAAGAGTTGCATGAGGAACCCTACAGGGAGTATAAACAGGTTCCATGCAGGGCATTTGAACCTCACTCCACGTCTAGTTGCATACATCATAGCTTGGCAACTGATTCCTAGAGGGACAAACCATGCTGTCTTACATGAAGAGGATCTCATTCTCCTATATTGCATCATGAACCAGATTAAGGTAAACTGGGTGTTCATTGTCAATGAACACATGCTCAAGTCAAAAAGGTTGGCTGATTACAGATTTCCCTATGCTATTCTTGTTTCCAAATTAATTGATTACTTTGGTGTTGATGTTACAGATGAGAGAAATGATCCTATCAAAGCTGTAAGTGAGATTGATACTTCAACTCTCACCAAAATGGGTTTTCACAAAATTGAAAACAAGTGGGTGGTTCTCAAGGAGAAGGACACTCAAGCAGAACATGAGGATGAGGATGAAGCTATTCCTATGGATGATGACTCACATGCTGCCCAATCTGAACATGAGGAAGTTGCTGCAAATTCCATAGTTGCCTATCAAAGTCCAGAATACCGTGGAGAACCAATGTCTATCTTTGAGAGGCAAGTGCTGTACCGTCTTGATGTCATGTCTGCAGAACAAAGGGCACACTTTGAGACTACTCATGCAAGGTTCCAACACCTTGATAATCAGATTGAAGGAGTTCAGGCACAACTTGCAGAGCTTTACTACAAGGATCAGTAGTTTTCGGCTTTTAATGCTTTCTTTATCAGTTTTCAAGTTTCTGTAATGTTGAACAATTTGGTTTTCTGTTTCTGAACTATTATGATTATGGTTTTTGCTTTATATCCCTTTATTCCCTATGCTTATATGCTGTTTGATGAATCCAAAGGGGGAGAAAAATAGCTCACCATGCTAAGTGAAGCTAGCTGAAACAGGGAGTTAATTCTGCACCTTTGAACCAATTCATATGCTATGCAATACTGCTGTTTTTTTCTGGTTTAAAATCTGGTGCAGTGCAGGTGCAATTCTGGTTTAAAATCTGGTGTAGTGCAAGTGCTTAAAGCAACAAAGCTATGAGGTTAGCTATGGGGATTTGTCTCCATCAAACAGGGGGAGATTGTTGAAGATGGTTGCTGCCCCTTCAAGATTGTGTTTGATGAAGACCTATATGTTGTGTTTGATGAAGACTTTTATGTACATTTCATGTGTATTGTTGCTTTGCTTTAAGTATGTCTTAGTTAGTGCTTAGAGGTAGTCTAAGAATGGGCTTTTTGCTGAGTAACTCACCTCATAACCACTGGCCATGTGTTAAGAACAAGCATAAGTTTTCTTAAACTGTTTTTCACATGTTTTACACAAAAACACGATTACTGCATAAAAATAAATCTGTTCTTTTCTAAATAAACAGATTCATTTTTTTCACTGATGCCATGGCTAAAGTCTTGTAAAAATTAGATTTTGTGCATCAGGTATTTTGACTAAGTCTTCTTCTTTTCAAAACGACTGAGTTTTAAATAGTTAAACTTTCTCTGTTTTCGTTTTGAAAAATAAATCTGTTCATCTGTAAATGAATAGATTCTTTTTTGCCTCTGGTGCCATGTCAAGCTTAAACGTTTTTCAGTTTTATCTCAGCACCAGAATGGTTGACTAAGTCTCCTCACTTAACAAATTCTCTAACTGCTTTTGAAAATAAATCTGTTCATTTTATTTTCAATCTGTTCATTTTATTTTCAATCTGTTCATTTTATTTTCAATCTGAGTTTAACAACGATTCAAACAGTTCATACATTTGCAAAAAACAAGTTTTGACAGCAGAGAGTTAAGTGTTTTCAAAGGATTAGCATTTGTTCTTCAAAGATTTCAAAAATCACAAAGTGCTTGTTCTTGGTTTGGTTCCAAAAGCTTGGTGTGAGGTGCAGCTACTGTTCTAGCAATCTTGCCTACTGGTTTAAGGCAGATCTGTGTATCCTCAATCAGGTGTAGTCGTTTCACATCTCTATCTTGTAATAGTTTGGTTGAACACTCTTCTTGATAGGTGTTCTTGAAGAGTGGGTGTGTGTGTATGCTGAAATAGGTTTTTTCAGCAAGAGTACCTAAGTTCTTGTAGGTTTCAAGAACAGTGGGAATTGTACTTGGTTGTACTGTGTGTTAGTGATTTCCACCTGTTGTTGGTGAAGACTGGATGTAGCTCAGGTTGAGTGAACCAGTATAATTGCTTGTGTTCATTCTCTCTCACTCTCTGCAATTTCGTTTCTGCATAATTGATAAAACAGCAAAGAAATAAATCTGTTCAATTGAAAATAAATCCGTTCTTTCTGGGCACTGTGCATACTGTTCTTGATTTCTGAAAAAGTTGTTTTAATCTGATAAGAACATATAAAATCTGCTAAAAGCCATTGGAACAGATTGACTGTGATAGGTTGCACAAGAAACTGTCAATGCTATTAATTGAACCTTAAACAATTGCTTAAAGTTAAAGCTTGTTATTCTGGGATTCATTGTTCTTAATTTCTGGAAAATTGCTTGACATCAAGAAGAACACTCATAGTCTGTTAAAAGCCATTGGAACAGGTTGTTTGCAAAGGTCACTCAATTAACTAGCATGCTATCAATTGAACCTTAATTACTTGCTTGAAATTGAAGCTTGTTGTTTTGTGTTTCACTGTTTTTCAAATCTGATATTTGTGTGTGTGTTGCTGGAAATTCTCACTGCATAATCTTGTGATTAACCTTGCTGAATTAAAAGCCTTTCAAACAAAAACAGTGCTGAAATAAATCTGTTAATTTTCACATAAATCGATTTATTTTCTGTAAAACTGTGTTAAACACTGTTTCTGCGAGAAAGTTTTAAAAGGTCAATTCACCCCCCCTCTTGAATTTTGGCACTATTAAACCCAACAGGAACGTGCAAGCGTACGTCGATGACATGGTCGTGACCTCGCCGGAAAAAAGCAAGCACGTTGTAGACTTGGAGGAATTGTTCACGACGATCGCCAAGTTCAAATTAAAGCTTAATCCAGAGAAATGTATTTTCGGCGTGGAGGCTGGAAAGTTTTTGGGTTTCCTCTTGACTGAAAGAGGTATAGAGGCCAACCCTGATAAGTGTGCCGCCATCTTGGCGATGAGGAGCCCAGCTACGGTGAAGGAAGTTCAACAGCTAACAGGTCGAATGGCAGCCCTGTCTCGCTTCGTGTCAGCTAGTGGAGAAAAGGGCCATCCCTATTTTCAGTGCTTGAGGCGCAATAACAAGTTTGCTTGGACGAAGGAGTGCGAGGAAGCCTTCGTCAAGCTGAAGGAGTATCTGGCGAGCCTGCCGGTTTTGTGCAAACCGCTGGTGGGAACCCCTCTCAGGTTGTATTTTGCTGTAACTGAGAGGGCGGTGAGTGCGGTGCTCGCCCAGGATCAAGATCAGGCTCAGAAGCCTATTTATTTTGTTAGTAAGGTGTTGCAGGGCCCCGAAACGAGATATCAGGCCCTGGAAAAGGTTGCGCTGGCTGTGGTATTTTCGGCGAGGAGGTTGCGCCACTATTTCCATAGCTTCACCATACTGGTGATGACTGACTTGCCCATCCAGAAGGTGTTGAAGAAGCCTGACATCGCTGGGAGGATGGTGAAGTGGGCAGTCGAACTGTCAGAGTTTGATATTAAGTATGAGCCCCGAGGCCCGATCAAGGGGCAAATCTTTGCAGATTTCGTGGTTGAGCTCTCATCTGAGGCGACACGAGTTGAAGGGGACGACTTCCGTTGGGTGCTCTCGGTGGATGGATCGTCGAACCAGCAGGGTAGCGGTGCTGGAGTCATCTTGGAGGGACCCAACGGCGTGTTGATCGAACAATCTTTGAGGTTTGCCTTCAAAGCCAGCAACAATCAAGCAGAATATGAGGCGCTGATCGCCGGGATTTTGCTGGCCAAAGAGATGGGAGCCAGGGTGTTGATGGCTAAGAGTGACTCGCTGCTAGTCACGGGACAAGTAATAGGCGAGTTCCAGGCTAAAGATCCACAAATGGCGGCTTACTTGGAGTATGTGCTGGAATTGAAGAGTTCCTTTGCCTCTTTTGAAGTGGTGCATGTGCCCAGAGAGCAGAATGCCCGAGCTGACTTGCTAGCTAAGCTCGCCAGCTCAGGCAAGGGGGGTAGGCAGAGGACGGTGATTCAAGAAACTCTGAAGACGCCGAGAGCATTTGTAGCAGATCACCTGGTTCTTCAGATAAACAAGTCGACGGAGAAAGCAGCGAGAAGTCATAAGTCCCTGACGCAAGAAACTTTGAGATCGCCGAGAATTAGAGCATGTCGAGGGGAGAAGGTGAACATGACGAGGGTCTACGCTATCCATGAGCCAGACACTTGGATAACACAGTACAAGCGGTACCTGGCAGATGGCCTTCTCCCGCTGGATCCGACAGAGGCTAGGAAGGTAAAGAAAAATTCTAGCAAGTATACATTGATTGATGGCGATCTGTACAGGTTTGGGTTCACTCACCCACTCCTGGAATGCGTACATGGCGAGAAGTGCACGAGAATCATGGCAGAGCTCCACGAAGGAATATGCGAAAGCCACGTCGGGGGTCGAGCTCTGGCCGCGAGGACTCTGCGTGCAGGTTACTACTGGCCATCGATGAGAGAAGACTGCAAGAAATATGCCCAATGTTGCAAACAATGCCAACAGCACGCCGATTGGCACAAGGCGCCTCCCGAGGAGTTGAAGTCGATCTACAGCCCTTGGCTGTTTGATACTTGGGGAATCGACATCCTGGGGCCATTCCCGCTGGCGATCAGGCAGATGAAGTACTTGGTGGTGGCTATTGAGTATTTCACCAAGTGGATCGAAGCAGAACCAGTGGCCCAGATCACCGCACACAAGATTGAAGGTTTCGTGTGGAAGAATATTGTGTGCCGGTTTGGAGTGCCCAAGCGCCTGGTGTCGGACAATGGGACTCAGTTTGCAAGCCACTTGTTGAAGAAGCTGTGCGAAGGAGTGGGAATTCAACAAGTGTTTGCATCCGTCGAGCACCGTCAGACAAATGGCCAAGTAGAGTCAGCTAATCGGGTGTTGCTGAGAGGTTTGAAGAGAAGACTAGAGAAAGCCAAAGGAAGTTGGGCTGAGGAGGTATCCCGTATAGTCTGGGCGTACCACACCACTGAGCAGTGAGGAACCCATGAGACCCCGTTCAGCTTGGTCTATGGATGCGACGCAATGATTCCAGTGGAGATCCAGGAGAGCTCGCCGAGATTCCAGAACTTCGTAGAGGAAGACTCGAATGAAGAGAGAAGGCTGAACCTGGATCTACTGGATGAGGTCAGGGAAGAGGCGAGATTGAAGGCTGAAGCGGTGAAGAGAAGGATTGAACGAAGATACAACTCGAAGGTGATGCCAAGACAGTTTAGAGAAGGCGACCTGGTGATGAGGAAAGCCCACCAGTACGAGATGGAGAATAAGCTGTCGCCCAAGTGGACGGGGCCGTTCAGAATAACCGAGGCGCTCGGGAACGGCGCCTACCGCTTAGAGACATTGGAAGGAGGGGCGATTCCTCGCACTTGGAACACCACGCACCTGAAGTTGTATTACAGTTAAGAAGCCTTGTAAGTAAAGACAAACACGAAGTTATATTACAATGTCTCTGTTAAAACGGTTGAAGGGGGCACTCTTTTTTCCCTAAGGAGGGTTTTTAATGAGGTCACCCAATAAAGAGAAGTTTTCAAAGTACAAGTTGTTTTAGATTGCGTGCCTGTTGTTTTCAGAAAGTTTTGAAGAAAGACCTTGTCACTTGTATGTGGCTTAAGGCAAGTTAAAGATATATTGCATGCTTTCTAAAGAGTTTTAAGTCCTCATCGTCTTTCGGCGATCGGAGGCACCAGTTAAAAGTTTTAAGTCCTCATCGTCTTTCGGCGATCGGAGGCACCAGTTAAAAGTTTTAAGTCCTCATCGTCTTTCGGCGATCGGAGGCACCATTTAAAAGTTTTAAGTCCTCATCGTCTTTCGGCGATCGGAGGCACCAGTTAAAAGTTTTAAGTCCTCATCGTCTTTCGGCGATCGGAGGCACCAGTTAAAGTTTTAAGTCCTCCTCGTCTTTCGGCGATCGGAGGCACAAGTTAAAGTTAAAGTCCTCATCGTCTTTCGGCGATCGGAGGCACCAGCTAAAAGACCTCAACGCCCTCGCGCGTCCTGAGGCGAGTTAAAGACCTCCTCGCCGTCGAGCGAGTGCAGGCGAGGAAGAGCGAAAAGTCCTCAGTGTTTCTGGGGGCGAGGAGATGTAACCCCTGAGACAATGTAGAGGCGCCAGTGAAAAGTCCTCAGTGTTTCTGGGGGCGAGGAGATGTAACCCCTGGGGCAATGTAGAGGCACCAGTGAAAAGTCCTCAGTGTTTCTGGGGGCGAGAAGATGTAACCCCCGGGGCAATGTAGAGGCAAGTAAAAGACCTTCTCGCCTATGAGCGAGTTCAGGCGAGTTAAAAGACCTTCTCGCCTATGAGCGAGTTCAGGCGAGTTAAAGACCTTCTCGCCTATGAGCGAGTTCAGGCAAGATAAAATCCTTCTCGTCTCGAACGAGTTCAGGTATGGTGTTAAGGGTGGACGAAGTTTGGAAGGTGGCTAAGGTAGGTTCGAAGAGAACGCCTAGCCACCCGGTCTTTTATTCTGAAGTTCAGGAAAGTAGAGAAGGATCCGAAAGGCGCCTCTACCCCCAGATAAAAGAACAATGGCCAAGGCATGAAGCCAGAAAGAAGCTGATATCGCCAAGAGTCTTTGGCGACCAGGAAAAGTTCAAACAGTGGCGAGAAAGTTAAAGACCCATTTTGATGAAGCAGATCGGGTGAAGAAATGTTTTAAGCCAGTGGTTGAGTTAAAGTTCGTTGCTTGAAGAGTGATTTTGCGCTAAGGTTAATTACCTTAAGATTACAAGTTGTTAATGTGATTATTATTCGAAGTTGAAATGGTTCGAAACAGTTAAGTACAAGATCGTGCCTACGAAATTACTAAGTCATTTCTCTGAAGTAAATTGCGCAAGGGAAGTTGAAGCAGGAAAAGAAGTTACAGGAAGAAATACAAAGGCAATTTCATTAAGTAAATATCAGTTCGGGGTACGTAAACAGAGAAAGAAGAAAGTTCATTACAAAATACAAAGAAAAAGCATAAAGGTGGTGGATGAGGGGAAATTGATCAGTCTTCGACGGGAACCACCTTCCCATCCACCACCTCGTTGTTTAGGGATACCATGCTGAGATCCAGATCGGGGAACAAGCATGCAAACTGTTCCCGTGCAGCCTCGAATCCAGCAGCCAGAATTTGGGCAGAACTCAGATTAAGTTCTTCAATCTGTTTCTGGAGTTCTTCAGTTTGTTCCTTCAGCCCCTTATTCTGCTGCTCCAGCTCTTCGACTTGCTTCTTGAGTTTTTCGTTGGTTTCTTGAGCCTGGAGAAGGTCTTCAGCAACCTTCTTGGATTCTGCTTGCACTTGGCCCAATTCAGCAGCGATCTTCCCCTTCTCTTTGTTGGCCTCGGCAAGCTCAGCCATGGCGTCGTCCCTCGCCTTTTCCACCTTTCCCAGGAAGATCTCCCGATCAGCGGACCTCTGCTCCAGTTTCTTCACCTTGGCGGTGTCAGTTTTTATTAGGGCCTCTAAGTCAGCCACCTTAACGCGATAAGGCACAATCTTGCTTTCCAGCTGAATCTTCTCTTGAGCCAGAAGCTGCACCTTGTGGCGAAGATCGGTGGCCTCCTTGCGCGCCAACCGGAGCTCGGTGCTCATCGCATCTTCTACTCGGGAGTGTTCAATCTCCGCGAGTGTCATATTGAAGGACAACTTCTCCACCTCAACCCTCATAGTGCTATTCTCAGTTCGAAGGTTGAAGAGGTCGTCCTGGAGCTTCCTGGTGGAGCTCTCCACAACTCTAGTTATAATGGTGGGGAAGTCTTCTGCCATCATCTTCAGTTTAGCAGAAAAAGGCTCCCACATCCTTGTGACCTCGAGAGAGAGGCTTGCTGGTGGAGGCACCTGGTGGGCCCGTTGTTGGCTCTCGCCGCCACCTTCTTTAGTTGGCTGTTCAGCAAGTGCTTCTTGGCGAGGTGGCGACGTCGGGGACTCAGTAATTAAGATTGGAGAGTTATGAGCAACTTCATCCCCGATTGGAGCAACATCTGCGGCTGAGGCAGTTGAAGGAGGATCCCCTCCAACTGTTGCACAAGGTGTGGAGGCGCTCGGGGGGTCCTCCATGAAGTTTGGCTCGGGGGACTCAACCGCAGGTGGCGCAGATGCCAATGGAATGGCTTGGACTGGTGAAGCAGGAGCTAGAGGAGGTGGCAATGATGGAGGAGGAGCAGGCGTAGACGGCGGCGTTGATGTTGGAAGAGGGGGTGGAGCAGGTGGAGAAGAAGGTGCCACCCTCTTCCTCTTCGTAATCAGTCCATCTTCTGTTACCTCGTCGTCTTCCTCTTCCTCCTCATGGACTACTTGGGGAGCTTTCCTCTTGGGTTTCCTGAGGACAAGCTTCTTTCTTTGGTTGGCGGGTTGGGCCTCAGAGGAAGTCGGGCCCCTGGGTGGCGATCTGCCTTGAGCAGCGGCGATCTCCACCACAGAGTTTGGCACGGTTTGTGAACCCGATGCCAACCCGTGGGTTCGGGCGAGCGCCCTCAGTTCAGCGAGCTTGCCCTGGCCCAACATATTATCTGCATAGAGCAAAAATGCAAGGGTTAGTTCAGAGGGAAAATAAATGCATAAGGCAATACGCAGCAAAGCAGGTAAAGGTTGCAGAAAAATAAAACCAAAGTCTTGCGCACAATGCACAAGACGCCCAGAAACAGTTAACAGGAGTAAGTATTAGAACAAGAATTTAAACGTTCTAACCTATTCGAATTTCGAGTTGGTCCTCGAAGAACTCGAAGCAGATAAGTGTGGTGGTGAGGAAGGTGATGTTGGCGTCTGCCACACTCTTCCAGAAAAAACAGAGATCTCTGTCCAAAGCGCCCATGCTATCAGGACTTCTGGGTCTCCTGAAGCAGCTTTTGGACTCTTTGTTCCCTTTGTTTACCCAATACAAGGGGAAACTGTCGAGCAAGGAAGCGTCTTTGTCATTGGGACGCACCTGGACGAATTTGCCCTTCCAGTCTTTATAGGATTGCTGGAAGATGGAGAGGATCGACCTCCCAGCAATCCCGTTCAAGCTTACCCACAGGCGGTCTCCTGGGTGCTTGGCTTCGAAGAGAAATAGGAAGACATCCACCGATGCTGGCAACCCCAGGTGGTCGCACATGACTTGGAATGCTCGCACGAACGCCCAGCTGTTGGGATGAAACTAGGCGGCGGCGATGTTGAGCTCGGTGAGAAGCTCCCTCTCAAAGCGAGTGAAGGGAAACCTGAGTTTCACCTTCTTGAATAGGGTTGTGTAGACGAAACAGAAGGCTCCACCGGTGTTTGCCTTGTCGTCAGCACAAACTGGCAGGCCAGGGGGCAAGGTAGCACTGTCATCTTCTCATCGTGCTCCTTGTGGAATGATTGGTGAGGCTCATCCCCCTTTGTCAATCGCAGAACTGCCCCAGTAGTGTTCACAGAAGATGTTTCCCCCAACAGGGTCGAGTTGGCCCAGGGGTATAGTTTTTTGAAGTCTGGTGGGGGGACGGAGGCTCCTCCGGTGACAGGCGGAGTAGCCTGGGCCAGGTTGGGGCGGGAAGGTGCAGGCCTCTCAGCCTGAGAAGACGAAGCGCCACGTACTCGCGGTGGGTCGTGTGCTTGTGAAGAGGGGTTTCGTGATGAAGGAGGAGGATTTGGGGTGATCTTTGAGCGAGTCATTGTTGAAGCTGCAAAGGAAGAAGAAAAGGAAAAATGATCAGGGTTCACAGAGGCTGACTCGATCGTGGAAGAAAGGTGAAAAACTGATGCGAATCAAATAAAGAAGGCTTTTAATAATGAAGGACAAGATCATTCGCCCTCACATTTAAAGTTCTTCTTATTATTCTTTGCAAAAGATGAGGCCCAAAGCCCAAGCCCAAGCCCAAGAAGGCCAAAGCCCAAAAAGCCCAAGTTCATCTCATGAAGGGCAAGGCCAAGTATTAAATAATAAAGAATATTGTTGAAGGTGCTTAGAGGGAAACATTAGAAACCTCTATTGTTAAAGCATCTTTTAGTCTTTAGTTAGGAGTCTTAGGGGGGGGCTGTATTAGTAGATAGGTGTAGGAGTAGAAAAGGAGGTGCCAAAGTGAAGGAAGAGGTCACACCTTCCTCATGCTTTGTTTTAGGCGCAAATTCTAGAAGCTTTTTGGGAGGGAGTTTTTTGAATTTGTGTAGCTTATATTTCAGCACCTTAGGCTATAAATAGAGGTGCTCTCTTTGTATTTTTCAGATTTGAATTTATCTAAAGAAACTATACTCAAAATTGGAGTGAGCATTTGGAGAGCTTTTGAGCTTCTACTCTAGTCTTATCTTGAAGGACCATGGTTTCCTCAAGTGGCGGCTTCCACACTCATCTAGGAGCATCCATACTTCTAGTGGCGTGATCATCCAACCATTCTTCCATCTTCATGAGCATTCTCTTCTCCTTCCTTTCTTCTTCTTCAATTGTTCATGTTGCCTTGTGTTTTTGAGTTGTCTAGCTTTCGGTTTTCCTATTTTCAGCACCTATGTTTTGTTTTGTTTTTTAATTCTGTTCGGTTCATATGATTAGTAGCTTAATTCTGTTCGGTTAATCTAGTTTTCTATTCCTTTGTTGATTCAATTTGACAATATTTGGTTCATCCAAATGAGTTTGGGATTTGGTACTTGTTATTGGTGAGTTCTTGACTTAGAACCATGATCCAACTTCTAAGAAAGTGCCTCTACATTTTCCAGCTCAAGGTGATTCCTCAAAGTGTCAAGAATCTTGTTCTATGTGGCTATTGGAATCACATCAAAAACGAACGTAGGTTCGTTGAGACGTTGACAGAGCCCTAAGTTACGAAGAAGGAGAAATCGCAAAAACAACCCACAACGTATGCACTAGACAGTTAAAGGATGATGCGAATCGGTTAAAATGCAGGAAAAACCAGCAGAAGAAGGAAAGGAAGTACCTTTTTATAATCAGGAAGGCGATGAAGAATGTTGGCGATTCAGAATGTTGAAGAACGCTGAGAGCTTTTTTGCAGAAGAGAGTTGGGGCGTTTGAGGATACGAAGAAAAGTGATGGAACAGTGGAGTGAAAATGGGTTTAAGGGTTTTTCGAAATGGGTTTGGGAAGCGCAAACGTTAACTGAAGGTAACCGTTGATGAAGCCACGTGTTGAACGATGGGGAGTGTTTGGTGGAGCGTCAGAGGAGCAGAAAGTGCAACCGCTTGGAATTCTGCGCCAGTGCCACGTAGATGACGTGACTCTTTAAGTCTTTTCGCTGGACAAGTCTTCGCTTAAGACTGGGGGGCTTGTGTACCGCCCTGGTAGTCGGAAGTGATGACGTGGCATCCAGCTACAGTATAGGCGTGTTGACAAGGCGCCAGGTTGGCAGAGGGGAAGGAAGTCGGGGGGCTCGTGAAGTCGCCAGTTATTAAGTTGGCGTGTTCCGATCTCCAGCATACCAGGCGATCGCCCAGTTGAAGATGAAGTCGCCAGATGGTAAACTCAGGCGACCAAGTGATTGGAGATCGCCAGAACAAGCACATCGCCGAAGATGAAGGTGGTGCAGATTATGAAGGCGGCCGGCGAGACCACAGGGAAGGTGTACGAGAGCACCCTAACTCGCCAATTCCAATAGAGATCGCGCTCCCAAGTTAGCTATGCACTGGGCAATACCATGCATAAGTAACTTAGCCAAAAAGAGAGTCAGAAGCAGCGCCCAAGTCAAGGAGGCTCCGGATAATGGCACGTGTACGACTGGATGCGAGCCACGTGTCCAGGTCTGTAACTGCCAGGAGAGAGAAAGTGACCAGGTATATAAGAGTTCTCAACGAACTTTCTGAGGTACGCACGTTCAGATTATACTCTTTACGCTTGCGAGTTCTTGAGCATACTGTGAGAGAGAACATTGCACGGTTCCTTGAGAGTTCTAGAGTGTTCTTGCTCTTAGTATTTGGTGGTTCGGTCACTGACTTGGGTGTTGGAGTGCGATCGGCCGCAGCGGCGCCACTCTGTTCTTTTGCAGGTTCTTGAGGTGGATCTTGAAGAAGGACGAAGGCTTGAAGCGGTGCACACGTTGATCCTTTGACGAGGCAAGTTCCAACGTTCTGGTCAACAGGCAGGATCAGGGGTTTTCTTAAGAATTGGTCTTATTAAGGTCCCATTTAACACATAAGCTGCAGTATAAACTGCATCAGCCCAAAAATACTTAGGAAGCTTAGATTCATTTAACATAGTTCTAGCTAGTTCCTCTAATGATCTATTTTTCCTTTCAACTACACCATTTTGTTGAGGTGTCCTAGGGGCTGAAAAGGTATGTGCTATCCCTTGCTTCTCACAGAACCTCTCAAACTTAGCATTTTGAAACTCTCCCCCATGATCACTTCGAATTGATTTTATGCAGCAACCATTTTCATTTTGCATAATTTTTGCTAATCTCTTAAAGGCAGTGTAAGCATCATGTTTATGTGCAAGAAATAGAGTCCATGTAAATCTAGAGTAATCATTCACAACAACTAAAGCATACAAATTTCCAGCCAAGCTAGCAACTCTAGATGGACCAAATAAGTCCATATGTAACACATCCAATGGAATTTTTTGTAGAGACAATATCCTTTAACTTGAAAGAGGATTTGATTTGTTTACCTTTCACACAAGCATCACAAAGCCTGTTGTCCTGAAATTTAATGTTAGGTAAACCAGAAGCTAAATCTTTAGATTTCAATTTATTCAAGTGATTTGTGTGTATGTGAGCTAACCTCCTGTGCCACAGCCAAGACTCATCACTTCTGGACAGCAAAAACTCATTTGAAGAGTTAGTTTCCATGATATTCAGCAGATATATGTTATTCACTCTCTTACCAGTAAAGAGTACCTTACTAGATGAATTACTTGAGATTGTGCAGCCTTTTGACCCAAAATTCACTTTGTATCCTTTGTCACAAAGCTGACTTATGCTGAGAAGACTATGCTTGAGTCCTTCTACATAGAGCATATTCTCAATGGTTGTTGAGTTCCCTGTTCGAACAGTGCCTCTGCCCAAAATCCTCCCTCGGTTATTATCACCATAGGTTACATGTCATTCTGCTTTGAGCTTCAAGCTAGTAAACTTTGTAAGATCTCCAGTCATATGCTTGGAACGGCCACTGTCCAAGTACCACTGATTTTTCTTGCTACCAATCTGCAAAACAGAATAAAACTGATACAAATGGTACCCATTTCAGTATAGGGTCTAGCACAGATTAAAACCTTCTCTTTGGTAGCCATTTTGCTAAGTTCTTAGGCACAAGATGCTTTCTAGCAATGCAAGACCTAGAGGTATGACCAAATTTCATGCAGTAAAATTAGGTTACATGAGATGCCTTTTTGCCACTGTTAAAAGCTGAAAAAACTGATTTTGCTGGAACAAAAAAACTTGAAAGCTTTTTGACATTGGTTACATTTCCAGGGGTATAACCAAGACCATTCTTATTGAAAACAACATTCTGTGATCCAAGGAGAGACTCAAGGTTTTCTCTTCCCTTGGTGAAATTGGAAAGGTTTTTCAGCAAATACTCCACTTGTTTTTCCAATTTTTTGCAGTTTTCACTGGTTTTAATAGAGGCATGCAAGCATGTTAGTTCAAGGCTTACCAAATCTGTTTTGGCTTTATGCAATTCTTCCTCAAGTGTTTTTACTTTAGGTGCAAGCACATTATTTACCTTTTGCAGCTTATTGCATATTACATCTAGCCTATTTGCTTCATCATGAGTTTCCTTGAAAGCAGCAAGCAATTGATCATAGTTATCTAAATCCACAGAAAAATCACATACTGAATCAGAGATTGACTCCTCATCCTTCATCATGAAGCACAAATTGTTTTCCTCATCTTCTGTTGAAGAGCTGCTGGTTGAGGATACTTCATTTTCCTCCCATGAGATGTAAGCTCTTCTTCCCTTGTTCCTTTCAAATTTCTTGCTGGCAGATTTTTCCTTTGTTTGATTGTCTGGACAATCTGTTTTGTAATGCCCTGTTTTGCCATAGCCAAAACAAGTATATTTAGAGGAATTTGAATCATTGGGGTTAGGATACCTTCTTTTCTGCTGGTTCCTATTTCTGCTTTTCTTCCTCAGGAATTTCCTGAATCTTTTTGTAAGAAAGCTGATTGTGTCATCATCTTCAGCATCTTCTTTTTCCTCCTTGATCTCATCAAGTTCAGTTGCTTTTAGTGCAAGACCTTTGGGTTTTCTCCCTTTTGTTTCCTGCTTTTGAGTCTTTTGAGCTCTAGCTCATTAGTTTTCCAAACAGTGCAGCAGTTCCCAGCTTTGACAGATCACGACTTTCAGATATGGCAGTCACCTTTGGTTGCCAGCTTCTGTCGAGGCACTTCAATATCTTTATGTTGAGTTCCTCTCTGTCAAATTCTTTTCCCAAACCAGTGAGGTGATTCACAATATGGGTGAACCTTTTCTGCACATCAGCAATGCTCTCCTCGGGCTGCATTCTGAACAATTCATATTCTTGGATAAGAGCATGTTTTCTTGACCTCTTCACATCTTCAGTACCCTCATGAGTCACTTCTAAGACTTCCCACATCTCCTTAGCTGACTTACATTGAGATATCCTGAAGAACTCATCCATTGTCAATGCAGATGTTATGATGTTCTTGGCCACAAGATCATGTTGAGCCTTCCTCCTTTCGGTCTCATTCCATTATGATCTTGGCTTTACCACTTCTTCATCCTTGACAACCTGCATTGGCACAGAAGGTCCATTGACCACAGTTTCCCAAATTAATGCATCAATAGATTCCATGAAAATTCTCATTCTAACTTTCCAAAATGCATAATTCATTCCATTGAATATAGGTGGTCTATTAACAGCAGATCCTTCAGCAAAAAGCACATTAAACTCAGACATTATTACAAACAAAATTGATTAAAGTACAAGTCCTAGCTCTTGATACCAATTGTTGGGTTTAATAGTGCCAAAGTTCAAGAGGGGGGTGAATTGACCTTTTAAAACTTTCTCGCAGAAACAGTGTTTAACGCAGTTTACAGAAAATAAATCGATTTATGTGAAAATGAACAGATTTATTTCAGCACTGTTTTTGTTTGAAAAGCGTTTATACAGCAAGGTTAATCACAAGATTATGCAGATAGATTTTCCAGATGCACACACACACTTATATTAGAACGAAAACCAGTGAAACACAAAACAGCAAACTTCAATTTTAAGAAAGTGATTAAGGTTCAATTTGTAGCATGCCAATTAATTGAGTAACCTTTACAATCAACCTGTTCCTGTGGCTTTTAACAAACTATGAGTGTTCTTCTTGATATCAAACAGTTTTCCAGAAATTAAGAACAATGAATCACAGAACAACAAGCTTCAATTTTAAGCAATTGTTTAAGGTTCAATTAATAGCTTTGACAAAATCTTGAGCAACCTATCACAATCAATCTGTTCCAGTGACTTTTAACAAATTTTATATGTTCTTATCAGAATCAAACAACAAGCACTTTGTGATTTTCGAAATCTTTGAAGAACAAATGCTAATCCTTTGTAAACTCTTAATTCTCTGTTGTCAAAACTTGTTTTTGCAAATGTATGAACGATGTTTAAACTCAGAAACGAGTTTTCATTTTATAGAAAACCAACTTATAACTGAATTTTGAAAAATAGTTAAAGCTGTTATAAAATGAACAGATTGAAAATAAAATGAACAGATTTATTTTCAAAAGCAGTTAGAGAATTTGTTAAGTGAGGAGACTTAGTCAACCATTCTGGTGCTGAGATAAAACTGAAAATCGTTTAAGCTTGACATGGCACCAGAGACAAAAAGAATCTATTCATTTATAGATGAACAGATTTATTTTTCAAAACGAAAACAGAAAAGCTTAACTATTTAAACACAGTCGTTTTGAAAGGTAGAAGACTTAGTCAAAATACATGATGCACAAAATCTAATTTTCACAAGACTTAGCCAAGGCATCAGTGTAAAAATGAATCTGTTTATTTAGAAAATAACAGATTTATTTTTATGCAGTAAACATGTTTTTTTGTAAAAACATGTGAAAAACAGTTTAAGAAAACTTATGCTTGTTCTTATCACATGGCCAGTGGTTATGAGGTGAGTTACTCAGCGAAAAGCCCACTCTTAGACAACCTCTAAGCACTACCTAAGACACACTTAAAGCAAAACAAAATACACATGAAATGTACTTAGAAGTCTTCATCAAACACAATCTTGAAGGGGCAACAACCATCTTCAACAATATCAACACAATCTTTGGAGGATTCTTAGAAGGAGGGTGCATCGCCTCCCATCGCAAGAAATACGCCTGAGAAGTGATGGAAGTAGAAGCCCAGGTGTCAGACCAGGCCCCCGAGCCTGACCTCATCTTCACCAAGGCCGACTTGTAGGATGTGATTCCGCACGACAATGACCCAGTGGTGATCTCACTGGTGACCGTGGGAAGAAAGGTACACCGCGTCCTCGTCGATAAGGGAAGCTCGACCGACGTGATGTTCTGGTCGACTTTCAACAAATTGTAGCTGTCTCCTGACTAGTTGAGGCCTTACGATGGCTGTCTGTATGGTTTTGCAGGAGACCAGGTAGAAGTGTGTGGACACGTAGAGTTGAGTACAAACTTCACTAACGACACGACTTCCCGCACTGCTAACATTAGGTATCTTGTTGTTAATGCTCCCTCAACCTATAACATACTTTTGGGCAGAGCCGCTTTGAACAGGACCGGAACAGTAGCCTCTTCGAGGCATATGAAGATGAAGTTGCCTTCCCTTGAAGGAACAATGATCACCATCAAGTCTGATAAGAAAGAGGCCAAAAGGTGCTACGAGAACAACCTGAGAAAAAGGAGAAGATGTACGTCGTCACCACTCAACCTCCAAGGGAAGAAGGGGTACCCGTGTCGAGATCGCCCGGGAGAGACGACGCGAGCCCGTAGAAGAGATGGTGGAGATGGAGATCGAGGGCAAGAGGTTCAAGTTTGGAAAGTCCTTAGGCAAAGACCAGATTGTCGAGGTCATAGCACGACACCTAGATGCCTTCGCATGGTTTGCCTCAAACATGCCTGACATCGACCTTGATTTCTTGTGTCATCACCTCACCATGGACCCACAGGTTCGACCTGTCCGCCAGAGGAGGAGGAAGTTCAACGATGAAAGGCGTTAGGTCATCAGGGAGATCCAATACCGAGAGTGGCTGGCGAACGTAGTGTTGGTCAAGAAGGCCAGCGGGAAGTGAAGGATGTGCGTCGACTTCACGAACTTGAACAAAGCATGCCTAAAGGACTCTTATTCGTTGCCTAGTATTGACGCCCTGGTACACAGTGCGTTAGGATGCAAACTTCTTATCTTCCTGGATGCTTTATATGGATATAACCAGATCCGAATGCATCCCAGGGACGAATGCAATACGACGTTCATGACGGAGCTCTCTTGTTACTGTTATAAAGTGATGCCTTTTGGACTCAAGAATGCAGGGGTAACCTATCAGAGGTTGATGGATAGAGTACTCGTGGTCATGTGGTCACCCCCTGATGGAGATAAAAAAGAAGAGGATTTCAGTAATGGAGGAAGAGGCCATCCATCCAAGCATTAAAGTTCTTCCTTCTAGTCTTCTCAAAATTAAAGAAGAAATTAAATAAAGAGAGGATCAAGCCTAAAAGAAGACTACAAACATTCAAGAATGGGCTCCAATTAATATCTCTCTCTGTAGTTTCTTTTGTATAAATTTGTAAAACATATAGGAGTAGTGTTTAGGAAGGTACTAAGAGGGAAACCAAAAAGACACCTCTTTTGTAAGTACCTTAGGCGTTAGTTTTTAGGAAGAAACTAGAAAGTTGTCTCTTCACACTCCTTTAGACGCTAGAATAAAAGGAGTTGGAAAGTGACCTTTCAAAATCTTCTCTTGTAAGCTTCTCTTGTACTTTGTGACCAACCCTCTCTATTATAAAAGAGGGGTGCTTAGGTCTTTGAAATAATAAGATTGATTTTGAGAGTAAAGAACCTCTACCAAATTGGTGAGTGAGTGAGAGAGACTTGTGTCTTTTTCTCTTCTAGTCTTATCTTGAGTGAATTCTTGGGCTCTCAAGTGGCGACAACAACACTCATCTTAAAGCCAACCATCAAGTGGCATGCACATTCCAAGAGCTTCATTCACATAAGTCCATTTTCCCTTCATTCCAAATTACCCATTTTTGTTCTACTTGTTTATTTTCACTTTCAATCGGTGCAATCTCTTCCTTATGATATCCTCTTTCATTTGCTACACTTATATTCAATTTTAATCGGTGCAAATTGGTTGTTCTGGCTATTTTGGTCACGTCCTCCATGGGTATAAATGGTATATGTTGTGTTCTTGAGTTTCTATCCATGGGTTTGTTGTTCAAAATGGGTTTCTGTGTGAGTTTGGCTTGGTTACTTGTGTTTTGGTGAGTTCTTGAATGTTAGAACATTGATCCAATTCTTTAAAAGTACCTAATCATATTCCAACTCTTATTGAATCCATAACATGTTCATATCATATTCCTATCATGTCATTGGAATCACATCATGTGGTATCATGAGTCTTAGGTGTGTTCTTGTGTATGTTTGAGTTGTTTTGGCACTTTTAATTCAAGAACTTTACATTCTTGTCTTTACTTTCTATTTTAGGTTTATTTTTGGGTATTTCTTGCTGTTTTCTTGTTCTTATTACACTCTGTTTGTGTCATTTTGATTTTTGAATCTCTATAAGTTTTGTCAAAGTCATGTTTCTCCAAAAATGTTATCAATTCTTTGTAGTCCTTTTGTTGATAATTTTGGTTTCTTGATTTTGTTTTGAGTGCAGTTTTATGTGTTTGTTTTCTTGATCTTTTGGTGCTTTTCTTTTTAGATTTTAGTTCTTACTTGTATTTTAGATCTATACAAGTTCTTGAAACATCACTTCTATTATGTCTTTTGAAGTTCTTAATTCTATTTTTCATTCCAGTTAGGTTTCCTCTGTTTTCTTGAAAATGTGCTGACTGTTTCGATTTATTGCAGTTACTGTGATTACTGGAAAATTATGATATTCTGGATTTGAGTTCTTGAGAGTGTTACAAAAAAGTAGAAAAAAGAAGTGCATCAAAATTCAGTATACCAAAAAAATGATAAATGAAATACGTACAGTGTGTAAAATTCTGCTTCTGGAAAAACGGTGATTTGGAAGTATTTTTCAGAAATTTATCACAATTAATTGGCTTACTGTTTTTGAGTGATTCCAGTGCCAACTTTTAGATAACATCTTGAATTTCCAGTGGTTAAAATTTCATATTCCAGTTCGCTTTCTTCAGTTTCAGATAAATCTGTAAAGTCACACACAGTTTACAAAAAAAAATTCCAGTAGTTCTGTTTTTGTTTTCTTCATCTATTCTAGTGCTTTTCTTTAGATTTCTTTTGTGTGCCATCTTTTCATCGAGTATCTTATTTTTCTTGATTGTCTTTTCTTCACTATTCTTTGAGTTTGTCATATATCTTGTATTCCTTTTGATATAGTCTTTTCTTGTTTACACCTTTTCTTGACTGTCTTTTATTGTTCTTTAAATTTTGTGGTGTTTTGGCTTTAAGAAAGAGTGGTTTGCTTTGACATATTTCATTTGAGAGTTACCAAAACCTCAAGAGCAGATTAGTTGAGGGAAGTATTCTTTCTTGGAGTGCTTTGAGTGTCTTTAAATTTTCATTACAACACCATCATTGTTCCATTTTCTAACCTTTTTTTTTCTTGATATTGTTTGTTCTTTTTGTTTGTTGTTTTGATTTTGCAATGGCTACCTTATCAAGTGCAGCACCTTATAAACGTCATTCCTATTCAAATGCATACTTCATTAATGAATTACAAGAAATTAAAACAATACTTGCACAACGTGATGAGGAATTGAGACAAATGGAGACAAGGCTTCAAATCTTAGACGTAAAACACAAGGATAAAAGTTGTCAAAACTTGCCATGAAGCATGAAAGATCCATTCCTCACGGCCAACATCATCATGGGCATGTTTTAAAGAGTTCCAACACCTATGAGAGCTTTGAAAAAAAAGGAAGAATGGAAAATACATAAACTTGAAGATAGGCGCCAACATGTGGCATTGCCTTATTTTCAAATTGTAAAAGTACCTAACTTTAGTGGTGATAGTGATCCTAATGTGTATTTAAATTGGGAGGTTAAATGTTGTTCCGGCCGGTTGACCAGATGCGTCTTTGTGCGTGGCTTGTCCTCGCGAGCTAGGGCATCTTCGTTATGCTCCGTCTGCGAGTACCTGAAAAGAAGTGAACAAAGGAGCGCCCTCGCGGCCGTTTACACTCCGACGATCAAGTCAGCTGGCGAGAAACATCAAAGGGACGCACCTCCGTATCGGAACACCGTGACTGAATGTTTTGAAGGTATTACCTTGGCGATCTGGTCTTGTGTCTCGCCGTCTAAGGTTTTCCCCAGTTTAAACGTCTTGTCGTTGATCTTCTTCTCAAGCCACTCCTTGACTGGCTGAGGCCTCTTCTCGCTGGCGATCAGCGCTCTCGCAATACCTGACTCCCTGGCGATCTCCCGGCAGTTTCTCTCTTCCTCCACTCGAGTGGCGCTCTCGGACCTCGCCTCGACATCCTCCATCATCACATCGCCCTCGGCGGCCACCTCCAACGTTGTATCCACAACTCGCTGGTTTTCCTGTTCAGGCTCCACACCAGGGGGCGGCGTTGTGATTACGTGGCATACCGATCTCTTGTTCTTGAGGCTGTTTTCTTAACACTTCTTCGCCTCCTTTTGGTCTGAACGGATGGTGATAACCACCCCTTCCATTGATGGTAACTTGACCTTCATGTGCCTTGTTGAAGGCACAGCTCCTGCACTAGATACTAATGAATTTTTCAGGATATCAAAGTGCAAAACTGCTAAGGATATGTGGGACACACTCAAGGCTGCTCATGAACCAAAGGAAGCAATGACAAAGAGTCAAGCAAGAAGGAAAAGAAGGAAAAATAAGAAAAGCCTCAATCTTTGCTTCATGGCCAGAAGGGAGGATGACTCAAGTAGTGTAAGTTCATCAAACTCCTCAAACTCTGAAAATTATGGTCAATTGCTTCAAGCCTTTCAAGAAACACATGAAGAAGCCAACTGATTGGCTCTCTTGAACAATCGGTTAAAAGAAAAGAACAGTTGGCTTGAAAACAGAGTAAAGACACTAGAAGAGGATTTAGAAAATTCAAAAACAGATTTTGAAAATCTGGAAATCATTTACAAAAACTCCTCGTGCAAGTGTGATACTCTAGTTTGTGAAAATTGCGAAAATCTTGAAAAGAAGGTCCACTATCATGTTAAAACAGTGGATAAGCTTTCTAAAGGCCAATCCAACTTTGAGAGTGTTCTAGCATCTCAAAACTATGTTTTTGGAAAAGTTGGGTTGAGTTTTAATCCACAAAACAAACAAGATAGATTTTTAAAATCATTTTCAAAAATGCCAGAAAAACAATCGATTGGACCATCGAAACAACCGATTGTTACATGCTTCTATTGCATGAAAAAAGGTCATTCTATGAGGTTCTGTAAAATCAGAAAACATGTTCCTAAAGGTCTTATGAAGTGGATTCCTAAGGGAAATAAAGCTTTAATTGATGAGTTTAAACCAGATGGACCCACATTCATAAGGGGACCAAATCTTTGTACTTGAAAATCTGTTTTGTAGGAAATCTTGGAGGAGAGCAAGCAACTATGGTACTTGGATAGTGGATGCTCCAAGCACATGACAGGGGACAAATCAAAGTTCCTGAGTATCTTGGGAGACAACAACAAAGGAAGGATTCTTGGGAGAGGATCCATAGGAGACAAAGACATCTTGGTAATCCATGATGTGCTTTATGTAGAAGGCCTAAAGCATAATCTGCTGAGTATTAGCCAACTTTGTGACAAGGGATATCAAGTGATGTTCAAGACAAATACATGAGAAATCTGTCTACCCAACACCAAAGAGGTAATGTTGGTAGGTAAAAGAGTTAATAATGTGTATCTTCTAGATATCTCTTCACCATGTTCAATTGGATGTCTTCTATCCAAGCAAGATGAATCTTGGCTTTGGCATAGAAGAATTGCTCATATGCACATGAATCATTTGAACAAGCTAATTTCAAAAGATCTTGTGATTGGATTGCCAAAACTCAAGTTTGAGAGGGATCACATTTGTGAAGCATGCCAAAAAGGGAAACAAGTGAAAAGTTCTTTCAAAATTAAAAATGTTGTTTCATCTTTGAGACCTCTTGAACTTCTTCACATGGATCTCTTTGGACCCTCAAGAACTATGAGCCTTGGTGGAAATTATTATGCTCTTGTCATTGTTGATGACTTTTCTAGGTACACTTGGACTCTTTTCTTGGAATCAAAGAATGATGCCTTTTCTGCATTCAAAAAGCTAGCAAGAAGGCTACAAAATACAAAGAACAACAACATAGGTTCTGTTCCCGCCGGCTAACCAGGGTCGTCTTCGTGCGTGGCTTGTCCTCACGAGCTACGGCACCTTCGTTCCGCTCCGTCTGTGAATACCTCAAAATAAGTGAACAAAGGGGCGCCCTCGCGGCCGTTTGCACTCCGACGATCAAGTCAGCTAGCGAGAAACATCAAAGGTGACACACCCTCTGAAGGTGGTCGAGAACTTATACTGAATCATAGAAACTGGGTTGCCCTAATTGCCTTGTCCTCACAGTGGGTGCGCAGCGAAAACAACTAGGGTTTATGCTCTGTGTAACTATGAGAATTAGGTAAAAAAACTCACCCTTTCAAATGTCCCAAGGCCCCTTTTTATACACCTCCTGCATTTAAAGCGCATTGAAGCGCATTGAAAGCGTATAAAAATGTGCCTTGAAACATTTTATACGTAAACTAAATTAACGCGTACCTTAGCAAACTTTCACTGAAATCTTTAATGAGCACATGTGCATTGCCACGTGCCCTTCTGACTTGATCGTTATTCTGCACAGAGGGTCCCATAGCGCCGCAACCCAACTTAGGGTTATTTCATTGTGTGGGCCCTCCTTCCTGCGAAGTGCTCCTGGCGCGTGGGGTGACTTTCTGGGTGCCAACTAATGCGCCCCAATCGCTAGTCACTCGCTTTGGGGGTGTATCCACCTTTCTCTCGTATCATGCACGTGGTTCTCCCCTGATCATGGCTCTCTCATGGGTCGTATCTGTACCAGGGTATCCCAGCAGTGGTATGGATACTTCACGAGTCAGGTTTACCCCCTACTCAGGTTTACCCCCTACTGGTACTAGAACTTATGGCCTTGAAACCACCTTTCTTTGTTACTATTATGAGCTATCAAGGTCCAAGGCTTCCTCACGGTGTCGCCCCCTCCACGGTCTTTCCTACCCATGGACATCGGGGGGTAACACCATCGATATCTCCACTTGGCTATGTCTTCCCTTGGCGACGCCTTATCTTGGGAGATGCCTCTCATGGGCGATGTCTTTTTTGGGCGATGTCAGACCACCTGATCTTCCATTTTCTAACACGTCGGTGACACACAAAGCGGCGACAACCGACTATGTACACCGCAGAACACCGCTTCCATAAACGGCAACTATGTTGACTTCTTGGCCACCCACCTTTCTTTTGTCCATGTTATCACACCCGATGACCTGATCGGTACAGGTTCTATTAGAAGTGATCATGGAGGAGAATTTCAGAATGAGAAGTTTAACAAATTTTGTGAGAAGTTGGGAATTCTGCATAATTTCTCTGCTCCAAGAACACCACAGCAAAATAGAGTGGTAGAAAGGAAGAACAAGTCTCTTGAAGAGCTTGCAAGGACAATGCTTAGTGAATCATCACTTCCTAAGTACTTTTGGGCAGATGCAGTGAGCACCTCATGCTATGTGATGAATAGGGTGCTTATAAGGCCTATTTTGAAGAAAACTCCATATGAACTTTTCAATGGAAGGAAGCCTAACATCAGTCATCTCAAAGTCTTTGGTTGCAGCTGTTTCATACTCAACAATGGAAAGGAAAACTTGGGAAAGTTTGATGAGAAAGCGGACCTTGGTATCTTCATAGGTTATTCACTCACAAGTCATGCATATAGAGTCTACAACAAGAGGTTGATGACTGTAGAAGAATCAGTTCACGTTGTCTTTGATGAGGTAGATCGTAGAATCATTCAAATCCCAAAGACCAGTGCTGAGGAAGATGAACAGAGCATCAGTTTGGAGAAGCTGGAAATCTGTGCAGAAAAACAACCGGTTGATTCGCAGAAACAACCGATTGAAATTCTGCAACAGAGTGAGCTGCCCAAAGAGTGGAGGATTCCTAGAGATCTGTCAATGGATAACATCATAGGGCAGATAAAGGAAGGTGTCTCCACACGTAGCTCCATCTCAAACTTCTGCAGGCACACAACTTTTGTCTCTCAAATTGAACCAAAGTCAATTGAGGAAGCTCTCAAGGATGAGAAGTGGGTTGAAGCTATGCATGAAGAGCTGAATCAGTTTGCAAGGAATGAGGTATGGTTTCTTGTCCCTAAAACTAATGAAATGAATATTATTTGTTCGAAATGGGTGTTCAGGAACAAGCTAGATGAGGATGGAGTGATCACAAGGAACAAAGCAAGGCTAGTTGCGAAAGGCTACAATCAAGAAGAGGGCATAGATTATGGTGAAACCTTTGCTCCTGTTGCTAGATTGGAGGATGTGAGGCTGCCGCTGGCCTTTGCATGTATGAGTGGTTTTAAACTCTTCCAAATGGATGTCAAGAGTGCTTTCTTGAATGGCTACATCAATGAGAAAGTCTATGTAGATCAACCACCGGGCTTTGAAGATCATAAGTATCCCAACCATGTCTTCAAGTTGAAGAAAGCTTTGTATGGACTGAAACAAGCTCCAAGGCAGTGGTATGAAAGGCTTAGCAACTTTTTGCTATCTCATGGATATGAAAGAGGAATGGTAGACAAGAATCTCTTCATCAAGAAGTCAAATGCAGAAATAATTCTTGTGCAAATCTATGTTGATGATATCATCTTTGGTGTTACACAAGATAGATTGTGTGAAGAATTTGTGGCTGCAATGAAAGGTGAGTTTGAAATGTATATGATGGGAGAACTATCTTTCTTTCTTGGATTGCAGGTTAAGCAAACAAAGGATGGGATCTTCTTAAGTCAATCAAAGTATTGCAAGGAGATTCTCAAGAAATTTGAAATGGAGAGTTGCAAAGAAGCTAGCACTCCAATGCCATCAAGCTGTTACATGGATGCGGATGTTGTTGGAAAGAGTGTAGATCAAACAAAATACAGAGGATTGATTGGATCTTTGCTTTATCTAACAGCCGGTAGGTCGGACATCATGTTTGCGGTGTGTCTATGTGCAAGATATCAAGCAAATCCCAAAGAGTCACACTTCAAAGCTTCAAAAAGAATTCTGAAATATCTCAAAGGAACATCATCTGTAGGATTATGGTATCCTTCTCACTCTCCAATACATTTAATTGGTTATTCAGATTCTGACTTTGCAGGTTGCAAGCTAGATAGAAAGAGCACAAGTGGCACTTGCCACATTCTTGGCTCAAGCCTAATCTCATGGCATAGCAAGAAGCAAGCATGTGTTGCTCTCTCTACTGCTGAGGCTGAGTATATTGTTGCTGGAAGCTGTTGTGCACAAATTTTGTGGCTCAAACAACAACTTGCAGACTTTGGATTACAAATCAGCAAGGTTCCTTTGATGTGAGATAACATAAGTGCCATCAATCTTACCAAAAATCAGATTCAGCATTCAAGGACCAAACATATTTTGATAAGACATCATTTCATCAGGGATCATGTACAAAATGGGAACTGTGAAGTGAAGTTTTTGGAGACCAAACTGCAGTTAGCTGACATCTTCACAAAACCATTACCAAAAGAGAGGTTTTTCTTCTTAAGAAATGAGTTAGGTATTCTTGATCTTAATAATCTCTCCTAAATCTGTTTTTTTTTATATACATGCTAAAGTCTATTTGTGAAGACAAATAGGGGGAGAATTAAGTGGTTCTTGTATATATTTATCTGATATTGTATAATCTGTTAAAAATCTCTGATATGAAAGTGTTTTCTGCTGCTGCTGATTAAAACAACCGATTGTTTCGTGTAAACAACTGATTGTTTATCATGCTTTATGCTTGGAATATGTAAAAATCTAACTTGCTGCTGTAAGAAGCATTAGATATTATAAATGCTATTTTTGCAGGTACTGCTTCAGATTCAATCAGAGCAAACACAAGCATCAGGGATTTGTCTTCATCAAATAGGGGGAGATTGTTGAACCAAGTGGTGTTCAAGCTTTGAAGAATCCAAACCCTTTGAAGGATGATGAAGCCTTTGTTGTGCTTGGTGTTGCTGTGTTGGTTTAGTATAGTTCTGGTGTAGTTTGAATATTGTAATCCACCCCTTGATCGAATCTAAAGCATAAGCATCTCAATCTTTGTGAAAGTAAAATGATTTCAAACTAAGTTAAAACAACCGATTGTTTTGTCGAAACAACCGATTGTTTATACTTAGATGTTTTTGAGAAAAAGATTGAAAATTGTTTTTAAAATGGTTGAACTGTTAAGAACCAAAACAACCGATTGATTCGAAGAAACAACCGATTGTTTGTTTTGGGACCATAACAGAAAAACTCTTTTTATCTTTGACTGAGTATTAAATGTTTTAACTGCTTACGCTCCAGTCATTAAATGCTTTGACCAATCTTTTAATGCAATTTAAGAGTTTGTTAAGATTTGATAACAAACTACATCTTTGAATAAAATTCAGAAAAACAGATTTGACAATTAATCTTTGACAAGTTTTTGCTAAGAGTTTTTGAGTTTTTCAAAGAAGTTGAGATTGCTGAAAATTTGTGATTGATCAAAGTTGTGGAATAGGATTCTGCTTGTATTGATTTCAGATTATCTTCTGTAACAAGTTTAATCCTTGTACTCTGTGAAACAAGTTTCGTTTCTGTGTTTGTTGAGATTGGCTGTGTGTTCTTTAGGGGATCAAGATCAACAATCTTAGTGCGTTGACCAAGGAGAGTGTGTGTCTTGAGGTGTTCAAGGTCATCCTCTTGGTTGTTGTGTAAGTGATCAAGTTGTGGTTGCTTAGTGGATTTCCTCAGGGTTTCTGAGAAGACTGGATGTAGCTCTGGGTTTGGAGTGAACCAGTATAAACATCAGTGTGAAATCTCTTTATCCCTGTCCCTTTAAATTCTGTTTTGTTATTTGATAACTGGTATAAACAACCGATTGTTTCGGTAAAACAACCGATTGCTTTTCCAGTATTGTGCCTTTGCTTTATGTTTTGAAAAACTAATTTCTTAATCAAGGTTTTCTTGAAGTATTTTCATTCTAGGCTTAAAAGTTTACGAAAATATTTCTTAAACAATTCACCCCCCTCTCGTTTAAGGCCATATATTCTAACACTTCTATAGGCGTCGCCCCATCGGGTGCTTCGAGCGTCGCCTCCTCTGACGTTTCTTCCATGGGCGCATCCTCCTTGGGCATCGCCTCCGCTTGTGAGGCCTCAACAGGTGTCGACTCCACGAGCGTTGCCTCTTCCAAGGGCTCTACCTCCATTGGCGTATCTGAAACGGGCGTCTGCTCAAGTACCATGAACACGCCTCTCTTTGTCTTCAAGCTATTCTCACAGCATTTCCGGGCCTCCTCTTGATCAGATTTGATCACGATCACCTTGCCACTCAAATCTGGCAACTTCATCGTCATGTGGCGAGTGGAGGACACTGCCCTTAGCCTATTCAGCGCCGGTCTGCCCAACAAGATGTCGTAGGCTGAATTCGCGTTTACAACTAAGTACCGAATGCTCTCGGTACGTGACGTCGTCCATCTGTAAACGTCGTCCTCAGCTCTAGGTAGCCCCGTACCTCAACTTGATTCTCCCCAAACCCATACAAACACCCGGTGTAGGGCCTCGGCAGGTCAGGGGACAATTGTAACTTATTGAACGTCGACCAAAACATGACATCTGCAGAACTCCCCTAGTTGACGAGAACCCTATGCACCTTCCTCCCAGCTGTGACAACTTAAATGGCCACAGGGACATTGTCATGTGGGACAACATCTCGTAGGTCAGCCCTGGTGAACACAAGGTCTGACTCCCACTGATCATCCGAAGCCCCCTCAGCGACTGAATGCACTTCTCCATGGATCGGCATTTCATGCGCCTGATCCCCCTCTGGCACCGCTAGGGCTGTGGTCGTAGCAGACCCAGCAAGATAATCTTTCAGGAAACCATTCTTCACAAGCTCATCCAACTGATAGCCCAGCGCCAAGCAGTTGTTGATTTGGTGCCCGAACGCCTCGTGGAACTCGCACCACGACTCTGTGAGGTCCCAACACCTTGTCGGACTTCAACGGCGGCCTCAACCTGTCAGTTATGTTAGGCACAACAATGAGGTCTTTTAGCTCCACCACAAAATTGTGCCTCAGCGGTCTATTTCCTTCCCTTGCTGGCATGTTTCCCTCTGCTCGACCCCTGGGCTGGGGCCTCCTCGCCTCGTAGGGGCGTCTCCTCTCCTGGCTCTTCCTTCCCGTCGCGGCCTCGTGGACCCGGGCGGGTTGTGCACGCGTCTGCGCTTTGGGCGCGTGGGCGCAACACTTGTGCGTTTCTCATACACTTCACCCTCAAAGGCGATGTGTTCCACCACGCGACACCTTATCTCAACAAAAGTTTTGGGGCGGTTGCGGATGATTGACTCGCAGAAAGGCCTAGGGCACACCCCCTTTCTGAATGCGTACACGATCATAGGCTCTTCGGTGGTGCCAACCTTCACCACTTGCGCCCCAAAGCGGTTTATGTATTCCTTCAAGGTCTCTCCTTGATATTGCTTCACGTCAAACAGGTCGTATGAAACTGGTGGTGGAGCCTTGTTGGCTAGATACTGCTATCTGAATAGCTGTGAAAGTTGTGCGAAAGACGTGATATGACCCTCGGCGAGGCTGATGAATCAGTCCATGGCCATCCCAGTCAAGGTGCTCATGAAGAGCTTGCACCTTACAGCGTCGGAGCTGCCAACCAGCATCATCTGCGTGTGAAACGCAGTGAGATGCACCTAAGGGTCCTCCATCCTTGTGAACGTCACCTTGGGCCTAGTGAATGTGTTGGGGATTGTACCATCCCGTCCCCGAGCGTTGACCAAAGGTCAGAGTCAACACATGGTGGGACCCCTCGAGGGACCCAGGGAAGAAAGTCAACAGATTGACCGCTCGAGTCATCGCCAGACTGAGGCATCGCCCAAGAAAGGCGTCGCCCAAGAAAGGCATCGCCCAAGAAAGGGCGTCACAAGCAGGCTTCGGGCCTCGACAGTTCAGAACAGTAACAAAGAAAGGTGGCTTCAAGGCCATAAGTTCTAGTACCAATAGGGGGGAAAACCTGACTCGTGAAGTACCCACGTTACAGCTGGGGAACCCTGGTATAGATACAACCCATGAGAGGGCCACGACCAGGGGAAAACCACGTGTGTGGTATGAGAGAAAGGTAGATACACCCTCAGGGCAAGAAATCAGTGATTAGGGTGCGTGGGTTGGCACCCAAAAAGTCAACCCACATAACAGAAACACTTCGCAGAAAAGAGGGCTCACATGATGAAATAACCCTAAGTCGGGTGGCGGCGCTATGAGACCCTCTGCACAGAATAAACGATCAAGTCAAAAGGGTACGTGGCAATACCCACGTGCTCATTAAAAGTTTCAGGGAAAGTTTGCCAAGGTACGCGTTAATTCAGTTAAGATTCAAATGTTCCAAGGAATATTTTTCTATGCCTTCAATGCGCTTTAACGCGCTTTAAAAATTAGAGATGTATAGAAAGGGACCTTGGGGCATTTGAACAGGGACCGAGTTTTTAACCTAAATTCACACAGTTACACAGGGACGAAACCCTAGTAGCTTTCGCGGCGTTAAAGTGAAAGTCAAAAGTCAACATATGGTGGGGCCCCTCAAGGGACCCAAGGAAGAAAGTCAATGAATTTACCACTTGAGGCATCACCAAGGTAGGGCGTCCCCAAGGTGTAGGCATCGCCAGATGTAGACATCGCCCTAGAGGAGGCGTCGCCAAGTGTAGGCGTCGCCAGATGTAGGCATCGCCAAGAGGAGGCGTCTCCAAGTTAAGCCATCGACGGTATCACCCCCCGATACCCATGGGTAGGAAAGACTGTGGAGGGGGTGACACCGGGAGAAGCCTCAGTACCTCAGGACAGTAATAAAGAGAAGAGAAAGGTGGCTTCAAGGCCATAGTTCTAGTACCAGTAGGGAGTAACCTGACTTGTGAAGTACCCATGCCACCGCTGGGAGACCCGGGGGCCGATACGACCCATGAAAGGGCCACGCCCAGGGGAGAACCACGTGCATGGTACGAGAGAAGGGTAGATACACTCCCAGGGCGAATGACTAGAGGCTGGGGCGCATGAGTTGGCACTCAAAAAGTCACCCCCTACGCCAGATGCACTTTGAGGAAAGAGAACTCACACAATGGGATAACCCTAAGTTGGGTTACGGCGTTGTGAGGCCCTCTGTGTAGAGCAGCGATACAGTCAGAAGAACACTTGGCAATAAGCACTGAAAACATCAAGGCTTTCCTAAAAGTTCGCTAAGGTACGCGTTAATTCAGTTAAGTTTCGAACGTTTCAAGGAATATTTTTATACGCTTCCAATGCGCTTTAACGCGCTTTAAATGCGAGAGGTGTATAAAAAGGGGCCTTGGGACGTTTGAAAAGGGGGGACCCGAGTTTTGACCTAATTCTCACAGTTTACACAGAGGGAGACCCTAGTTGTCTCGCTACGCACCACTGTACGCACAAGACAATTAGGGCAACACAGTACTAGTGACTAAGTATTTTCGACCACCTTCACAGCATCCAGACACGGTGTTTCAAGACGGAGGTGTGTCACCTTTTGATGTTTCTCGCTAGCTGACTTGATTGCCAGTGTGCAAACGGCCGCGAGGGTGCCCCTTTGTTCACTTCTTTTCAGGTACTCACGGACGGAGTAGAATGAAGGTGCCCTAGCTCGTGAGGACGAGCCACGCATAAAGACGACCCAGGTCAACTGGCGGGAACATTTGGCGCCCACCGTGGGGCCAATATAAAACGCCAGTCCCATCACACAGTTTTCCTGTTCCAGTTGCATTTTCCAACCCAATTCGAGTTCTCAAATCACAGATAATCAAGAAGGCTTCCAGAAACCACGAACATGAGACCCGCACGCGCTAGGAGTGAAGAGATGACCATGCAACAACTCATGGGCATGATGCAAGGGTTGCAAGCAGCAATGGCAGCATCAAAAGCGGAGCAGGAGCGCATGCAGGCGGATCTCCATCGCGCCAACAAGGAGCTACGCCGCAGGTTGCGTGACGTAGAAGAGCCTGAGACTGCCACCCCACCAAGAGAATTCTCAACGCCATTCTCACAGGCGATTCTAGAAACAACGATCCCCAACACGTTCACGGGGCCCAAAGTAACTTTCACAGGGATAGAGGACCCTAAGGTGCACCTCACTCCGTTCCACACACAGATGATGCTGGTAGGCAGTTCTGATGCCGTAAGGTGCAAGGTCTTCATGAGCACTATAACTGGGATGGCCATGGACTGGTTCATCAGCCTCCCAGAGGGTCACATCACGTCTTTCACACAGCTCTCGCGGTTGTTCAGACAGCAATACTGATCCTGCCTGTTGACCGGAGCGCTAGAGAATGCCTCGTCAAAGGATCGACGTGCGCGCCGCTTCTCACTTCCGTTCCTCCTCTGAATCTATCTCAAGAACCTGCAAAGAAACGACACGGCGCCGCTGCGGCCGATCGCACTCCGACGCTCAAGTCAGTGACGGTATCACCAAATACTAAGAACTGGAACCGTGCAAACTCTCTCTCTCACAAACAGCTCTGTCACTTGCAAGCGTAAAGTGTATGAACTGAACGCGCGTACCTTAGGAAATCTGTTAAGAACTCTTATATACCTGGTGATTTTCTCTCTCTCCTGGCAGTTACAGACTTGAACACGTGGCTCGTATCCAACCGTACACGTGCCATCATCTGGAGGCTCCCTGACTTGGCGCTGCTTCTATTCCCATTTTGGCTAAGTTACCTATGCATGGTACTGCCCAGCGCATAGCTAACTTAGGAGTGCGATCTCTACTGAAACTGGCGAGTTAGGGCCTTCATACACCTTCCCTGTGGTCTCGCCGGCCGCCTTCATAATCTGCTTCTCCTTCGTCTTTCGGCGATGTGCTTATTCTGGCGATCTCCGACTGCCTGGTCACCGGAGTCTACATCTGGCGACTTCATCTTCAACCTGGCGATCGCCTATTCTGGTAAGCTGGGAATCGGAACACGCCAACTTAACAATCGGCGACTACACGTGCCTCCCGACTTCCTTCCTAACTGCCAACCTGGCGCCTTGTCAACACGCCTACACTGTAGCAGGGTGCCACGTCATCACACCCGTCCACCAGGGCGGTACAAATACCTAGCCAACAGGGCCCCACCCCCAGTTTCATATGACCTATTTGACGTGAAGCAGTATCAAGGTGAGACCTTGAAAGAGTACATAAGCCGCTTCGGGGCGCAGGTGGTGAAGGTGGGAACCACAGACGAACCCATGATCGTGTACGCATTCAGGAAAGGGGTGTGTCCTAGGTCTTTCAGCAAGTCACTCAATCGCAGCCACCCCAAGACTTTTGCTGAGGTAAGGCGTCGGGCGGTAGAACACATTGATTCGGAGGGCGAGGCATACGAGAAGTGCACGACTGCTGCACTCACACGCCCAAGAGCGCAAATGCACACGCAACCTGCTAGGGTCCACGAAGCCACCACAGAAAGAAAGAGCCAAGACAGGAAGCGCACCTACAAGGCAAGGAGAACCCAGCCTAGGGGTCGGGCAGAAGGAAGAAGAGAGGGAAATAGACCTCTAAGGCACAATTTTGTGGTGGAACTTAAAGACCTCATCGTTGTGCCCAACATAGCTGACAGGTTGAGGCCACCGGTGACGTCTGACAAAGTGCTGGGACCTCACAAGGAGTCGTGGTGCGAATTTCACGAGGCGTTTGGGCACCATATTAACAACTGTTTGGCGCTGGGCTATCAGTTGGATGAGCTTGTGAAGAATGGTCTCCTAAAAGATTATTGTACGGTCCTGTATCCGGGCGTTGACAAAGTCAAGGTCAAAGTCAACGTCTGGGTCAAAGTCAACATAAGGCGTCGCCTAGGTGAAGAGACGCCAAGTGCCAGCGTTGCCAAGAGGAAGCGTCGCCAAGGTCAAGACGTCGCCTAGTTAAGGCATCGACCAGTTAAGGCGTCGCCCAACCAGGGCGTCGCCAAGGTCAAATATCACTAAGGCAAGGCAATCACAGTGTGGTTCCCCGATACCCATGGGTAGGAAAGACCATGGAGGGAGCGACGCCGTGGGAAGGCCTCAAGTCCCGATAATCCGAGGTAGTGATAAAGAGAAGAGAAAGGTGGCTTCAAGGCCATAGTGATAGCGCCAGTGTAGGGTAGCCTGACTCGTGAAGTGCCCCTACCGCCCCAGAGACGCCCTTGGGATAGATACGACTCAAGAGGAGGGTCACGCCCAGGGTAGCCAGGTGCAGGGTACGAGAGGAAGGCATATACGCTCTCAAAGTGAGTGACTAGATGTTTGGGGGCATGAGTTGGCACCCAAAAAGTCACCTCTAGCGCAGATGCTCTCCCAGGTAGGAGGACTCACACGAAGAAGTGCCCCCAGATGGGGTCACGGCGTTGTGAGGCCCTGCACGTGTACAACAGCCAGGTCAGAATAGAAACGCCATTTTGTCAGGTACAAGGTAATTAAAGTTATTTAACACAGTTTCCGTTTCGAGCGTTTAAGGTACTATAAATGGTCCCAAGTGTTTTAAACATCTTATATGCGCTACGTTTTATAATTAAATGCGCTTTAAGGCGCTTTGAATGCGAGAGTAGCTTAAATAGCGCTTTGAATGTTGGAAACGGGGTTTGAACTTTTGGCAAATTTTCCAGAAACTCTCTAGTTGCTTGCTCGAGCCTTGAGGTTACGTACAAGGGACTGGGGAAAGATCTTTGCCAGAGGGAGAAAATATACACTAGACACAGTTTCCCTTTTACCACCTTCAGAGTGCCATACGCGGTGCTCCGATACGGAGGTGCATAGTTTTTGGTGTTTCTTGCTGGCTGACTTGAGCGTCGGAGTGCAAACGGCCGCTAGGGCGCCCTTTTGTCCTTCTTTGCAGGAATCCACAGGTAACCAGTGGGAAGGAGTCCCTAGCTTACGGTCGAGGTCGCGCACGAAGACGTCCCAGGTAAACCGGACGGAACATTTGGCGCCCACCGTGGGGCCGATATAAAACATTGGTCCCATCGCAAGTTTGAAAAGATCTATCAGGTCACGATAACGATTGAGAAAATAGTGAAGAATGGCCACCACTAGACGAGCTACCGCACGCGCTGCGGGAGAAGAAATGTCCATGCAGCAGGTCCTGGAGATAATGAGGGGGCTGCAGGATGATATGGCGGAGTCGAAGATAGAACAAGAACGCATGCAGGCAGATCTCGACGCCTCGCATGTGAGGAACGAAGAGCTCCGTCGCGTTAATGAGGAGTTGCGCCAGGGTCTGAGGAACAACCAAGGGCAACGCGAGAACGAAGAGATGGAGCATCTCACCCCACCAAGGGTGTTTTCCACTCCCTTCTCGCAGGAGATCCTAGATGCGGCGACCCCCAACACCTTCACAGGGCCCAAGGCGATTTTCACCGGGATGGAGGACCCCGAGGCACATCTCACGGTGTTCCACACACAAATGGTGTTAGTAGGCGGCTCTGACGCCGCAAGATGCAAGCTCTTCATGAGCACTTTGACATGAATGGCCATGGATTGGTTTATCAGCCTTCCTAGCGGCCATATCACCTCTTTTCAGCAGCTGTCCCAGTTGTTCAGAGAGCAATACCTGGCGAACAGGGCCCCGCCGCCGGTCTCCTACGATCTGTTTGATGTGAAGCAATACCAAGGGGAGAGTTTGAAGGAGTATATCAACCGCTTCGGGTCCCAAGTGGTGAAAGTAGGCACGTCGGAGGGGCCCATGATTGTGTATGCCTTCAGGAAAGGCGTGTGTCCCGGCCCTTTTTGTGAATCTATTATTCGCAATCGCCCAAGGACTTTTGCTGAAATCCGGCGTCGGGCAGTGGAACATATCGCCTCCGAAGGAGAGGTGTGTGAGAAGCGAACCAGCGTCGTGCCCTCACCCCCGAGGGCACACACGCGGGTTCAGCCCGTCAGGGTCAACGAGACAACGACAGGAAGGAAGAAGTCAGAGGGGAGACCCCCCTATGAAGCCAGAAAACCCCAACCCTGGGGTCCAGCAGGAGGGGATCGCCCAGTCAGAGAGAGGGCAAGGCCGGCGAGGTACAACTTTGTGGTGGAGTTGAAGAACCTGATTGTCGTGCCTAATATAGCTGAGAGGTTGAGGCGACCGACGAAAATTGACAAGGTGTTAGGGCCACGGAAAGACTCTTGGTGCGAGTTCCACGAGGCCTTTGGTCATCACATTCACAACTGCCTCTCGTTGGGTTACCAGTTTGATGAGCTGGTGAGAAGCGGGTTTCTGAAGGATTACGTCGCAAAACCCGTCGCGACCGCCGCCCTGCCGGCGCCAACAGAGGAGCAAGCGCACGATATGCCCGTTCTCGGCGAGGTTCACACCATTGCTGGAGGTTTTTCCGACGGAGGACCCACCGCCTCCCAGCGAAAGAAATACGCGAGGGGGGTCAAGTCGATCGAAGAAAGGATCTCGGGTGAGCCGTGGGAATCGGACCTCGTGTTCACGAGAGGGGATCTTCAAGACGTGGTGCCGCATGACAATGACCCCGTGGTCATTTCGGTTGTCACGGCTGGAAGAAAGGTGCACAGGGTTCTTGTCGACCAGGGAAGTTCAGCAGACGTCATGTTCTGGTCGACATTCAACAAGTTACGTTTGTCTCCCGACCTTTAGAGGCCCTACACAGGGTGCCTATATGGGTTTACGGACAACCAAGTGGAAGTCCGTGGCTACCTGGAGTTGAGGACTACGTTCACGGATGGAGAGGCCTCGCGTACCAAAAGCATCCGGTACTTGGTCGTGAACGCCCACTCCGCCTACAACATTTTTTTGGGCAGACCGGCGTTGAATAGGCTGAACGCAGTAGCCTCCACGCGCCATATGAAGATGAAGCTGCCGGGCCTCAGCGGCAAGGTGATAGTTATCAAGTCGGATTAGGAGGAGGCGCGGAAGTGTTATGAAAACAGCCTGAAAACGAAGAAAAGCGTGTTTGTACCGCCCTGATGGTCGGATGCGATGACGTGGCATCCTGTTACAGTGTAGGCGTGTTGACAAGGCGCCAGGTTGACAGTTGGGAAGGAAGTCAGGAGGCACGTGTAGTCGCCGATAGTTAAGTTGGCGTGTTCCGATCTCCAGCTTACCAGAATAGGCGATCGCCAGGTTGAGGACGAAGTCGCCAGATGCAGACTCAGGCGACCAGGCAGTCGGAGATCGCCAGAACAAGCACATCGCCGAAGTTAAAGGAGAAGCAGATGATGAAGGCGGCCGGCGAGACCACAGGGAAGGTGTATGAAGGCCCTACCTCGCCAGTTTCAGTAGAGATCGCACTCCTGAGTTAGCTATGCACTGGGCAGCACCATGCATAAGTAACTTAGCCAAAATGAGAGTAGAAGTAGCGCCAAGTCAGGGAGCCTCCAGATGATGGCACGTGTACAGTTGGATACGAGCCACGTGTCCAAGTCTGTAACTGCCAGGGGAGAGAAAACCACCAGGTATATAAGAGTTCCTAACAGATTTTCTAAGGTACGCACGTTCAGTTCATACACTTTACGCTTGCGAGTGACAGAGCTGTTTGTGAGAGAGATTTGCACGGTTCCAGTTCTTAGTATTTGGTGATACCGTCACTGACTTGAGCGTCGGAGTGCGATCGGCCGCAACGGCGCCGTATCGTTTCTTTGCAGGTTCTTGAGATAGATCCAGAGGAGGAACGGAGGTGGGAAGCGGCGCGCACGTCGATCCTTTGACGAGGCATTCTCCAGCGCTCCGGTCAACAGGCAGGATCATCATGAAGCTGCCGGGCCTCAGCGGCAAGGTGATAGTTATCAAGTCGGATTAGGAGGAGGCGCGGAAGTGTTATGAAAACAGCCTGAAAACGAAGAAAAGCGTGTTCATGGTGTTTGAGCATCCACCCAGTGTGGACACATCGATGATTGAGGCGACGCCCGCCGGGACAACGCCTGACGAGGCCACACCCGTGAGGGCGACACCCGAGGTAGATACACTTATGGGGGAGGGACCTGACCATACGGCGCCCGTGGAAGAGGCGGCGCCCATTCAGAATGATAGTGGGGAGCAACCGGCGGCTAACGCCGTGGAGAGGGAGATTGGCGGCAAAACATTTAAGTTAGGGCGTTTGCTGAGCCAAGAAGAGCAGGAGGGGGTGGCAGAGGTGATTGCACACCACTTGGATGCCTTCGCATGGTCTGCCTCGGATATGCCCGGCATTGACCCGGATTTCCTATGTCATCACCTCACCATGGATGCCACGGTCCCCCTCGTGCGCCAAAGGAGGAGAAAGTTTAACGAGGAGAGACAGCTGGTGGTAAAGGAGGAAACGCAGAAGCTGCTGAGTGCTGGCCACATCAGGGAGATTCAATACCCTGAGTGGTTAGCCAACGTTGTCCTGGTGAAGAAAGCGAATGGGAAGTGGAGGATGTGCGTGGACTTCACGGACTTAAATAAGGCGTGCCCGAAGGACTCGTACCCACTACCCAGCATCGACGCGTTGGTAGATAGTGCATCCGGCTGCAAGGTGCTAAGCTTCCTGGGTGCGTTCTCGGGATACAACCAGATCAAAATGCACCCGAGAGATGAGAGCAAAACTGCATTCATGACAGAGACTTGCAGTTACTGTTACAAGGTGATGCCTTTTGGGCTGAAAAACGCGGGCGCCACCTACCAAAGGCTGATGGACAAGGTCCTAGCGCCCATGTTAGGAAGGAATGTATACGCCTACGTGGACGACATGGTAGTGGCGTCGCAGGATAGGGAACAACACGTGGCAGACCTAGAGGAGTTGTTCGTCACTATATCCAAATATCGCCTCAAACTAAACCCTGAGAAGTGTGTCTTTGGGGTAGAGGCCGGTAAGTTCCTAGGTTTCGTGCTCACGGAGAGGGGAATAGAGGCGAACCCCGACAAATGCGCAGCGATTATCGCCATGCGAAGCCCGACGTCAGTAAAGGAAGTGCAGCAGCTGACGGGGCGGATGGCGGCGCTCTCAAGGTTTGTTTCCGTCGGGGGAGAGAAGGGGCACCCATATTTCCAGTGCCTCAAGAGAAATAGTCGCTTTGCATGGACTGACGAATGCGAAGCGGCTTTCATTAAGTTGAAAGAATACTTGGCGACGCCACGGGTCCTCTGCAAACCGGTAACAGGCGTGCCCCTCCGACTGTACTTCACGGTGACAGAGCGGGATATCAGCTCTATGCTGGTCCAGGAGCAGGACCAGAGTCAAAAGACCATTTATTTCGTGAGCAAGGCATTACAAGGCGCGGAGACGAGATACCAGGCGCTGGAGAAGGCAGCGTTAGCAGTGGTGTTTTCAGCCAGGAGGCTCCGTCATTACTTCCACAGCTTTACAGTGGTAGTGATGACAAACCTCCCTATACAGAAGGTGCTGCAGAAGCCTGACGTGGCTGGAAGAATGGTGCGCTGGGCGGTGGAGTTGTCAGAATTCGACATCCAGTATGAGCCTAGAGGATCCATCAAAGGGCAAGTATATGCAGATTTTGTGGCAGAACTCTCGCTCGGAGGTGTACAAGAGGTGGAGGTGGGCTCACAGTGGTTGCTCTCGGTTGATGGCTCATCCAACCAACAAGGGAGTGGTGCGGGAATAGTCAGGGAGGGACCCAATGGCGTGCTGATTGAGCAAGCTCTGCGCTTCGCCTTTAAGGCAAGTAATAATCAGGCTGAATACGAAGCTCTGATCGCAGAAATGCTCCTGGCCAAGGAGATGGGCGCGCAAAATCTCTTGGTGAAAAGCGATTTCCCAGTTGATTACTGGGCAGGTGTCGGGTGAGTTCCTGGCGAAAGACCCGCAGATGGCGGCGTATCTGAAATACGTCCAACTATTGAAGGGAGCATTTAACGCTCTTGAGCTGATACATGTCCCAAGGGAGCAGAATGCCAGAGCTGACCTGCTTGCCAAGCGGGCCAGCTCAGGCAAGGGGGGTAGACAGAGGACAGTGATCCAAGAGACGCTCAAAGCTCCGCGTAAATTCGTGGAAGATAACCGGGTGGATGTCCTCCAGATCTGTACATCAAGAGGGAGTCCAAGGAGTTATCGCTCTTTGACCCAAGATACGCTGAAGACGCCCCGCATCAGCACATACGCGGACACGCCCGAAGAAGGAAGGCAGATGCATGTATGTGCCCTAGCCGAAGGAGACACCTGGATGACGCCATACAGACGGTACCTGGCGGATGGGGCTCTCCCAGTGGAGCCTGAAGAGGGTAAGAAGGTCAAGAGAAATGTCGCAAGATACACTCTGGTGGACGGAGTGTTGTTCAGGCACGGTTTCACTCACCCTATCTTAACGTGCGTAAGTGGCGACGAGTGTACCAGAATAATGGCGGAGCTCCACGAAGGCATTTGCAGGAGCCACGTAGGGGGAAGGTCCTTAGCCTCCAAGGTGATACTCGCAGGCTTCTTCTGGCCAACGGCAAAAGAGGATTGCGCGCGACACGCCCAGGGCTGCAAGCAATGTCAAAAACACGCTGATTGGCACAAGGCGCCGCCAGAAGAGCTGCGATCCATATACAGCCCGTGGCCTTTTCATACCTGGGGGATTGACATCCTTGGTCCGTTCCCACTGGCGATAAGGCAGATGAGGTACTTGATCGTTGCCATCGAGTACTTCACCAAGTGGATAGAGGCGGAGCCCGTGGCCCAGATCACTGCGCACAAGGTGCAACACTTTGTGTGGAAGAACATTGTGTGCCGTTTTGGCGTACCTAGGCGGCTTATATCCGATAATGGAACCCAGTTCGCTAGTCAGCAGTTGAGAAACCTGTGTGCTGAGGTAGGCATCAAGCAAGTGTTCGCATCAGTCGAACACCCTCAGACTAACGGGCAAGTAGAGTCAGCAAACAGAGTTTTGCTGAGGGGACTGAAGAGAAGGCTAGAGAAGGCCAAAGGGGCGTGGGCGGAGGAAGTACCAAGGATTGTATGGGCATACCATACCACGCCCCAATCTTCTACCATGGAGACGCCTTTCAGTTTGGTGTATGGGTCGGATGCGATGATCCCAGTAGAAATACACGAAAGCTCGCCACGTTTTCAAAACTTTGTGGTTGAGGAATCCAACGAAGAAAGGCGGGTGAACCTGGATCTACTAGACGAGGCCAGGGAGGAAGCCAGAATAAAAGTCCAAGTGGTAAAGAGAAGAGTAGAGCGACAATATAGTTCTAAGATAAAGCCACGGCAGTTTCAGATTGACGACCTAGTTATGAGGAAGGCTCATCCATACGAACTGGAGAATAAGCTGTCTCCCAAGTGGACCAGACCCTTCAGAATTACTGAGGCTAAGGGAAACGGTTCGTACAACCTAGAGACCTTGGAGGGGGGTCCCATCCCGCGCAGTTGGAATGCAGCCAACCTGAAGTTTTATTTTAGTTTATTTATGTAAACAACGATGTAACGGTCTTGTTAAAGGGGACACTCTTTTTCCCTTTCCGGGGTTTTTTAATGAGGTCACCCAAATAAAAGAAAAAACAAGTTTGAGAAAAACCTTGCCTTGGTTTTTAGTCTTTATCTTTTCCCCGTTTGAAGCGGCGAAAGGCGTCGCCAAGAGAAAGCGTCGCCAAGAGAAGGCGTCGCCAAGAAAGAAGGCGTCGCCAAGAGAAAGCGTCGCGAAGGGAAAGCGTCGCCAAGAAGAAAGCGTCGCCAAGGTAGAAGGCGTCGCCCAAGCGCAGGCGCCGCTAAGAAACATGACGGAGGAAAAACGCACAGTATATGAGGTGTGTGCAAAAGTAAAGCGGCGTTACGGAAACATGGTATAGTAGAATTAAATTTACATGCAATGTTCGAGACAAATGGGAGTAATGTGAATAGGGCAAACATTACAAGCCCTGTGCTCATACAAAAAACACAAACGAACCATTCTTCAGTGGCCGCCAGAGTCAGCACGGGAGGAAGACGAAGCCCCGCTCTCAGTCCGCAAAGCCCGGGTAAGTCGTGACCTCCGCTCTTGGTTTATCTTCGAACCTGCACCAAGAGAGATGAACGTGTCAGAGACACCATGAAGCAAAACACACACAGTTAGAAAGCACCAAAGGCGGAAGTTTCTAGGGCAGTGACTCATACATCCAGCGTTGAACTCCAAACTGATCAAGGTGGCGGAGTCAAAACCTCCCGCCTCAGCAAGGATCCGGCAAACCACCTGGTCATTCGGGGCTAGCTTCTTGAAGGGTTTGGATTTTGAGGGCCCTCGTCTCCCTCACCCAGTACAGTGGAAAACCATCTAGGGCGGAGGGAACGAGGTCAGAGCAACAGATTTTGAAGAACCTGCCCTTCCACCCAGTGAAGGAGTTTTGGAAAGGGGTCAGGAGAACCCTGCCAGGAACGTTACTGAGGGTCACCCAGAGGTTATTCCTTTGCCTCTTCACCTCAAAGAAGTGAAGAAAGATATCAACCGAGGGTGCACAACCCAGAAAACCGAAAAGGATGTCAAAGGCCTTGACGAAAGCCCAGCTATTAGGATATAACTGGGCCGAAGCAGCATTGATCTCTGTCAGCAGTTCCCTCTCAAACCTGGAGAAGGGCAGGCGCATGCCGATGGTCTTGAAAACCACCTGATAGAAATAAAAGAAGGGGACCCTGTCGTTGGCTCATTCGTCTCCGCATACTGGCTCCCCTAGAGTGCAAGGGAGCACAACAATATCGTCGTCGTGCCTCTTCGCGAAGGCACGGTGATCATAGGAGCATGAATCCCCTTTGTGTTCCCTTATGGCCCGGGTAGAAAGCAGGCACGAGCACTCGTCCAGGAGCTCGCTCGAGGCCCAAGTATACAGGTCCTTGGGGTTAACCGTGGGGGGAGGAACACGAGAGGACATGCTTGAACAGAATCTGGGAGTTTTGGAGGTGAGTGGCCCACTGGTAACGCATGGGTAAAACGCTGGTTGGAACGAACACTATAAGAACTCTTCGCGAGAAGAGAAAGGGTGCAAGTAGGTTACGAAAGGCGCAGGAATGATGAGGACAGGTTCAAGATTTGGAAAAGCTAAATATTGCGGTTAGAGCGCCAAACGACGCAAATGGAAGTGTTGCAGTTATAGCGCCAAACGACGCAAATGGATGCACCGTGCGATCGAGCCACGTGGCAGAGGATGGGAGGATGACCCTGGCACCACTGGTTAACACTCAGAAAACGTCGTATCGACAGAATGCCCGAGGGTACGATACACCGTCGAAAGTGGGTCAGAGGCACAGAAAATGTCAGGACCAAGTCAAGTGGCTAAACGTCCCATCGGCCAAACGAGAAGCGCCACGTGGATAGCACAGGCGCAACCTTGAGCTCTTCGCTATCCCTAGGCGTCGACCAGGACCAAGGTTAAAGTCAACGCCAAGGTAAAGTTAACGCCCAAGGCGTCGCCAGGGAAGGCGCAGAGGGCGACGCCAGCATGAAGGCGCAGAGGGTTAACGCCAACAGGAGGCGTTAACCCAAGTATCAGCAGTGTCGCCTCCCCGATACCCGCAGGTAGGAAAGACTGTGGAGGGAGATGAAATCGAAGAAGTCGAGACTAGTTGCTGGCAGCGTCGCCTCCTCGATACCCACAGGTAGGAAAGACTGCGGAGGGAGACGAGATCGCCAAACGCCAGTGGACCGCTGGCAGGGTTGTTCCCCGACACCCATGCGAAGGAAAGACCACGGAGGGAACGACCCCCCAGAGCACTCGGCGTTTTTAGACACCCTGGGACGATACGGCGCTGCTGTAGCAGGCCTCTCCTTAGGCGTGGGCGCTGGGCACCAAGAATCAAGGGACAGATCGCTTTGGTGTTTGAGACACCCATGGATGATACGGCTCCGTTAGGCAAGCCTCTCCATGGGCGTGGGCATCGACGCGTGACCTTATCCCAAGTGTTTAGGACCCGGAGTAGGTCTCAACTTTCGCGTTGCGGCAATGGTAAAGCCACTGACGCCTTCACGAAGCATAGGCGCCAGGCATACAGGGTCGTCCAACGCAGCGAAAGAAACAGGTAGAGTACAGGCAAAACGATCGAAGCACATGAAGGCGAAAAAATGAGGGTAAAATCATACAGGCGGAATTCAATAACTCAAAGGTACAAAAATTGTCATGCAAAACCCACAGTTGTGACGAAAGTGCAAATAGTTCAAAGAATTACAAGTTTATCAAAGAGGGTCAAAAAAAAGACAAAGCGCAAAGGAATAAGGTGGTGGTCGAGGGCGGCGGTTCAATCATCCAGCTCCAAGGGCACGACCTTCCCGTCAATGATGTGATGAGTGGAATCGCAGTTGGAAACGTCGATTCCCGGGTTCTCGCAGACGGCCTGGGCCATAGCCTCTTTGAACGCCTCCTCGAAGGTGCCCGCCATGTCATTGATAAGGGTCTTCTTGTCCTTCTCTAACTCCTCAATGGTGGCGTCCCCAGAAGCTACCTGCTTCTCCAAAGCCTCCTTCTCCACACGGAGCCGGCTAACCTCGATCTGCAGTTTGTCGTAGTCAACCTGGAGAAGGCCCAAAGCCTTGGCCTGAGTAGCCATCTCCCCCTCCATCCGCTCCAGTTCGTCAGCCTGCCCACAGCATCGGTCCTTCAAGTCCTTTTGAACTTCTTCGTAAGCTTTGACTATGTCTTGGAGCCTTGTTACCTGAACTTGGAGGGTGACTTCCCGAGTGTAGAAGTCGGCCTGAAGCTCCACCGCCTCTGCCAGTTGTTTTTCAGCCTCCTCTTTGGCCTCTTGCGCCAGCTTCAGAGAGGTTTGGTAGGCCTCGTTTTGGCATCCCAAAGTTTTCTTTTCCTCCTCCAGGGCAGCTACCCTTGTTTCCAAGGCCTGGAGGGTTTGAGTCTGCAAAACAGCGTTTCTAGCTTGGGCACGCCATTCAAGGGCCACCGCCAAGAAGGCTCCGAAGTAGAAGGGCATTCCCTCCTTCTTGTCGGAGCCTTCTGGCATTGATCCCTCGCTGAAGCCCCTCATCAGATGCATGATTGGAGGAGGGATGGCAATAAGATCTGGGGCAGCGGCGACGGAGGCGGGAGCAACGGAGACCTCTGCCGGTGGTGGGGGTGGAGCAGATTCGGCCCCTTCGCCTGTTTCCTCTTGGACCATTGTGGGAGGGAGAGAGGTAGCACTTGGAGGGTTGTCCCTGAAGGAATTCCCTCCCTGGGGCGACGCCGCTGGCAGAATGGGAACCCTCGCAGCCGTTCTCCTGTTGAAGACTAGCCCACCGTCAGAGTCTTCGTCATCGGAGATAATCTCCAACACCCTTTTTCCTTTGTCAAGGGGGGTTGGAGCAGGTGATGAAGCCACGGCCAGTGGGACGGCAGCAAAGAGCGGGGGAGAGCCGGATGTGTGAAGTGGTTGGGGGCTATGTGAGGATGGTGAGGATGGGCCTAGTGGGGCTTCGGTAGTGGTTGGTGGTGGTAAAGGCAGGGTGAATGAGGGGTTTGGGTCAGCAGCAGGGGCGGAGGAGGCGCCAGCCTTGGCAGCACGAGCGGCCTTCATCGCTTTTGCCAAAACCATCCTCTTGGAGGCATCCATCACCGATCCTACGTTCAGGTAAACCAAATAGCAGAAGTTAAGACCAAAGCAGTTCTACAAACCCACAAAACGCGTAGATGAATGAGACATAAGGCACTTAGCACGAAGGAAAAACAGGTGGAAGAGGCCAATAGAGCAAGCATGAAGCAGTAAAATGCAGATAATAGAAGACAATAAGAGAGGAGTCTCCCTACCAAAGTAGGTGGTCAGGGAGTGGGCATTGTACTCGCTTGCGATGAGCTTCAGCGTGTCGAAGACAATCCCCAGGCCAGCCAAGGCCTTGCATACCTCCCTATCAGCAGGGGATAGCTCATTCAGGGCCTTGGCCTTGAGCAGCTTGGGGTGCTCTGTCCAGTACAGGGGAAAGCCATCCAAGGCTGTAGGGTCATGCTTGGCGCAGCATACCCTGAAGAATTTTCCCTTCCAGCCCTTGTATGACTTCTGGAAGAGAGAAAGGAGAATCCTACACGCGATCCCGGAGAAGCTCACCCAAAAGCTTTTCCCCTGTTTCTTCACCTCGAAGAAATGTAAGAAGACATCCACAGAGGGAAGGATGCCTAGATATCCGCAAAGAATTTGGAAGGCCCGAATGAATGCCCAGCTGTTGGGGTGTAGCTGGGCCGGGGTTGTGTTTATCTCTGTAAGAAGTTCCCTTTCGAAGGGCGTGAACGGAAGGCGCACCCTGACGCGTTTAAATACTGTTTGATACATGAAAAAGAAAGGGTTCCCCTTCCTAGGTCTGTCATCCACGCAAACAGGTTCCCCAGGCCTGCCGGGACGGACGGAAATATGTGCATCATGGGTGCGGCAGAAGGCTTTAAAATTGTACAGGTGGGGATCACTGCGATGGTTCTCCAAGTCCTTCATGGTCGTCAGAGTGGTGCATTCGCTTAAAAGCTCGTCGGGGGCCCATGAAGAGAAGGCTTTATAGTTGGTCTTGGGGGTCTTGGAGGGAGAACCAGACTTTGAGTTCGGGCGCACCATGATGCGGATAAATAACTGGAGAAAGAGGAAAGGGGTTTTAACAAGTGATGCCAAGACAGAAAAGGGGATAAAACCCTAGAAAGAAGGAGAAGGGAACGGAGAAGAACGGAGGAGCGGAAGAACACAGAAATGCAGAAACATAAACAGTCCCAAGCAGTTCAATACGCAGCGATGCAATGCAATGAAGAGGAAGAGTAATGGAGGTGGAAAAATCATACCTTTGGTGTCGAGGTGTGGAGGCAAGGGAAGTGCGAAGGAGGCTCCCATCTCCTTTGCCAACAAAATACCAGCGATCAAAGCCTCATACTCCGCCTAATTATTGTTGGCTTTAAAGGCAAACCTCAGAGATTGCTCTATCAACACGGCGTTGGGTCCTTCCAAAATAACCCCAGCCCCGCTACCCAGCTGGTTAGACGACCCATCCACCGAGAGCACCCAACGAAAACCATCCCCGGCGCTCTGCATTGCTTCAAAAGATAGCTCGACCACAAAGTCAGCGAAGATTTGCCCCTTGATCGGTCCTCGGGGCTCATACTTGATGTCGAATTCCGACAACTCCACCGCCATTTTACCATCCTCCCAGCTACATCTGGTTTTTTTCAAAACCTTCTGGATGGGTAAGTCAGTCATTACCAACACTGTAAAGCTCTGAAAGTAATGGCGCAACCTCCTCGCCGAAAACACAACCGCCACCGCCGCTTTTTCTAAGGCCTGATATCTCACTTCCGGGCCCTGCAACACCTTGCTAACAAAATAGATGGGCTTCTGGGCTTGATCTTGATCCTGGACGAGCACCGCACTTATCGCTCTCTCAGTTATGGCAAAATATAACCTGAGGGGCGTTGCCACTTGAGGTTTTCACAGAACCGGCGGGCTTGCCAAGTACTCTTTGAGCTTCACAAAAGCTTCTTCACACTCCTTCGTCCAGACAAACCTGTTATTCCTCTTCAAGCATTGGAAGTAAAGGTGGCCCTTCTCTCCACTGGCGGATACGAATCGAGACAGGGCGGCCATCCGGCCCGTGAGCTGCTGCACCTCCTTTACAGTGGCAGGACTCCTCATCGCTAGAACGGCGGCACATTTGTCGGGATTTGCCTCGATTCCCCTCTCCGACAAGCGAAATCCCAGAAATTTCCCTGCCTCCACACCGAAAATACACATCTCAGGATTCAGTTTCAGCTTGTACCTGGCTACTGTGACGAACAACTCTTCCAGATCAGTGACGTGCCTGCTCTTTTCCAGAGATGTTACGACCATGTCGTCGACATACGCTTGCACATTCCTCCCGAGCATAGGGGTGAGCACCTTGTCCATTAGCCTCTGGTACGTGGCCCCCGCATTCTTCAGCCCGAAGGGCATCACCTTGTAGCAATAGCACGACCTTTCTGTCATGAAAGCAGTCTTTTCCTCATCCCTAGGATGCATCTTAATCTGGTTGTATCCTGAGAAGGCATCCAAGAAGCTGATACATCCTGACGCACTGTCTACCAGGGCATATATACTTGGCAAAGGATAAGAATCCTTTGGACAGGCTTTATTCAGATCCGTGAAGTCAACACACATCCGCCATTTCCCGCTGCTCTTCTTGACCAGAACGACGTTGGCGAGCCATTCTGGATATTGGATCTCCCTGATATGGCCTGCTGCAAGGAGTTTCTGCGTCTCGTCCTTGATCGCCTGCCTCTTTTCTTCGTTGAACTTTCTCCTTCTCTGGCGGATTGGCCTGACCTGGGGATCCATTGCTAAATGATGACACAAAAAACCGGGGTCAATCCTCGGCATGTCTGAAGCAGACCATGCAAACGCGTCTAGGTGCCTACTTATTACCTTGGCGATCTGGTCTTGTGTCTCGCTGTCTAAGGTTTTCCCTAGTTTAAACGTCTTGTCGTTGATCTTCTTCTCAAGCCATTCCTCGACTGGCTAAGGCCTCTTCTCGCTGGTGATCAGCGCTCTCGCAATACCTGACTCCCTGGCGATCTCCGGGCAATTTCTCTCTAACTCCACCCGAGCGGCGCTCTCGGATCTCGCCTCGACATCCTCCATCACCACATCGCCCTCGGCGACCACCTCCAACGTTGTATCCACAACTCGCTGGTTTTCCTGCTCAGGCTCCACAACAGGGGGCGGCGTTGTGGTTACGTGGCATACCGATCTCTTGTTCTTGAGGTTGTTTTTATAACACTTCTTCGCCTCCTTTTGGTCTGAACGGATGGTGATAACCACCCCTTCCTTTGATGGTAACTTTACCTTCATGTGCCTCGTTGAAGGCACAACTCCTGTCCTGTTGAGTGTTGGCCTTCCCAACAGGATGTTGTATGTCGACGGAGCGTTCACAACGAGGTACCTGATCTTTTCTGTGCGCGAGGCCGACCAATCTGTGGACGTCGTCCTTAACTCAATGTACCCCCTGACCTCCACCTGATCACCGGCAAAACCGTATAAGCAGCCCCCATATGGCCTCAGCTGGTCAGGGGACAACTGTAACTTTTCGAAAGTCGGCCAAAACATCACATCTGGTGAGCTTCCTTGATCGACCAGCAACCGGTGAACCATCCTCCCCGCCGTAACAAGCGAGACCACAATGGGATCATTGTCATGAGGCACAACATCCCTAAGATCTTCTTTGGTGAACGTGATGTCCACGTCAGGCGAGTGATCCTCAAAAGCCTCCACTGACATCACAGACCTTGCATACTTCTTCCGTTGAGAGGCAGTGGGCCCTCCTCCTGAGAAACCACCAGAAATAGTGTGAACCTCCCCATGGACTGGCATCTCGTGTGCCTGGCCTTCCTCTGGCACCGTCGTGGCCGCAGTTGTAGTAGACCCTGCGAGGTAATCCTCTAAAAAGCCATTCTTCACGAGCTCATCCAACTGATAGCCCAGCGCCAAGCAGTTGTTAATATGGTGCCCGAATGCTTCGTGGAATTCGCACCATGATTCCTTGTGAGGTCCCAGCACCTTGTCAGACTCTACTGGTGGCCTCAACCTGTCAGCTATGTTGGGCACAAGGATGAGGTGTTTGAGTTCCACCACAAAGTTGTGCCTTAGTGGCCTATTTCCCTCTCTCCTTCCTTCTGCTCGACCCCTAGGTTGGGTCCTCCTTGTCTCGTAGGTGCGCTTCCTGTCTGGGTTCCTTCTTTCTGTGGCAGCTTCGTGAACCCTAGCAGGTTGCGTGCGTATCTGTGCTCTCGACCGCGCAGGTGCAACAGTCGTCCACTTCTCGTATGCCTCGCCCTCTGAGGCAATGTGCTCTACCGCTTGTCGCCTTACTTCAGCAAAAGTTTTGTGGCGGCTTCAGTTAAGCGATTTATTGAAAGACCCGGGACACATCCCCTTCCTGAATGCGTACATCATCATGGGCTCATCTGTAGTACCCACTTTTACCACTTGCACTCCGAAGCGGCTTATGTATTCCTTCAGTGTTTCCCCTTGGTATTGCTTCACGTCGAAAAGGTCGTATGAAACTGGGGCTGGGGCCCTGTTGGCTAAATACTGCTCTTTTTATAGTCGTGAGAGCTGTGCAAAAGACGTGATGTGACCCTCTGGGAGGCTGATGAACCAATCCATAGCCATCCCAGTCAAAGTGCTCATGAAGAGCTTGCACCTTACGGCATCAGAACCGCCAACCAACATCATCTGTGTGTGGAACGCATTGAGGTGTGCCTCAGGATCCTCCATCCCTGTGAAGGTTACCTTGGGCCCCGTGAACTTGTTGGGGATCGTTGTCTCTAGGATCGCCTGTGAGAATGGTGTTGTAAATTCTCTAGGTGGGGAGGCAGCCTCAGGCTCGTCTACATCGCGCCATCCACGGCGTAACTCCTCGTTGGCACGGTGGAGCTCATCGTTTCTCACCTGAGAAGCTGCGAGATCTGCCTGCATGCGCTCTTGCTCCGCTTTCGACGCTGCCATTGCTTCCTGCAACCCTTGCATCATGCCCATGAGTTGTTGCATGGTCATCTCTTCACTCCTGGCGCGTGCAGGTCTGCTGGTCATGGCTTTCTGGAAACCCTCTTAACTTATCTGGGTTTTGAGAACTGGAACTGAAAAACGTGTGTGGTGGGACTGATGTTTTATATCTGCCCCACGGTGCGCGCCAATGTTCCCGCCGGTTGACCAGGGTCGTCTTCGTTCGTGGCTTGTCCTCACGAACTATGGCACCTTCGTTCTGCTCCGTCTATGAATACCTGAAAAGAAGTGAACAAAGGGGCGCCCTCGCGGCCGTTTGCACTCTGACGATCAAGTCAGCTTAGCGAGAAACATCAAAGGTGACACACCCTCTGAAGGTGGTCGAAAACTTATACTGAATCACTGAAACTGTGTTGCCCTAATTGCCTTGTGCTCATAGTGGGTGCGCAGCGAAGACAACTAGGGTTTGTGCTCTGTGTAACTATGAGAATTAGGTCAAAACTCTCTCCCCTTTCAAACGTCCCAAGGTCTCCTTTTATACACCTTTCGCATTTAAAACGCGTTAAAGCGCATTGAAAGCGTATAAAAATATTCCTTGGAACGTTCGAATCTTAACTGAATTAGCGCGTACCTTTCACTGAAACCTTTAATGAGCACGTGTGCATTGCCACGTGCCTTTCTGACTTGATCATTATTTTGCGCAGAGGGTCCCACAACGCCGCAACCCAACTTAGGGTTATTTCATTGTGTGGGCCCTTCTTCCTTCGAAGTGCTTCTGGCGGGTGGGGTGACTTTCTGGGTGCCAACTCATGCGCCCCAATCGCTAGTCACTCTCCTGGGGGTGCATCTACCTTTCTCTCGTATCATACATGTGGTTCTCCCCTGATCATGGCCCTCTCATGGGTCGTATCTGTACCAGGGTCTCCCAGCAGTGGCGTGGATACTTCACGAGTCAGGTTTACCCCCTACTGGTACTAGAACTTATGGCCTTGAAGCCAGCTTTCTTTGTTACTGTTCTGAGCTATTAAGGTCCAAAGCTTCCTCACGGTGTCACCCCCTCCACGGTGTTTCCTACCCATGGGCATCGGGGGGTAACACCATCGATATCTCCGCTTGGCTACGTCTTCTCTTGGCAATGTCTTTGCCCGGCGATGCCTCTCTTGGGCGATGTCTTTGCTCGGCGATGCCTCTCTTGGGCGATGTCAGACCACCTAATCTTCCATTAGCTAACACGTTGGTGACACACAAAGCGGCGACAACCGATTATGTATCTCGCAGAACGCCACTTCCATAAACGGCGACTATGTTGCTTTCTTGACCACCCACCTTTCTCTTGTCCACGTCATCACACCCGATGACCTGATCGGTACACCAAAAATATAATAACATCTGCTTTGGATTCTAAAGAATTTTTTAGGATATCAAAGTTTGAATCTGCTAAGGAGATGTGGGATACAATCAAAGCAACTCATGAGAGTACCACTAAAATAAAGAAATCAAAGACAAGAAGAAAAAGGAGACAGAATAAAAAAGGTCTCAATCTATGCTTCATGGCCAAAAAGGAAGATGATTCAAGCAGTGTAAGTTCTTCTAATTCTTCAAATGCTGAAAATTACAGTCAATTACTTCAAGCTTTTCAAGAAACACATGAAGAAGCTAATCGATTGGCTCTCTTGAACAACTGGTTGAAGGGAATGAACAACTAGTTGAAGGGAATGAACAACTGGCTTGAAAACAAAGTCAAATCACTGGAAGAAGAATTAGAAAATTCAAAAGCAGATTTTGAAAACCTTGAAATTCTTTACAAAAACTCTTCTTGCAAGTGTGACACTCTTATTTGTGAAAATTGTGAAAATCTTGAAAAGAAAGTTCATTATGTTGTAAATACTGTGGATAAGCTTTCAAAGGGTAAATCCAACTTTGAAAATGTCTTGGTTCTCAAAAATGTGTTTTTGGAAAAGTTGGATTAGGTTTTAATCCACAAAACAAGCAAGACAAGTTTTCAAAGTCATTTTCGAAACTACCAGAAATACAAACGATTGTTCTGTCGAATCAACTGGTTGTTACATGCTTCTACTGCATGAAAAAAGGTCATTCTGTCAGATTCTGTAAAATTAGGAAATATTTTGTTCCTAAAGGCATTATGAAATGGATTCCTAAAGATTCTGGAGTTTTCAATGATGAATGTAAATCAAAAGGACCCACATTTAAAAGGGGACCAAATCTTTGTACTTGAAATTTCACTTTGTAGGGAAATTTGATGGAGAGCATGTAGCAGTGGTATTTGGACTGTGGCTGCTCAAAGTTTGTAAGCATCACCTTCAAACAAGAAGGTCATGTAACATATGGAGATAACAACAAAGGAAGAATTCTTGGAAGAGGTTCTATAGGAGATAAGAGTATCTTGATCATTCATGATGTCTTGTATGTAGAGGGACTAAAGCACAACTTGCTCAGCATTAGTCAACTATGTGACAAAGGCTATCAAGTAATCTTCAAGACGAACTCCTGTGAAATCTGCCTTCCTAACTCAAAAGAGGTAATGTTGATAGGTAAGAGAATCAACAATGTCTATCTCTTGGATATTTCTTCTCCTTGTTCTATAGATTGTCTTCTTTCTAAGCATGATGAATCTTGGTTATGGCATAGAAGAATTGCTCACATAATCACTTAAACAAATTAATCTCAAAAGATCTTGTGATTGGATTGCCCAAGCTTAAGTTTGAGAATGACCACATATGTGAAGCTTGTCAAAAGGGGAAACAAGTTAAAAATTCTTTCAAAATTAAAAATGTTGTTTCATCTTTGTACCGTCCCGTATCCGGGCGTTGACAAAGTCAAGGTCAAAGTCAACGTCGGGGTCAAAGTCAACATAAGGCGTCGCCTAGGTGAGGCGACGCCAAGTGCAAGCATCGCCAAGAGGAAGCGTCGCCAAGGTAAGGCGTCGCCTAGGTGAAGGCATCGCCAAGTCAAGGCGTCGCCCAGCTAGGGCGTCGCCAAGGTCAAATATCACAAAAGCAAGGCAATCACAGTGTTGCTCCCCTATACCCATGGGTAGGAAAGACCATGGAGGGAGCGACGCCGTGGGAAGGCCTTAATCCCCGATGACCCGGGGCAGCAATAAAGAGAAAAGAAAGGTGGCTTTAAGGCCATAGTAATAGCGCCAGTGGAAAGCAACCTGACTCGTGAAACGCCCATGCCGCCCCAGAGACGCCCTTGGGGTAGATACGACTCATGAGGAGGGTCACGCCCAGGGTAGCCAGGTGCAGGGTACGAGAGGAAGGTAGATACTGATGGAGATCAAGCTCAAGAGGACATGGAGGCCAATCAACAAGATCAATAAGAGGTAGAGGCACAAAGGGAGGACGCCCATGGAGGTCAAAGCCCACCTCAAAGGCTTACAAGAAGCATGTTCAAAGCTTTAGGAGCTAGGGGACATTTATTTTCTCTTTTTGTAATTTCTTTGGTTGAAGGTGCTTAGAGGGAAACATTAGAAACCTATTTTGTTATAGCATCTTTTAGGCTTTAGTTAGGAGCTTTAGGAGGGGGGGTGCGTTAGTAGATAGGTGTAGGAGTAGAATAGGAGGTGCCAAAGTGAAAGAATAGGTCACACCTTCCTCATGCCTTGTAAATAGGCGCCGGTTCTAGAATATGTTTAGGGGGGAAATTTGAATTTGTGTAGCTTGGATTTCAGCACCTTAGGCTATAAATAGAGGTGCTCCCTTTGTAAAATTCAGATTGGAATTAAGAGTAAAGAAACTATACTCAAATTTTGAGTGATCATTGGAGAGCTTTTGAGCCTTCTTCTCTAGTCTTATCTTGAAGGATCCATGGTGTCCTCAAGTGGCGGCAGCACACTCATCTAGGAGCAACCATCCTTCTAGTGGCGTGATCATCCAACCATACATCCATCTTCATGAGCACTCTCTTCTCCTTCCTTTCTTCTTTTGTTATTTCCTTGTCTTAGCTTATTTCCTTGTTGTTTTCGGTTTGGCAGTTTCAGATTTTAATTGTTTGCTTCGGTTCTTTTGTTGTTCTTTGCTGTTCTTCATCTTTCTTTTTCATTTTCCAGCTTTTGGTTCGGTACATTTTAATTTCCAGCATTCTATTTCAGTTTGCTTAGCTTTTGTGCCTTTTTGTTCGGTTCAATTTGACTATATCATTGGAACTTCCATGTGAGTTTGTGTTTTGGCACTAGTTTTGGTGAGTTCTTGTTCATAGAACCTTGATCCATTTCTATGATAAAGTGCCTATCTCATAACCAACTCAAGATGATTCCTAAGAATGTAAAGAATCATTCTAATTGTGCTAGTGGAATCACATCAGATACGCTCTCAAAGTGAGTCACTAGATGTTGGGGGCATGAGTTGGCACCCAAAAAGTCACCCCTTGCGCAGATGCACTCCCAGGTAGGAGGACTCACACGAGGAAATACCCCCAGATGGGGTCACGGCGCTGTGAGGCCCTCCATGTGTACAGCAGCCAAGCCAGAATAGAAACGCCATTTTGTCAGGTACAAGGTAATTAAAGATCTAATAAAGTTTACGTTTCGAGCGTTTAAGGTACTATAAATGCTCCAAGCGGTTTAAACATCTTAAAGGCGCTGAACGTTTTATAATTAAATGCGCTTTAAGACGCTTTAAATGCTAGAGTAGTTTAAATAGCGCCTTGAATGTTGGAAACGGGGTTCGAACTTTTGGCAGACTTTCCTAGAACACACTCTAGTTGCTTGCTCGAGTCTTGAGGCTACGCACAAGGGACTAGGGAGAGAGGTTGTTTGCCAGAACGAGAAAATATACACTAGACACAGTTTCTTTGACCACCTTCAGAGTGTCATTCACGGTGCTCCGATACGAAGGTGTAGAGTTTTGGTGTTTCTTGCTAGCTGACTTGAGCGTCGGAGTGCAAACGGCCGCTAGGGCGCCCTTTGTCCTTCTTTGCAGGAATACACAGGTCACCAGTGGGAAGGAGTCCCTAGCTGACGGGTGAGGTTGTGCACAAAGACGTCCCAGGTCAACCGGCCGGAACATTTGGCGCCCACCGTGGGGCCGATTTAAAACATCAGTCCCATCACAAGCAACGAAGATCTATCAGAGCCACCATAACGTTGGCAGAAGTCGAAGGAAACAGTGAAGAATGAGGGCCACCACTAGACAAGGTACCGCACGCGCGGCGAGTGAGGAAATGTCCATGCAGCAGGTACTGGAAATGATGCGGGGGCTGCAGGATGAGATGGCGGAGTCGAGGATGGAACAAAAACGCATCCAGGCGGATCTCGCAGACTCGCGCGCGAGAAACGAAGAGCTCCATCGTGTGAATGAAGAGTTGCGCCGGGGTTTGCACAATAACCAAGGGCAACGTGAACAACATGAGACCGAGCGTCTCACCCCACCAAGGGAGTTTTCCACACCCTTCTCGCAGGAGATTCTGGATGTTGTGATCCCCAACACGTTTGCGGGGCCCAAGGTGATCTTTACCGGGATGGAGGACCCCGAGGCGCATCTCACTGCATTCCACACGCAGATGGTGTTGGTAGGCGGCTCCGATGCCGCGAGATGCAAGCTCTTTATGAGCACGTTGACGGGGATGGCAATTGATCCTATTGGTTGACCAAAACGCAAGAATCTTGCCACGTCAAAGGTATCTCCCTATGGATCGGCTTTGCACCACGCTAGCTTCCGTCCTTCACACCTCGATTCTCCTCAAGAACCTGAAAAAGACAGAGTGGCGCCGCTGCGGCCGATCGCGCTCCGACGCTCAAGTCAGTGACAAAATCACCAAAACTCTAAGAGAGAAAAGCTAAATCTTAAGGAATCGTGCAAAATCTCTCTCAGCGTACTCAAGTGTTCTCAAAGAGTAAAGAAGTGTTCTAAACGCGCGTACCTCAGAATCTGTTAAGAGTTCCTTATATACCTGTGCATTTTCGGTTACACCTCTGGACACGTGGCTCGCATCCAGCTGTACACGTGTCACCATCTGGAACGTGTTCTGCTTGAGCGCCACTTCTACTCTTCAGGCTGTTCGACTAAGTTACTCAGGTGAGGAGCAACTCGGTGCATAGCTGCCTTGGAGCGCGATCTCTTCTAGTGGCGAGCACGGGGTGTCACCATGCACACCTTCTCTGTGGTCTCGCCTGCTGCTATCACGATCTGCTTTACTTGCTCATTGTGCATGTTCTGGTAAACTGTTCCCTTGCCTCAACCTCTGGCTAGAGAATGATCATTTGATAACTTCGTCCTTCGTACTCGTACCCTCTGAAGGCCCTAAGCAAGCCTTCCTGATCTTTCGGCGATATCTCTCTTTCGGCGGTCTCTGGTCACTTGGTCGCCTAAACCCACATACGGCGACTATGACACAAGCCTAGTGACCGCCGGTTTAAATATGCTAGAGATCAGGGCACGCCAACTTAACAGTTGGTGACTACACAGACTTCCCGATGTCCTTCCCTTCTGTCAGCCAGGTGTTCCGCTCAACACGCCTATATTATCGCTTGCTGACGTCATCACCCCTGACTACCTGGTCGGTACACAAGCCCCCCAGTCTTAAGCGGAGACTTGTCCAGCGAAAAGACTAAGAGGTCACATCACCGTCGATCTACGTGGCGCTGGTACGGATTTCCGTACGACTGTACCCTCTGCCTTCCTGACGCTCCACCAAACCCCTTTTTCTAATCGCTCGACACGTGGCTTCATCAACGGTCACCTTCAGCTATCGTTTGCGCTTCCGAAAACGTTCGAAAAACCCTTAAAACCCTTGCACTTCCACTGTTCCATCATCTTTCTGCACTGTCAAACGTTCTAAGTTTTTCTCTGCGAAACCACGAAGCTTCTCAACTCTCTCAATCTCCAACTCTCTTCAACGCTCATCCGATCACAAAAAGGTACCCCTTTTACTTCTTCTGTTGATATTTGCTGCATTTTAACCGATTCGCATCATCCATTATCTGTCTGAAACATACGTTATGGGCTGTTTTTTCCTTTTCTCCTTCTCTCGTAGCTTAGGGCTTCGTTCTTCGTTACGTTCATCCCAGCAAACTCTTGTTCGTTCGCTCTGTCTTCTTCGTTCTCAATCGAGTCGTTCTGTTGGCTTTGTTTCATCCCTTTCATTTTCCTTTGCAGTTCCTGCGATGGCTCACACAAAATCCACCGCGAACCCTCCTTCTTCGTCGCGAAACCCTCCACCCCAAGCGCGTAGGGTTGCTCCTGGGGCAAATCCTCCACCAGCGCGCAATCCACCACGAGCCTCTGATGCTCCTTCTAACTAGGCTAAGAGGCCTACTTCTTCTCACGCCAATCCCGCTCAGGCAACTCCACCGATCGCCGGAGGAGCCTCCCTACCTCCAAAAGATTACAAGGAACTCTACCCTTGGGCCACCCCACTCTTGTGAAAAGAGACTTCTTCAATAAACACGGAGTTGGGCGTGCTCCGACTAAGGAAAGGAGACCAGTCCGACCTCTCCTTCCACAAGGAACATGATAGCAAGGTGGCCGTGCTGCCCTGCTTCCCAGATGAGCCGATCTGTGTGGACGACAAAGGGAACAACGGCGAGTTCTGCTTCCTCTACGCCACCTTTTTCAAGAAAATGAAGCTCAGACTTCCCTTTACTCGCTTCGAGAGAGAGCTGCTAACCGAGCTCGATATCGCCCCCGCCGAGCTTCATCCCAACAGTTGGGCGTTTGTAAGGGCGTTCCAAATCATCTACGCACACCTGGGGCTGCCGGCTTCAGTAGATGTCTTCATTTTCCTGTTCGAGGCTAAGAATCCCGGAGACCGCCTCTGGATTAGCTTAAACAGGATTGCTGGGAGGTCAATCCTCTCAATCTTCCAGCAATCTTACAAAGACTGGAAAGGAAAGTTCATCAAGGTGCGCCCAAACGAGCAAGACCCCTCACTGCTCGACGGTTTCCCCTTGTACTGGGTACACAAGGGGAACAAAGACTCCAAGGAATGCTTCAGGAGGCCAAGGAGTCCCGACAAGATGGGCGAGCTAGACAAAGATCTCTGCCTTTTCTGGAAGAGCGTAGCAGCTGCCAACATCACCTTCCCTACCGCCTCAATGATCTCCTTCGAGTTCTCCGAGGGCCAACTTGAAGCTCACATAGGTCAGCCCCTACCCCAGCACCAAGACTCTTGTTTTATGCTGGAAGCAACTTAGCGTTTCTACCATTCCATTCTTTGGCGTTCTGCTTGTTCTGTATTGGTCTTGATTTTGAATCCATGTGCCACTTGCTTGCGTTATTCCTACGTGCATATACTTGTATATCTTGCTTCTGCTTTTGTGCTTACTCGTCTATTTTCTACCCTGTGCAGACTTCATGTTGGGAAAAGGTAAACTAGCTGAACTGAGGGCGATCGCCTGATCTCACAAGCTGGCGACAGGCTCTCAAACCGTGCCCAACTCGATCGTGGAGATCGCCGTTGCTCAGGGCATAACTCCTCCCCAAGGTCCAACTCCTTCGGATGCACTACCCGCCCCACAAAGAAAAAAGCTTGTCCTGAGGAAGCCAAAGAGGAAAACTCCTCAAGTGGTACAAGAAGAAGAGGATGATGAGGCGACTGAAGATGGCCTTGTCACCAAAAGAACAAGGGTGGCTCCCTCTTCACCACCCGCACTTCCAACTCCAACACTGCCCTCACCTCCAGCTCCAACACAACCAGTCCAAGCAACACCCTTGGCTGTCGCGCCCCCTGTGGTTGAAAGCAGCGACCCCAATTTTATTGAGAATCCTCCAAGCGCCTCCCCGCCATTTGTATCTGCTGGAGAGGGCCCTCCTTCAACCATCTCTATCGCTGGGGCTGCACCAGGAGGAGATGAAGGTGGCCATAACTCGCCAATTTTGATAACTGAGTCTCCGACTTCACCACCACGCCAGGAAACCCCCCTCGCCCTTCAAACTCAAGAGGGTGGTGGTGAAAGTCAGCACCAAGCTCCTCCAGCACCTCCACCAGCAACAACTTCAAACTTCCCCCCCTCCATCGAAGAGATCTGGGGACCCTTCACAGCCAAACTGAAGATGATGGCAGAGGATCTCCCCTCAATTATAACGAAGGTTGTGAAGAACTCGAGCAAGAAGCTCCAAGATGAGAATGCGGCGCTCAAGGAGTCAAACCGCCTGATAAGGATGGAGGCGGAGAAGCTTTCTTGCAATCTGATGATGGCGGAAATTGACCATTCAAGGCTGGAGGACGCCATGGAAGCTGAACTAAGAGGCGCGCGCAAGGAGGCCTCTGATCTGCGCCAAAAACTGCACCTCCAAGCCCAAGAGAAAATCGAGCTGGAGAGCAAGCTTGTACCTTACAGGCTCAAGGTGGCCAACTTGGAGGCTGCAATGAAAGCGGATGCAACCAAGGAGGAAAACCTTGAAAAGAGGTCAGCAGATCGGGAGGTGCTCCTCGGGAAAGTCGAGAAGGAGAGGGACGACACCAAGGCTGAGCTCGCCAAAACTCAAGAGGAAAACACAAAGATTGCTGCAGAGCTGGCCTAGGCTCAGGAGGAAAACAAAAAGGCTGCTGAAGAGCTTGCTCGGGCTTGTGAAGAAACTGAAGGGCTGAAGAAGCAAACTGACGAGCTGAAGAAACAGGCTCAAGAGCTCGAGCAAAGTTCCGCCCAATTCCTTTCCGTCGGGTTCGACGCCGCTTTGGAGCAAGTCTCGTGCCAAGATCCCGAGCTCGATCTCTCCATGGTATCAATCTGCAACGAAGTGGTGGATGGGAAGATCGTGCCCTCTGAAGATTAATCGCCTCCCTCCATCATCTTGTTTTTTGAAGCTTGGTGCTTATTTCTGTTTGTAAGAACTTTATATGTAATTCTTCTTCGCTTGTACTTGAACTGATATTCCCTTATATAACTTCTTCTGCTTAAGATGTTGTTTTCTAATATCGTGCCTCAAACGCCTTTTACTCGCTGTGTGGTTAACCAACATAACCGGTAGAACTCGCTTAAACAAATTAGCTTAGCGATTCCTCGGGCTTAACCGTTCACTCACTGCTTTGAACTCGAGCAAACTGTTAATCTTATAACAATCTATCAAACTGTTAACTCAAAGTAAAATTTGAGCAACTATTAACTCTCAAACGATGACATTTAACACAACTTGCAAACTTAAGGCAATAAGTTACTTACTAGGCAGCAGGTTTTAACTTAAACTTGTATCACAATACAGTTTACCTGATCTGCCCGGCAAGGCTAGCCTTTACCCTCGTCATCGCCTGGAATTCTTCTGATCGCCATAGGGTTCTGGCTATGTAAACTTTCTTTGCCTTCATCGCTTGACTATTGTTCCCTCATCTGGGGGGTAGAGGCGCCTTTCGGATCCTTCTCTACCTCCCTGAGTTTCAGAACAAAGAATTGGATAGCAAGGTGTTCTCTTTGAACCTACCTTAGCTATCTCTTAAACCTCTTTCACCCTTCACGCCATACCTGAACTCGTTCAGGACGAGAAGGATTTTATCTGCCCTCACACCGCCTACAAGCGTGGAAGTTTTCTCTGGTCTTACTAAGTCAATATTGATGTTTCACTTAAAGGGGGAAAGGCGTTTTCCTTCCCTTCCCGCCGTTTAAGGTCACGAACACCCCTGACTTTTCAGTTCATCTTGCCTGAACTCACTCTGAGATGAGAAGGACTTTTTCTCGCCTGAACTCGCTCAACGGCGAGAAGGACTTTATCCTGCCTGAACTCGCTCAATGGCGAGAAGGACTTTATCTTGCCTGAACTCGCTCAAGGGCGAGAAGGACTTTCTCTGGCCTGAACTCGCTCAACGGCGAGAAGGAATTTTTCGTGCCTGAACTCGCTCAACAGCGAGAAGGACTTTTTCTGGTGCCTCAACTTGCCCAGGGTGTACATCTCCTCCCCCATGGATGCACTGAGGACTTTTTCTCTTTCTCGCTTGCACTCGCTCGAGGGCGAGGAGGTCTTTTACTCTTTCTCGCCTGCACTCGCTCGAGGGCGAGAAGGTCTTTTTCTTTTCTTGCCTCCAAACGCACGAGAGCGCTGAGGTCTTTAGTCATCGCTGGTGCCTCCGATCGTCGAAAAGCGATGGGGACTTTAAAACTTTTACTTAGAAAGCATGCAGCATAACTTTAAACTTGCCTTGAATCACGTACGAGTGATAAGGTCTTTTTTCTAAAACTTTCGAAACAACAAGCATGCAATCTTAGAAGCTTTAAATTCTTTGAAAACTCTTCTTTATTGGGTGGCCTCATTAAAAACCCTCCTCAGGGAAAAGAGAGTGCCCCCTTCAAACTGTTTTAATAGAAAGCTTGCAAATCTCTTCATGTTCGTTTTTACTTACAAAGCTTTAACTGTAATATAACTTGAGGTGTGTGGCGTTCCAGGTGTGAGGAATCGCCCCTCCTTCTAATGTCTCTAAGCGGTAGGCGCCGTTCCCGAGTGCCTCGGTTATTCTGAACGGTCCTGTCCACTTAGGCGATAACTTGTTTTCCATCTCGTACTGGTGGGCCTTCCTCATCACCAGGTCGCCCTCTCTAAACTGCCTTGGCATCACCTTCGAGTTATACCTTCGTTCAATCCTCCTTTTCACTACCTCAGCCTTTACCCTTGCCTCCTACCTGACCTCATCCAGTAAATCCAGATTCAACCTTCTTTCTTCGTTCGAGTCTTCCGCCACAAAGTTCTGGAATCTCGGCGAGCTCTCCTGGATTTCCACTGGAATCATAGCATCACATCCATAGACCAAGCTGAACGGGGTCTCGTGGGTTCCTGACTGCTCGGTGGTGTGGTACGCCCAAACTATGCGGGGTACCTCTTCAGCCCACGATCCCCTGGCTTTCTCTAGCCTTCTCTTCAAGCCTCTTAGCAACACCCGATTGGCAGACTCTACTTGGCCATTAGTCTGAGGGTGCTCGACGGATGCAAACACCTGTTGTATTCCCACCTCTTCGCACAACTTCCTCAGTAGGTGACTTGCAAATTGAGTCCCATTGTCTGACACCAGGCGCTTAGGCACACCAAACCGGCACACGATGTTCTTCCATACAAAACTCTCGATCTTGTGTGCGGTGATCTGGGCTACTGGTTCTGCTTCGATCCACTTGGTGAAGTATTCAATCGCCACCACCAAGTACTTCATCTGCCTGATCGCCAATGGGAAAGGTCCCAGAATATCAATTCCCCACGTATGAAACGGCCAAGGGCTATAAATTGATTTTAACTCTTCTTCAGGCGCCTTGTGCCAATCGGCGTGCTGCTGACATTGGTTGCAACACTGTGCATACTTCTTGCAGTCCTCCCTCATCGTTGGCCAGTAATAACCTGCACGGAGAGTTCTTGCAGCCAGAGCTCGACCCCCGACGTGACTTCCACATATCCCTTCATGGAGCTCGGCCATAATTCTAGTGCATTTTTCTCCGTGCACACATTCTAGGAGTGGGTGTGTAAACCCAAACCTATACAGCTCGCCATCTATCATGGTGAACTTGTTGGAGTTCTTCTTTATCTTCCTAGCCTCCATCGGATCCAGCGGGAGAAGGCCATCTGCCAGGCAGCGCTGGTACTGTGTTATCCACGTGTCTGGCTCATGCGTAGCGCAGACCTGCGTCATGTTCACCCTTTCCCCCCGACATGCTCTTATTCTCGGCGATCTCAAAGTCTCCTGAGTCAAGGACCTGTGACTCCTCGCTGCTTTTTCCGTCGACTTGCTTATCTGAAGAACCAGGTGGTCTGCCACAAAAGCTCTAGGCGTCTTAAGAGTTTCTTTGATCACTGTCCTCTGCCTACCCCCCTTGCCCGAACTGGCGAGCTTGGCTAGCAAGTCTGCTCGGGCATTCTGCTCTCTGGGCACATGCACCACTTCAAATGAGACAAATGAACTCTTCCACTCCTGCACATACTCCAAGTAAGCCGCCATTTGTGGATCCTTGGCCTGGAACTCGCCTGTTACTTGTCCTGTGACTAATAACGAGTCACTCTTGGCCATCAGCACCCTAGCTCCCATCTCCTTGGCCAGCAAGATTCCGGCGATCAACGCTTCATACTCCGCTTGATTGTTGCTGGCTTTGAAGGCAAACCTCAGGGACTGTTCTATCAGCACGCCGTTGGGCCCTTCTAGAATGACTCCAGCACCGCTACCCTGCTGGTTTGACGATCCGTCCACCGAGAGCAGCCAACGAAAATCGTCCCCTTCAACTCGTGCTGCTTCTGACAAGAGCTCGACCACAAAATCAGTGAAAATCTGCCCTTTGATCGGTCCTCGGGGCTCATATTTGATGTCGAACTCCGACAGCTCCACCGCCCACTTCACCATTCTCCCAGCTACATCAGGCTTCTTCAGGACTTTCTGGATGGGCAAGTCGGTCATCACCAGCACTGTAAAACTGTGAAAATAGTGGCGCAACCTCCTCGCCGAAAATACTATAGCCAGTGCAGCTTTCTCCAAGGCCTGATACCTTACCTCTGGGCCTTGCAACACTTTGCTGACGAAATAAATAGGCTTCTGAGCCTGGTCTTGATCTTGGGCGAGCACCGCACTCACCGCCCTCTCAGTCATAGCAAAATACAACCTGAGAGGGGTTCCTACTAAGGGTTTGCACAAAACCGGCGGGCTCGCCAAGTACTCTTTAAGCTTCACGAAGGCTTCTTCACACTCCTTCGACCAGACAAACTTGTTGTTTCGCCTCAAACATTGGAAATACGGATGACCCTTCTCTCCACTAGCTGATACGAAACGAGACAGGGCGGCCATCCGACCTGTAAGCTGCTGCACCTCCTTCACGGTAGCCGGGCTCCTCATCGCCAAGATGGCAGCGCACTTGTCAGGATTTGCCTTTATTCCTCTTTCAGTTAAGAGGAAACCCAAGAATTTCCCTGCCTCCACGCCGAAAATGCACTTCTCGGGGTTTAGCTTTAATCTGAACTTGGCAATCGTGGTGAGCAACTCCTCCAGATCCGAGACGTGCTTGCTCTTCTCTAACGAGGTCACGACCATATCATCTACGTATGTTTGCACATTCCTTCCCAACATTGGTGCAAGTACCTTGTCCATCAATCTTTGGTACGTGGCCCCCGCATTCTTCAGCCCAAAAGGCATCACCTTGTAACAGTAGCACGACCTCTCAGTCATGAAGGCAGTTTTCTCTTCATCCAAAGGATGCATCTTTATCTGGTTATACCCCGAGAAGGCGTCCAAAAAACTCAACAACTTTCACCCTGCTGCACTGTCGACCAGGGCGACAAGCCTTGTTCAGGTCAGTGAAGTCGACGCACATGCGCCACTTCCCGTTGCTCTTCTTCACCAGTACGACATTAGCCAACCACTCAGGGTACTGGACCTCCCTGATATGGCCTGCGGCGAGGAGCTTCTGCGTTTCATCCCTAATCGCTTGTCTCCTCTCCTCATTGAACTTCCTTCTTCTCTGTCGCACTGGTCTGACTTGTGTGTCCATTGCCAAATGGTGACCATGCCAAGTCGGGGTCAATTCCCGGCATGTCTGAAGCAGACCATGCAAAAGCATCCAGATGCCGTTCTATCACCTTGGCGATCTGGTCTTGGAGCTCAACCTCCAAAGATCTTCCCAGCTTAAAGACCTTTCCCCTGATCTCCCTTTCGAGCCACTCCTCGACGGGTTTGGGTCTGGTTTCCCTGGCGATCACCGCCCTGGCAATTCCCGATTCCCTCGCTTCCTCTGGGCGGTTCCTCGCTTCTTCCTCCCGTCCGGCGCTCTCTCCCCCAACCTCAGCATCCACCATGGTGACATCGCCTCCGGCGGCCACTTCCATCGCCGCATCAACAACTCGCCATTCTGTTGGCCTGGGCTTCACACCGGGAGGCGGCGTCGTGGTGATGTAACTTGTTGACCTTTTATTCTTGAGGCTATTTTCATAGTACTTCTTCGCCTCCTTCTGGTCAGATCTGATGGTGATCACCACCCCCTCCATTAAGGGTAACTTAACCTTCATGTGCCTGGTTGAAGGCACAGCTCCTATTCTGTTGAGGGTTGGTCTCCCCAACAGAATGTTATATGCTGAGGGGGCATTCACAACGAGGTACTTGATTTTCTCCGTCCTCGAGGCCACCTCATTCGTGAACGTTGTTCTTAGCTCGATGTACCCCCTGACCTCCACTTGATTGCCAGCGAACCCATACAAGCACCATCCATAGGGTCTTAGCTGGTCAAGGGGTAGTTGCAACTGCGTGAAAGTCGGCCAGAACATTACATCCGCCGAGCTTCCTTGGTCCACCAGTACCCGGTGGACTTTCCTTCCCGCCGTGACAAGCGAGATGACTATGGGATCGTTGTTGTGAGGCACAACGTCCCTAAGATCCTCCTTCGTGAACGTGATGTCCACATCTGGCGAGTGATCCTCGAACATATCCACCGTCATCACAGACCTTGCGTATTTCTTCCTCTGTGACACAGTGCATCCACCACCCGAGAATCCTCCAGCGATGGTGTGGATCTCGCCATGAGTGGGCATCTCATGCTGTTAAGCCTCACCACCCGCCGGCTGGGAGCTCGACGCACCTCCCGTCCTCTTGTCCAGCAGGTAATCATTCAAAAACCCGCTCTTGACCAGATCATCGAGCTGGTATCCCAGGGCCAAACACGAATCAACAGTGTGACCAAAACTCTGGTGGAACTCACACCAGGCGTTTGGTTTTGGTCCTAACACCTTGTCGCCCACTTTCTCAGGCGTCTTAAGCCTGGCTGCTATGTTGGGAATGGCGATCAGATCCGCCAACCCCATGACAAACTTGTACTTTGGTGGGCGATTATACTCCCTGGGGCGTCCTGGGCCCCTTCCCTTGTTCTTCCTCGGATCATAAGGATGGCGAGTCCTTTGATCCTTCTTGGCCGCCATCGTCTCCAGCACCCTCTGCGGCTGGATTCTAGTCTGGGCTCGCGGCCTAGCAGGGGCCACGCTCCCTCTCTTCTCGGCGACCTCACTCTCGTCGGCGATGTGGGCCACCGCAAGTCGCCTAACTTCAGCAAACGTGGCGGAGTGAGCCCTAATCAGCGCCTAACAGAAGGGTCCCGGCAGCACGCCCTTTTTGAAGGCGTATACCAACATTTCCTCGTCTTTAGCAGGCGAGCGGACCATCTGTGCTCCAAAACGATTCAAATAGTCCCTGAGGGACTCTCCCTGGTATTGCCTTATGTCGAACAGGTCATAAGACACCCTAGGTGGCGCCTTGTTCACAATGTATTGCTCGACGAAAAGCTTCGAAAACTACTGGAAATTGGTTATGTGACCTGTAGGCAAGCTCACAAACCATTCCAGCGCTGTTCCCTGGAGCGTGCTCACAAACATTTTGCAATACACAGCATCCGAGCCTCCTGACAGCATCATCTGCGTGTGGAGCGTAGTGAGATGTGCCTCAGGGTCCTCCACGCCGGTGAAAGAAGCTTTCACTGGTACTACGCTCGCAGGGATAGGCGTGTCTGTGATCGCCTGAGCAAACAACATTGGGAAAACGCGCGGTGGCGACGACGCTGCGACCTCTTCAACAACTGGGCGTCCTCTCTGCTCCTGAAGAGCTTGACGCAACTCCTCAGTTACTTTGCTGAGCTCTTCATTCCTGGCCTGAGAGGCGACCAGGTCTTCATGCATCTTCACTTGCTCTATACGCGATGCCTCCACATTCTCCTGCAGCGCACACATGATCTCCGTCATCTGCGCCATGGTCATGGCGCCTTCTGCAGCAACTGGCACAACGGGACTTGAACTGTTGCTTCTCATCTTTCTCATGAAAACTCAGCAAACCAAACTTCAGCGAACAAGACTTTCACCAGCAAACGATCGATCCAGCAATCAATCGGTCAAAAACTCTCAAACTCCCAAGAACTTCCAAGAACGCAACCACAACAGCACGCCGACAGATTCAGACGTCGAAACCTTCACAAAAACCTGCAATCTCAACATGAACCTACCGCTTCTCCAGCAAAACTCCCGATTCACCAATCAGAAACGCGAACGAACGGTAAAACTTCGAATCAACCGATTGAAAACCGCGCAAACAGCAAGAAACTTCAAGAAACCGAACGAAAACTCGAACGAACGGTGGAAAACTTCAAACTATCGATTAAAACCCAAACGAACGGCGGAAAACTCGAATTCTCCGAACAAAAGCTCGAACGAACGGTGGAAAATGGTTGCACCAGCACACAACCACACAGAAACTGCAGAAACTTCAAGAACTCACGCTGTGGATGGGGACAGGTTTTACACGGCCCCACGGTGGGCGCCTGATGATCCTGCCGGTTGACCAGAACGCAAGAATCTTGCCACGTCAAAGGTATCTCCCTATGGATCGGCTTTGCACCACGCTAGCTTCCGTCCTTCACACCTCGATTCTCCTCAAGAACCTGAAAAAGACAGAGTGGCGCCGCTGCGGCCGATCGCGCTCCGACGCTCAAGTCAGTGATAGAATCACCAAAACTCTAAGAGTTTAATGCCACGGTCCGCCCCGTGCGCCAAAGAAGGAGAAAGTTTAATGAAGAGAGACAGCTGGTGGTAAGGGAAGAGACGCAGAAGCTGCTGAGTGCTGGTCACATCAGGGAAATTCAATACCCTGATTGGCTGGCCAATGTCGTCCTGGTGAAGAAGGCGAATGGGAAGTGGAGGATGTGCGTGGACTTCACAGACTTGAATAAAGCGTGCCCGAAGGACTCGTACCCACTGCCTAGCATCGATGCGTTGGTGGACAGCGCCTCCGGCTGCAATATACTTAGCTTTTTGGATGCATTCTCGGGATACAACCAGATCAAAATGCACCCGCGAGATGAGAGTAAAACTGCGTTCATGACGGAGACCAGCAGTTACTGTTACAAGGTGATGCCTTTTGGGCTGAAAAACGCAGGCGCCACCTACCAAAGGCTGATGGACAAGGTCCTAGCACCCATGTTAGGGAGGAATGTGTACGCCTACATGGATGATATGGTAGTAGCGTCGAAGGATAGGACGCAGCACGTGGCGGACCTAGAGGAGTTGTTTGTCACTATATCCAAGTACCGCCTCAAGCTAAACCCCGAGAAGTGTGTCTTCGGGGGGGGGGGGGGCCGGTAAGTTCCTAGGTTTCATGCTCACCGAGAGGGGAATAGAGGCGAACCCCGATAAATGCGCAGCAATCATCGCCATGCGAAGCCCGACATCAGTGAAGGAAGTGCAGCAGCTGACGGGGCGTATGGCGGCACTATCAAGGTTTGTCTCTGCTGGAGGAGAGAAGGGGCACCCGTATTTCCAGTGTCATAAAAGAAATAGTCGCTTCGCATGGACTGACGAATGCGAAGCGGCCTTCATGAAGTTGAAAGAGTATTTGGCGACGCCACTGGACCTTTGCAAACCAGTAGCGGGCGTGCCCCTCCGGCTATACTTCGCGGTAACAGAGCGAGTTATCAGCTCTGTGCTGGTCCAGGAGCAGGACCAGATTCAAAAGCCCATCTATTTTGTGAGCAAGGCTTTACAAGGCGCGAAGACGAGATACCAGGCGCTGGAGAAGGCAGCGTTGGCCGTGGTATTTTCGGCCAGGAGGCTCCGCCATTACTTCCACAACTTTACAGTGGTGGTGATGACGAACCTCCCTATACAAAAAGTATTGTAGAAACCTGACGTAGCGGGAAGGATGGTGCGCTGGGCGGTGGAATTATCAGAGTTTGATATCCAGTATGAGCCCAGAGGATCCATCAAAGGGCAGGTATATGCAGATTTTGTGGCAGAACTCTCGCCCGGGGACGAACAAGAGGTGGAGGCGGGCTCGCAGTGGTTGCTCTCGGTCGATAGCTCTTCCAACCAGCAAGGAAATGGTGCGGGGATAGTCTTGGAGGGACCCAATGGCGTGCTGATTGAGCAAGCTCTACGCTTCACCTTTAAGGCAAGTAACAATCAGGCTGAGTACGAAGCTCTGGTTGCAGGGATGCTCCTGGCTAATGAGATGGGTGCGCAGAACCTCTTGGTGAAAAGCGATTCCCAGCTAATTACGGGACACGGAAGCTACTTGGAGCGGGCCACATCAGGGAAATCCAATATCCAGAATGGCTCGCTAACGTCGTCCTGGTCAAGAAAAGCAGCGGAAAATGGCGGATGTGCGTTGACTTTACAGACTTGAACAAGGCCTGCCCGAAGGACTCTTACCCTTTGCCAAGCATTGACGCCCTAGTAGACAGCGCATCGGGGTGCAAGCTGCTCAGTTTCCTGGATGCCTTCTCGGCGTACAACCAAATCAAAATGCACCCCATGGACGAGGAGAAGACCGCCTTCATGACGGAAAAGTCATGTTATTGCTACAGGGTGATGCCCTTCGGGTTGAAGTATGCAGGGGCCACGTACCAAAGGCTGATGGACAAGGTGCTCGCGCCCATGCTCGGAAGGAATGTTCAGGCGTACGTCGACGACATGGTCGTGACGTCCCTGGAGAAAGACAAGCACGTCGCAGACTTGGAAGAGTTGTTCACCACAATAGCCAGGTACAAACTAAAACTGAATCCTGAAAAGTGCGTTTTTGGTGTAGAAGCAGGGAAATTTCTAGGGTTTCTTCTGTTAGAGAGGGGAATTGAGGCTAACCCCGAGAAGTGCGCCGCCATTTTGCCAATGAGGAGCCCCGCCAATGTGAAGCAGGTGCATCAACTCACGGGGCGGATGGCCGCCCTGTCCCGATTCGTATCGGCAAGCGGAGAGAAGGGCCACCCATACTTCCAATGTTTGAAGAGAAACAACAGATTTGTTTGGACAAAGGAGTGTGAGGAGGCCTTCGTAAAGCTCAAGGAATATTTGGCAAGCCCTCCAGTTCTGTGCAAGCCCCAAGACATAACACCCCTCAGGCTGTACTTTGCCATAACTGAGAGGGCGATCAGCGCAGTGCTAGTGCAGGATCAGGACCAGACCCAAAGGCCTATATATTTCGTTAGCAAGGTGCTGCAAGGCCCGGAGCTAAGGTACCAGGCCCTAGAAAAGGTAGCATTAGCGGTTGTATTCTCGGCGAGGAGACTGCGCCATTACTGCCAGAGCTTCACGGTACTGGTGATGACTGATCTGCCGATCCAGAAGGTTTTGAAGAAGCCCGATGTGGTTGGAAGGATGGTGAAGTGGGCGGTCGAGCTTTCGGAGTTCGACATCAAGTATGAAGCCCGGGGATCAATCAAAGGGCAAGTCTTCGCCGATTTCATGGTCGAGTTGTCCTCCGAGGTAGCACAAAACGCCGAGGGTGACTTTCGCTGGGTACTCTCTGTTGATGGGTCGTCCAACCAGCTAGGCAGCGGGGCTGGGGTCATCTTAGAAGGGCCCAACGGAGTGTTGATAGAGTAGTCATTGAGGTTCGCTTTCAAAGCAAGCAACAACCAAGCAGAATATGAGGCTTTGATCGCTGGAATCTTGCTGGCTAAGGAAATGGGGGCGAAAGTGCTGATGGCCAAGAGCGACTCGCTATTGGTCACGGGACAAGTAACTGGCGAGTTCCAAGCCAAGGACCCGTAGATGGCAGCCTACTTGGAGTACGTGCAGGAGCTAAGAAGATCTTTCGCTTCGTTTGAAGTGGTGCACGTGCCAAGAGAACAGAATGCCCGAGCTGACTTGCTAGCCAAGCTCGCCAGTTCGGGCAAGGGGGGTAGGCAGAGGACTGTCATTCAAGAAACTTTGAAAGCGCCTCGAGCATTCTGGCAGACCACCAAGTTCTCCATATTTGTAGATCAATGGGAAGACCGGCGAGAAGTCATAGGTCCCTAACGCAGGAAACTCTGAGGACGCCGAGGGTTAGAGCACGCCCAGCAGAAGAAGGGGCAAGATCGATGCAGATTTGCGCTGTCCACGAGCCAGACACGTGGATAACGCCTTACCAACGTTATTTAGCAGATGGTGTGCTTCCATTGGACCCAGCTGAGGCCAGAAAAATAAAGAAGAGCTCCAGCAAGTTTACCCTTATTGACGGCGAGCTGTACAGGTTTGGATTCACGCACCCCCTTCTTGTATGCATACACGGAGAAAAGTGCACGAGGATTATGGCTGAGCTCCATGAGGGAATTTGCGGGAGCCACATTGGAGGTCGATCGCTGGGGACAAGGACTATCCGTGCAGGCTATTACTGGCCCACGATGAGAGAAGATTGCAAGAGATACGCCCAGCGTTGCAAGCAATGCCAGCAGCACGCCGATTGGCACAAGGCAACCCCAGAAGAGCTGAAGTCGATTTACAGCCCCTGGCCGTTCCATACTTGGGGAATTGACATTCTGGGACCCTTCCCATTGGCGATCAGGCAGATGAAGTACTTGGTAGTGGCGATTGAATACTTCACCAAGTGGATCGAAGCGGAGCCAGTGACCCAGATCACCGCACACAAGATCGAGAGCTTTGTATGGAAGAACATAGTGTGTCGGTTTAGTGTGCCTAAACGCCTGGTGTCAGACAATGGGACTCAGTTTGCAAGCCACCTCTTGAAAAAGCTGTGCGAAGAGGTGGGGATACAACAGGTGTTTGCATCCGTCGAGCACCCACAGACGAATGGCCAAGTAGAGTCTTCCAATCGGGTGTTGCTGAGAGGTTTAAAGAGAAGATTAGAGAAAGCTAAGGGATCGTGGGCTGAAGAGGTACCCCGCATAGTTTGGGCATACCATACCACTAAGCAGTCAGGAACCCACGAGACCCCCTTTAGCTGGGTTTATGGATGTGATGCGATGATTCCGGTCGAAATCCAGGAAAGCTCGCCGAGATTCCAGAACTTCGTGGCGGAAGACTCGAACGAAGAAAGAAGAATGAATCTGGACTTGCTGGATGAGGTCAGGGAGGAGGCGAGAGTGAAAGCCGAAGCGGTAAAGAGAAGAGTTGAGCGAAGGCACAACTCTAAGGTAACGTCAAGGAAGTTTAGAAGCGGCGATCTAGTGATGAGGAAGGCCGATCAGTATGAGATGCAGAACAAGTTATCGCCCAAGTGGACGGAACCGTTCAGAGTAACCGAGGCGCTCGGGAATGGCGCCTACCGTTTGGAAATGTTAGAAGGAGGGGCGATTCCTCGCACTTGGAACGCAACACATCTCAAGTCGTATTACAGTTAAAGCCTTGTAAATAAAGACGAATATGAAGAGATTCGAATAGTTTCTGTTAAAACAATTTCAAGGGGGCACTCTTTTTTCCCCAAGGAGGGTTTTTAATGAGGCCACCCAATAAAGAAGAGTTTTTCAAAGTTTAAAGTTTCTATGTTTGCATGCTTATGGCTTCGAGAGTCTTAGGAAAAAGGCCTTATTACTCGTATGTGATCTAGGGCAACAGTAAAATCGTATTGCATGCTCTCTGTTAAAGTTTTAAAGTCCCCATCGTTTTTCGGCGATCGGCGGCATCAGTTAAAGGTTTTAAAGTCCCCATCGTTTTCCGGCGATCGGCGGCGTCAGTTAAAAGTTTAAAGTCCCCATCGCTTTTCGGCGATCGGCGGCACAGTTAAAGTTTTAAAGTCCTCATCGTCTTTCGGCGATCGGAGGCACCAGCGATGATTAAAGACCTCAATGCCCTCGCACGTCTTGATGCAAGAACAGATTAAAAGTCCTCAGTGCGTCCAGGGAAGAGGAGATGTAACCCCTGGGCAAAGTGGAGGCACCAGATAAAGTCCTCCTCGACTTCGTGCGAGTGCAGGCGAGAACAGTTTAAAGGACCTCTCTGCACCAGCAGATAGAGGCAAGATTAAAAGTCCTCAGTGCATCCAGGGGGGGAGGAGATGTACACCCTGGGCAAGTTGAGGCACCAGATAAAGTCCTTCTCACCGAGTGAGTTCGGGCAAGATGAGCTGAAAGGTCAGGGGTGTTTGTGACCTTAAGTGGTGGGAAGGGAAAGAAAATGCCTTTCCCCCTTTAAGTGAAACATCAATATTGACCCAGTAAGACCAGATCATTGGTCCAAAACTCAGGGAGGTAGAGGAGGATTCGAAAGGCGCCTCTACCCCCAGATGAGGGAACAATGATCAGGTCATGAAAAGAAGAAAGGTAACGTCGCCAGAACCCTATGGCGTGAAAGTTGAGACAGTGAAGGGGTTTGCGGCGAGTACCAGATCCGAAGAGTCCGGGCGATGACAGAAGTAGGAGGGATTTCACTTGGCAGATCAGGTAAACTGTATTTTAATACTAGTTTGAGTCAGAACCTGCTGCCCAGTAAGTGATCTTTTGTTAAGATTTGTTGCCTTAAGTTCACAAGTTTTATTGAACGTCATCGCCGAAGAGTTGATATTTGCTCAAGTTTACTTAGAGTTAACAGTTTGCCAAGTTTGTTATAAGGTTAAACAGTTTGCTCGAGTTAAAAGCGGTACATGGAGGGTCAAGTTCCAGTATTGCTGAGTTCACGCAGTTGAGCAAATCTCGCCAAACAAGGTATCAACTCTGATGATCGATGTTCTCTATGCACTTAGCGCTAGAGCGACAAAGAAGCAAAGTGAAGTATGAGGAACGATGACTGATGAGTTGTCGGTGGGTACGCTGCCCGAAGAACGATGACTGATGAGTTGTTGGTGGGTACGCTGCTTGAAGAACGACGACTGATCAGTCCCGCCTTGTCGGAGGAAACTTTTCCAAACAAATTCTTACACAACGAGCTGAGGCAGACAGACTACGCCTAGTCAGTCGTTCAGCACAAAGCTATGCACAAGAACCGTTAAATACAAAGCTAAGGGAGTAGCTAGTCGTGATCAAGTAGATGCCAAGATCAAATAGTACAAGATCGCGCTAAACCTAAGTTAGCTAACAGTTAGTCATGTGCAAAGATATGCGGCTGAAATTAGTATATATTACGCAACAAAGTTTATACAAGTTCCAAGTGCAACAAATTGTGCAGAAGTGTAAAATTAAAAAAAAGAGAAAGAGCTCAAGGAGGAGGGATGAGTTTTCCATCTACCACTTCGTGATAGATGCTGAACTGGGAGAGGTCCAGATCCGGAAGAACGCATTTGATCTGCTCGAGTGCCAGCTCAAACCCATCAGCAAGGGCTTCAGCGCCCACGCCCATAAGGTCAGCGTTCTCCACTTCGAGCTTTTGCTTGGAGGCCTCTGCAGCATTCTTCTCGGTGGTAAGGGAAGCAATGGAAGAAGCAGCTTCTTCTAATTGGCCCTTTGCCTCAGACAGCTTGCTCACCACCTCCTCAAGCTTCTTCTCCCCAGTAGTGGCCGTTTCCCTGGCAGACTCGAGATCCCCTGCCAGTTGTGAGTTCAGTTTGCGTAGGGAGGAGGTCTCAGCCTCTAAGTGGGTCACCTTGCCCCGCAGCTCCACCACCTCGCAGTCCAAGACATTGATGGCTCGCCCCATCAAGATCTCAGTCTTGATGGTCTCTTGGACCTGCGCTAGGTACTCTCCCCTGGTTTTCTCCACCATGCCCCTCATCAGCTCTACGGATCCTTGGGCAGCCTCAAAGTCACTTTGCAGTGACTCCTTGTCATGCTCAAGCTCCTTTATCTTTTTCTCCATGATTAGCTGCTTGCGGTGCTGGGTGGAAAACTCCAGGGAATGCACTATCTGCTTCGCCAGGTGCATGTCCACCTCCTCCCCGTTCCACTCGATGAGCTCCCGGCTGCGAATGAGCTATCAAACCAGAGCAATGACGCGGCTGAAGTTCTCATTGGTTGCTCCAGAGCCGCTTGGTCGAGAGCTGGCCCCCCCACCTTCAGCGGTAGCGGCGGAGGTTGGCAGTGGTGGTGGCGACACGAGAGGTCCTGGGAGATCCCCCGAGCGAGCAGAATCGCCCCCAGCAGGTGGACTGGATTGACCAAGTGGTTGGCCTGCTGGGGGAGGAGATGGCGATCGGGGAGTTGGGGATGGCAGTTGTTGGGGAGAAGGAAAGCACGTTGGCACTGGGGCAGGTTGAGTAGAGGGGGGTGAGTGTGAACTTCCTCTACCTCCACTACCTCAATCTCCCCAGGCTGAAGAGATGAGGCCCCCCCCAACCGCTGGAAGTTTCCTCTTGCGGTGAACGAAAGGAGAGCCAGAGCTCTCCTCTTCGGTTGAGGGAGCAGGAGCAGCAGCAGCCGCAGATGAAGGAAGGGCCTTCACGAGCTTTCTTCTTTTCCTTCCTGGCTCGGGGCCTTCAGCTGGCGCGACCGAGAGAGGAGGAGCGGCGATAGGTTCGGTAGTGGAAGAAGAGGAGCCAGTCCCTTTCCCCCCTTTAAGTCTAGCAAGCTCCAACAAGGCTTTCTTCCTTTCCTTTCCTGACATCGTATCTACATCGAAGGGAAAAAGAAGAGTTCGATGGCATAGTTATGCAAGTGAATGAAAATGTGTGCAAGCATGCATGAGAGTGTGCAGGTATCCTGAGAGGTGAAAGAAGAAGAGCCTACCTATGTATTTTTTCAAAGCCAACACATCAAACTCATGTTTGATGAGAAGAGCAGAGTTGTACTTGGCCCCCAGGAACAGCCCACATAGCTCGCGCTCGTGGGGGGCCATGGCTTCGAGATCCCGGGGTTTCTTGAACTCGACCCTAGGAACCCAGTAGAAGGGGTACCCCTCGAGCAATGTGGGACTTTGTGGGGTGGCAGATATCATGTAAAACCTGCCTTTCCAATCTTTGAAGGATTGCTGATACAGGCCCAAGAGCACCCGTCCAGCAACCCCATTCAGACTAACCAAGGACCTGTCCCCAGGGTTCTTCGCCTCGAAGAAGTAGAGGAACACATCCACGGAGGCGTTAAGCCCGAAGTAATTGCAGAGAATCTCAAATGCCCGGATGAAGGCCCAGGCATTTGGATGGAGTTGGCAAGGTGCGACGTTCAGCTCCATCATCAGCTCCTTCTCGAAAAAGGTGAGGGGCAGGCGCAACTTCAACCTCTTGAAGATGGCGGAGTAGATGAAGGTGAAGGGCACCCCATTGATGGCCCTGTCATTCGCACAGATGGGCATCCCTCGAGGAGGAATGCAGACGCGGATGTTGAAGTCATTTTCCCGATCGATGGCGCAAGAGGGCTGGAAGAAAGGTGGAAGCGCAGAGAGGTTTTAGGTGCTGGAAGAGGGATTTTAGGTGCCCCTGCGGCAATAAGGTAGAGGTTTCGGCGAGCAACGCTAGGGGAGCCCAGTCATAGACCCTGGCGTTGTCGTGGTAGGAGGTTGCAACAGGTGGTGGTGGAGCTGGAGCACTTGCGGAAGGCTGTGCACCAGAAGATGAGGCGATGATTCGAGCGGTTTGTTTCAAACGAGCCATTGACAGATAGCTGCAGTGGAGGAAAAGTGAAAAGTCAGGATGAATGGAAGGAGGGGGAATGATGAATAGTTCGGTGAAAAACAGAGGAGGGGAAGGAGAAAGAAAGGTCCAGGTGGGAAGAGGAAGAGGAAGAAGCAGAGAGCGGAGTGAAGAATGCGAAAACCCTAGCGTGGGTCGAGAAGAGGAAAAACAGAGAAGATGGATGCATGATGATGAAAGGGACGAATGCAATCGATGAAAAGAACCTGAATGGACCAAGAAAGAAGAAAAACCATACCTTTGAATGATCGCGAAAGTTCTGAAGGTAGAAAGCTGGAAGAAAGGTGGAAGCGCAGAGAGGGGATTCACAGAGAGTTTGGGAGTTGATTGAAGAAGATGAAGGAACAGTAAAGGCGCGCGCCTATTTGAAAAGAAGGGAAGAGCTAGCGACACTCCACGCTGACCGTTGATGCGCCCACGTGTCGCAAGATTAAGGGAGGTAGTTGTAACGTTAAAGGGCAGCACGTGAGGTGGCACGTGATGTGGCCCCACTTGCCACGTGGACCGAGAGCGCGACCACTTAGTCTCTTCGCTGAAAACGAGTTCACAGCTCGAGACTGGGGGGCTTGTGATCCAGTCGGTCATCGGTAGTCGATGACGTCAGTAGCAGATAACCACGTGGACCACTCGCACGGTGACACGTGGATCAGGTAGCAGAGTAGTCATGGAGGATATCACCCGGTATGGTTATCGGTGGTCAGTAACCGAGTGGCCACCGACAGATCAGTTCCGAGATACACTCCCGGGGGAGAACGCGAGAAGCAAGAGAGCACCGATCAGTCATCGGGTGCATGATCATCGGGGTTTCGTGTTAACACGCGGTTAAACTGGGACTGAGATTCCCAGCGAGAGCGTTATGCATGGACCTCGCATGGTCATACCTCAGAGAAAGAAGGGCCCCTCGTCGGTATAGTCGTGCACGAGAGTGCCCTGAGGGAGTCAGTAAACCGGTCAGTGATTGATTACACTCTCGACCCATTACGTGCATGGCATCGTGAAGGGGAAATCGCGTATGAAGAGAGCAATGCTTGGTGAGTGTGCCTAGTCCAGCCACACCTGGCGTTCTCCTGGGAGTGTGCGATTCACCCAGTTGGAAGAAACGCGTTAAGTTACTCCACAAGGGAATAACTTAGGCACACAAAGAGATGCGCTAGAGCCCTGCAGGTGGGGGCACGTGAACGGTTAGATGCGAGTTGCATGCCTCCACGTGTCACTGTCTGAGAGGGGCGCGACCCAGATAAAGGTGCATTCCGTGTCGTGAAAGGTACAGACAGGAAACCCAGACACCCACGACCCTGACTGTGGTACGTTTTCGTACAAAAGCATAACAGAATTCTGACACGCGCAGAGGACAGCGTAGCAGAATTCTGTTAGGCACAGACACAGAGGGGAATAAAAGGAGAATCAGAGAGAAATACACACACTATTTTTTACACACATTACTACACAGTTTTTCTGATTGGTGGTTCTGTGATCTAACTTGATCGTCGGAGTGCAAACGGCCGCTAGAGGCGCCGTCTGTGTGTTTTGCAGGTCGCGTTTGGAGATCCTAGAGAAGGTTCTGAGTGTGATTTTGCAGATAACACAGTCGCGTAGACGGAGAGGGAGAGAGCTACGAAGCGATTCCTCCACGTTTGAGTTGTCCGCAGGATCAATAGTGGATGGGGGTAGTTGTGCAAATATGGCTAGTACAAGAGTAGTAGATAAGCTTGGATTGCCTACTATCTCTCATACAAAGCCCTACAAATTACAATGGCTTAGTGAGGTAGGAGAAATAGTTGTCAATAAACAAGTCCTCATCCATTTCTCCATTGGAAAATACAAAGATGAGGTATTATGTGATGTTGTGCCCATGGAAGCCACTCATGTTCTTTTGGGAAGGCCTTGGCACTTTGATAGAAAAGTTTTACATGATGGCTTTACCAACAAACTATCTTTTGAATTCCATGGTCACAAGGTTACTTTGAAATCTCTCTCTCCAAGAGAAGTCCATGAGGACCAAGTTATCATGAAGAAAAAGAGGGAGAGTGAAAAAGATAAAAAAGATAAGGGTTCTAAGCCTACACTCCTTGTGTCTAGGCGTGAAATTGAAAGGGAAATAGTGGCTCATCATCCTCTTTTCTTAGCCATCCCTAGAACTCTTAGAGTAGAATCACTTGTTGATAGTCCTCATTGCTTGGAAAATTTGGTAGAAGAGTTCCAAGATGTGTTTCAAGATCCTCCCAATGGACTTCCACCTTTGAGAGGGATTGAGCACGAAATTGATTTGATACCGTGCTCTTCTTTACCAAACCGTCCAGCATATAGGACCAATCCAAGTGAAACCAAGGAAATTCGCCAACAAGTTGAGGCTTTGATTGAGAAAGGGTGGGTGCAAGATAGCATGAGTCCTTGTGCTATGCCTATCATCTTAGTGCCAAAAAAGGATGGCACATGGCGAATGTGTTCGGATTGTAGGGCCATCAATAACATAACAATTAAGTATAGGCATCCCATACCTAGACTAGATGATTTGTTGGATGAATTACATGGTTCAAAAATCTTTTCAAAGATTGATCTTAAAAGCGGCTACAATCAAATCTGTATCAAACCGGGTGATGAATTCAAGACGGCTTTTAAGACCAACTTTGGTTTATACGCTCGCGATAAGCTTCAGCGTATCGAAGACAATCCCAGACCAGCCAAGGCCTCGCATACCTCCCTATCAGCAGGGGATAGCTCATCCAGGGCCTTGGCCCTGAGCAGCTTGGGGTGCTCCGTCCAGTATAGGGGGAAGCCGTCTAAGGCTGTGGGGTCGTGCTTGGCGCAGCACACCCTAAAGAATTTTCCTTTCCAGTTTTTGTAGGAGTTCTGGAAGAGGGAGAGAAGGATCCTACCCGCGATCCCGGAGAAGCTTACCCAAAAGCTTTTCCCCTGTTTCTTCACCTCGAAGAAATGCAAGAAGACATCCACAGAGGGAAGGATGCCCAGATACCCGCAGAGAATTTGAAAACCCCTTACGAATGCCCAGTTGTTGGGGTGGAGCTGGGCGGGGGCTGTGTTAATCTCGATGAGAAGTTCCCTCTCGAAGGGCGTGAATGGGAGGCGCACCCCGACGCGTTTAAATACCGTCTGGTACATGAAGAAGAAAGGATCCCCCTTTCTGGGTCTGTCATCCACGCAGACAGGTTCCCCAGGTCTGCCAGGACGAACAAAGATGTGCGTGTCATGGGTGCGGCAGAAAGCATTAAAATTGTACAAGTGAGGATCCCCGCGATGATTCTCCAGGTCCTGAATGGTTGTCAGGGTGGTACATTCGCTCAATAGCTTGTCGGGGGCCCATGAATAGAAGGCTTTATAGTTGGACTTGGGGGTCTTGGGGGGAGAACCAGACTTTGAGTTCGGGCGCGTCGTGATGTGAATAAATAGCTGGAGAAAGAAGAAAGGAAAATGGTTTTAACAAGTGATGCCAAGACAGAAAAGGGGGTAAAACCCCAGGAAATGCCACCCACGCGAGAAAACCCAAAAAGAAGGAGAAGGGAACGGAGAAGAAAGGAGGAGCGGAAGAACACAGTAATGCATAAACGTAAATAGTCCCAGGCAGTTCAATACACAGTGATGCAATGCGACGAAGAAGAAGAGTCGTGGAGATGCAAAAATCATACCTTTGATGTCAAAGTGAGGGAGGAAGGAAAGAACGAAGGAAAGAGCAGAAGTTGCAGAGAAAAGGCTTGAAGGCGATGAACAGTGCGGAGATGCAAAGAGAATGGATGAAACAGTGTGTGAGCGCGGGGTTTGGGGTAACTTGAACGTTACATGTGCAACCCAAGAGGCGCTAATTGGGAGCCGTGAGATCGTGCCGCGTGTCAAAGGATTGAGCGCTCAAGGGGAGCGCAAGGGACTCTAGAGGCTGGCCGTGTGATGAGCCACGTGGCGCACGATTAAGCGTAGCCCCAAAAGGTGTTACTTTCTCCGCCTCAGAGGATGTCCAATAAGCCATTAAGAGCGCCCCTATGGTTTAGAGAGTGTCACGTCAATAATTCGAGAATTGTTAGGTCAGCAGGGAATGACACGTCATCAGGGTGACACGTGGACGGCGTGGGCGAGGCCTTAGTCTTTGCGCTGAAGACAAGTCTTCGGCTTAAGACTGGGGGCTTGTGTACCGTCCCGTATCCGGGCGTTGACAAAGTCAAGGTCAAAGTCAACATAAGGTGTCGCCTGGGTGAAGAGACGCCAAGTGCCAGCGTCGCCAAGAGGAAGCGTCGCCAAGGCAAGGCGTCGCCTAGGTGAAGGCGTCGCCCAACCAGGGCGTCTCTAAGATCAAATATCACTAAGGCAAGGCAATCACAGTGTGGTTCCCCGATACCCATGGGTAGGAAAGACCATGGAGGGAGCGACGCCGTGGGAAGGCCTCAGGTCCCGATAATCCGGGGTAGTGATAAAGAGAAGAGAAAGGTGGCTTCAAGGCCATAGTGATAGCACCAGTGTAGGGCAGCCTGACTCGTGAAGAACCCTTGTCGCCCCAGAGACGCCTTTGGGATAGATACGACTCAAGAGGAGGGTCACGCCCAGGGTAGCCAGGTGCAGGGTACGAGAGGAAGGCAGATACGCTCTCAAAGTGAGTGACTAGATGATTGGGGGCATGAGTTGGCACCCAAAAAGTCACCCCTTGCGCAGTAGCACTCCCAAGCAAGAGGACTCACACGAAGAAACGCCCCCAGATGGGGTCATGGCGCTGTGAGGCCCTCCACGTGTACAGCAGCCAGGTCAGAATAGAAACACCATTTAGCCAGGTACCAGGTAATTAAAGTCATTTAATACAGTTTCCGTTTCGAGCGTTTAAGGTACTATAAAGGCTCCCAAGCATATTTAACATCTTAAATGCGATACGTTTTCTAATTAAATGCGCTAATTAAATGCGCTACTTTTTATGATTAAAGGCGCTTTAAGGCGCTTTAAATGCTAGGGTAGTTTAAATAGCGCTGGGAATGTTGGGAACGGGGTTCGGACTTTTGGCAAATTTTCCAGAAACTCCTTAGTTGCTTGCTCGAGCCTTGAGGTTACGTACAAGGGACTGGGGAAAGATCTTTGCCAGAAGGAGAAAATATACACTATACACAGTTCCTTTTCACCACCTTCAGAGTGCCATACACGGTGCTCCGATACGGAGGTGCATAGTTTTTGGTGTTTCTTGCTGGCTGACTTGAGCGTCGGAGTGCAAACGGTCGCTAGGGCGCCCTTTTGTCCTTCTTTGCAGGAATCCATAGGTAACCAGTGGGAAGGAGTCCCTAGCTGACGGTTGAGGTCGCGCACGAAGACGTCCCAGGTCAACCGGACGGAACAAGAGGCATGCTAAGTGGGTGGAATTCATTGAGCAATTTCCTTATGTGATCAAACACAAGCAAGGCAAAGTAAATATTGTGGCGGAAGCTCTTTCTAGAAGATACACTTTGCTAAATCTTTTAAGCTCTCAATATCTTGATTTTGATCACATTAAGGAACTTTATCATGATGACCTTGATTTTTCCCTCATCTATCAAGAGTGTCTTAAAGGAGGACACAAAGACTTTTTTATACAAGATGGCTTTCTTTTTAAGGTAAAACGTCTTTGTGTTCCTCATTGCTCTATTAGATTATCTCTTATTAGAGAAGCTCATGAGGGGGGTTTAATGGGAAATTTTAGGGTTGCTAAAACTTTGGATGTGTTGCATGAACATTTCTTTTGGCCTCATATGCATAAACATGTTCATAGTTTGTGTGATAAATGCATAGCTTGCTGCAAAGCTAAGTCTAAAATGCATCCCCATGGTCTATATACTCCTCTTCCTATCCCTTCAATGTCTTGGGTAGATATCTCTATGGATTTCATCTTAGGCTTACCCAAGACATCAAAGGGAAAGGACTCCATTTTTGTGGTAGTGGATCGTTTTTCAAAGATGGCTCACTTTATTCCTTGCCACAAAGGGGATGATGCATGCCACATTGCAAACCTCTTCTTCCAAGAAGTGGTTCGCTTGCATGGGATTCCTAGATCTATAGTGTTCGATAGAGATCCCAAGTTCTTGAGTCACTTTTGGAAGTCCTTGTGGGTCAAGCTTGGGACTAAGCTTTTATTTTCTACCACTTGCCACCCACAAACTGATGGTCAAACCGAGGTGGTAAATAGAACTTTGGGACAACTATTGAGATGTTTTATTTCGGGGAATCCTAGAGTATGGGAGAATTTACTACCCCATGTTGAGTTTGCATATAATCGTGTAGTAAATTATACCACCTCCCATTCTCCTTTTGAGGTGGTCTATGGGTTTAACCCCCTAACACCTCTTGATCTTCTTCCTATTCCCCTTCTTGGAGATGTCTTGTGCAAAGATGGGGATGAAAAGGCTTCTTTTGTGAAAACTTTGCATAAAGACATCAAGAAGAGAATTGAGAAGAAGGTTGGCAAGTATGCTGAACTTGCCAATAAAAGGAGAAAAGCATTGTTGTTTGATGAGGGCGATTGGGTTTGGCTTCACTTGAGGAAGGATCGCTTTCCTACTCAAAGGAAGTCCAAACTAATGCCTCGAGGGGATGGACCTTTCCAAATCCTCAAGAGGATTAATGACAATGCTTATGAGTTAGATATGCCTGATACATTCTTAGGTAGTCATACTTTTAATGTCAGCGATCTAACTCCTTTTTCTGTAGGTCTCCAGAATTCGTGGTCGAATTCTCTCCAACTCGGGGAGTATGATGGAGATCAAGCTCAAGTGGACATGGAGGCCAATCAACAAGATCAAGAAGAGGTAGAGGCACAAATGGAAGACGCCCATGGAGGTCAAAGCCCACCTCAAAGGCTTACAAGAAGCATGTTCAAAACTTTAGGAGCTAGGGGACAATTATTTTCTCTTTTTGTAATTTCTTTGGTTGAAGGTGCTTAGAGGGAAACATTAGAAAAAACCTCTTTTGTTATAGCATCTTGTAGGATTTAATTAGGAGCTTTAGGAGGGGGGGTGCGTTAGTAGATAGGTGTAGGAGTAGAATAGGAGGTGCCAAAGTGAAGGAAGAGGTCACACCTTCCTCATGCCTTGTAATTGGCGCCGGTTCTAGAACTTTTTAGGAGGAAATTTTTGAATTTGTGTAGCTTGCATTTCAGCACCTTAGGCTATAAATAGAGGTGCTCCCTTTGTAAAATTCAGATTGGAATTTAGAGTACAAAAACTATACTCAAATTTTGAGTGAGCATTGGAGAGCTTTTGAGCCTTCTTCTCTAGTCTTATCTTGAAGGATCCATGGTGTCCTCAAGTGGCGGCAGCACTTGCATCCATCTTCATGAGCATTCTATTCTCCTTCCTTCCTTTTCTTTCAATTGTTCATGTTGTCTTGTGTTCTTGAGTTTTTGGTTCGGTTGTTCTTATTTTCCAGCAAGTATTTTCAGTTCTTTGCCTTTTAATTTCATTTTGTTCGGTTCAGTTTGTTTCTTATCCAATTCCATTCGGTGTTTTTAAGTTTTACCTCTTTTTGTTGGTTCAATTTGACAATATGAGGAACTTCCATGTGAGTTTGGATTTGGTGCTAGTTTTGGTGAGTTCTTGTCTTAGAACATTGATCCAATTCTAAGAAAAAGTGCCTAACAATTGTCCAACTCAAGTTGATTCCTAAGAATGTCAAGAATCATTCTCTTTTATGCTATTGGAATCACATCACAACAGGTTTTAACTCAAACTAATATTAAAATACAGTTTACCTGATCTGCCAAATGATCTGGATAGTGAGGTGTTCTCTGCGAACCTATCTCAGCTATCTTTTAACTTCTTCCACTCTTCACGCCGTACCTGAACTCGTTCAAGGCGAGGAGGATTTTATCTATCTTCGCACCGCTCGCAAGCGTGGAAGCTTTATCTGGTCTTACTGGGTCAATATTGATGTTTCACTTAAAGGGGAAAAGGCGTTTTCCACCAACCTTCCCTTCCTGCCGTTTAAGGTCATGAACACCCCTGACTTTTCAGTTTCATCTTGCCTGAACTCACTCTGAGGTGAGAAGGACTTTCTCTGGTGCCTCAACTTGCTCAGGGTGTACATCTCCTCCCCCCTGGATGCACTGAGGAATTTTAATCTTGCCTCAATCTGCTTATGCAAAGAGGTCTTTTAATCTGTTTTTGCCTGCACTCGCTCAAAGGCGAGGAGGACTTCTTCTCTTTCTCGCCTGCACTCGCTCAAGGGCGAGGAGGACTTCTTCTTTTGCCTCAAAATGCACGAGAGCGTTGAGGGCTTTTTATACTACTGGTGCCTCCGATCGCCGAAAGACGATGAGGTCTTTAAAACTTTTAACTATTGCCACCGATCGCCGAAAAACGACGGGGACTTTAAAACTTTTAACTATTGCCACCGATCGCCGAAAAACGATGGGGACTTTAAAACTTTTAACTATTGCCGCCGATCGCCAAAAAACGATGGGGACTTTAAAACTTTTAACTATGAAGCATGCAATATAACTTTACTGTTGCCTTAGATCACGTACAAGTGATAAGGTCTTTTTCCTAAAAACTTTCAAAACAATAAGCATGCAATCTTAGAAGCTTTAAACTTGAAAAACTCTTCTTTATTGGGTGGCCTCATTAAAAACCCTCCTTAGGGAAAAAAGAGTGCCCCCTTGAAATAGTTTTAACAGAAACTATTCAAATCTCTTCATGTTCGTCTTTACTTACAAGGCTTTAACTGTAATACAATTTGAGATGTGTGGCGTTCCAAGTGCGAGGAATCACCCCTCCTTCTAACGTCTCGAAGCGGTAGGCGTCGTTCCCGAGCGCCTCGGTTATTCTGAACGGTCCCGTCCACTTAGGCGATAACTTGTTCTCCATCTCATACTGATGGGCCTTCCTCATCACCAGGTCGCCACTTCTGAACTGCCTTGACATTACCTTAGAGTTATACCTTCGCTCAATCCTTCTCTTTATTGCTTCGGCCTTCACTCTCGCCTCCTCCCTGACCTCATCCAGCAAATCCAGATTCATTCTTCTTTCTTCGTTCGAGTCTTCCGCCACAAAGTTCTGGAATCTCGGCGAGCTTTCCTGGATTTCGACTGGAATCATCGCATCACATCCATAAACCAAACTAAACGGGGTCTCGTGGGTTCCTAACTACTCAGTGGTATGGTACGCCCAAACTATGCGGGGTACCTCTTCAGCCCACGATCCCTTAGCTTTTTCTAGTCTTCTCTTTAAACCTCTCAGCAACACCCGATTGGCAGACTCCACTTGGCCATTCGTCTGTGGGTGCTCGACGGATGCAAACACCTGTTGTATTCCCACCTCTTCGCACAGGTTTTTCAACAGGTGACTTGCAAACTGAGTCCCATTGTCTGACATCAGGCGTTTAGGCACACCAAACCGGCACACTATGTTCTTCCATACAAAGCTCTCGATCTTGTGTGCGGTGATTTGAGCCACTGGTTCCGCTTCGATCCACTTGGTGAAGTATTCAATTGCCACTACCAAGTACTTCATCTACCTGACCGCCAATGGGAAGGGTCCCAGAATGTCAATTCCCCAAGTATGAAACGGACAGGGGCTGTAAATTGACTTCAGCTCTTCTAGGGGTGCCTTGTGCCAATCGGCGTGCTGCTGGCATTGCTTGCAACGCTAGGCGTATCTCTTGCAATCTTCTCTGATCGTGGGCCAGTAATAGCCTGCACGGATAGTCCTTGTCGCCAGCGATCGACCTCCAATGTGGCTCCCGCAAATTCCCTCATGGAGCTTAGCCATAATCCTCGTGCACTTCTCTCCGTGTACACATACAAGAAGAGGGTGTGTAAATCCAAACCTGTACAGCTCGCCGTCAATAAGGGTAAACTTGCTGGAGCTCTTCCTTATTTTTCTGGCCTCAGTTGAGTCAACTAGAAGCACACCATCCGCTAAATAGTCTTGGTATGGAGTTACCCACGTGTCTGGTTCGTGGACAGCGCAAACCTGCATCGATCTTGCCCCTTCCGCTGGGCGCGCTCTGACCCTCGGCATCCTCAGAGTTTCCTGCGTTAGGGATCTATGACTTCTCGCCGGTCTTTCCAGTGATCTGCAAACATGGAGAACCTGGTGGCCTGCCACGAATGCTCGAGGCGCTTTCAAGGTTTCTTGAATGACAGTCCTCTGCCTGCCCCCCTTTCCCGAACTGGCGAGCTTGGCTAGCAAGTCAACTCGGGCATTCTGTTCTCTTGGCACGTGCACCACTTCAAATAAAGCGAAAGATCTTCTTAGCTCTTGCACGTACTCCAAGTAGGCTGCCATCTGCGTGTCCTTGGATTGGAACTCGCTAGTTACTTGTCCGATGACCAACAGCGAATCGCTCTTGGCCATCAGCACTTTCGCCCCCATTTCCTTCGCCAGCAGGATTCCAGCGATCAAAGCCTCATACTCTGCTTGATTGTTGCTTGCTTTGAAAGCAAACCTCAATGATTGCTCTATCAACACTCCGTTGGGCCCTTCCAAAATGACCCCAGCCCCGCTGCCCAGCTGGTTCGACGAAAGTCATCCTCGGCGTTCTGTTCCACCTCGGAGGACAACTCGACCACAAAATCGGCGAAGACTTGCCCTTTGATCGATCCCCGGGGTTCATATTTGATGTCGAACTCCGAAAGCTCGACTGCCCATTTCACCATCCTTCCAGCCACATCTTCTTCAAAACCTTCTGGATTGGCAGATCAGTCATCACCAATACCGTGAAGCTCTGGAAGTAATGGCGCAATCTCCTCGCCGAGAATACAACCGCCAATGCTGCCTTTTCTAGGGCCTGGTACCTTACCTCTGGGCCTTGTAGCACCTTGCTAACGAAATATATAGGCCTTTGGATCTGATCCTGATCCTGCACTAGCACTGTGCTGATCGCCCTCTCAGTTATGGCAAAGTACAGCCTGAGTGGTGTTACGACTTGGTGCTTGCACAGAACTGGAGGGATCGCCAAATATTCCTTGAGCTTTACGAAGGCCTCCTCACACTCCTTTGTCCAAACAAACCTGTTGTTCCTCTTCAAACATTGGAAGTATGGGTGGCCCTTCTCTACGCTTGCCGATACGAATCGGGACAGGGCGGCCATCCGGCCCGTGAGTTGTTGCACCTCCTTCACATTGGCGGGGCTCCTCATTGCCAAAATGGCGGCGCACTTCTCGAGGTTAGCCTCGATTCCCCTCTCTTACAGGAGAAACCCCAGAAATTTCCCTGCTTCTACACCAAAAATGCACTTTTCAGGATTCAGTTTTAGCTTGTACCTGGCTATCATGATGAACAACTCTTCCAAGTCTGCGACGTGCTTGTCTTTCTCCAGGGACGTCACGACCATGTCGTCGACGTATGCCTGCACATTCCTTCCGAGCATGGGTGCGAGCACCTTGTCCATTAGCCTTTGGTATGTGGCCCCTGCATTCTTCAACCCGAAGGGCATTACCCTGTAGCAATAACATGACCTTTCCGTCATGAAGGCGGTCTTCTCTTCGTCCATGGGGTGCATTTTGATTTGCTTGGAGTTCTTGTGGAGTGCTTGGAGCGTTCTTGCGGAACACAGAGTTTGACGTGGCAAATCCTTCGACGTTCGAATCCCCTGCAAGATCAGGGGCAAAGGTGCTGATGGCCAAGAGTGACTCCTTGCTGATCACTGGGTAGGTGACCGGCGAGTTCCAGGCCAAGGATCCGCAAATGGCAGCTTACCTAGAGTATGTGCAGGAGCTAAGGAGGTCTTTTGCTTTGTTCAAGGTGGTGCACGTGCCAAGGGAGCAGAATGCCCGAGATGACTTGCTAGCCAAGCTCGCCAGTTCCGGCAAGGGGGGCAGGCAGAGGATTGTTATACAAGAAACTCTGAAGACACCTCGAGCATTCATAGTAGACCACCAGGTTCTTCATGTTTGCAAGTCGATGGAAGGGATGGCGAGGAGTCACAGGTCTTTAACTCAAGAGACTTTAAGGACGCCGAGAGTTAGAGCATACACAGTAGGAGAGACGAAGACGACGCAAGTTTGCGCTATCCATGAAGCAGATATGGAGAAAAGTGCATGAGAATCATGGCTGAGCTCCATGAGGGGATTTGTGGGAGTCACAACGGAGGACGAGCTCTGGCAACGAGAACTCTCCGTGCGGGTTATTATTGGCCAACTATGAGGGAAGATTGCAAAAGATACGCCCAGCGTTGCAAGCAATGCCAGCAACACGCTGATTGGCACAAGGCCCCCCTAGAAGAGTGTTCCGGCCGGTTGACCTGGGTCGTCTTTATGAGTGGCTTGTCCTCACGAGCCAGAGCACCTTCGTTCTAGCTTGTCTTTGGGTACATGAAAAAGAAGAACAAAGGGGCGCCCTCGCGGCTGTTTGCACTCCGACGATCAAGTCAGCTAGCGAGAAACACCAAAGTGACTAAAGACTGTATGATTATCTCAATGACTGGAACTGTGTGGCTAAACTGTGTTGCCCTAATTGCCTTGTTCTCACAGCTGGGTGCGCCATCAAGAACAACTAGAGTTTAGTGCTCTGTGTAATTATGAAAAGCGTACCTTACTAGGGCTCTTCGTGCCCTTTATATAGATGAAAATGAGGGTTTACCTTTGCTGCTGCTCTTATCTAGGGTTCCTTGAAGAAGGCCCTTGCGCCTCTATTCCTAGGATCTGAGCGTATCTGGCACATGGACCTTCCTTATCTGGAGTGTAATGAATAACCTTGTGGCTGCTTGGGTTCTAACTTGAGCGTCGTATCTCTCGTGCCAACATGCTTCGCGGGTCCCCTAATTGACCACGTGTCATGCATGCAGCCTTTCTTAGCAGATCTTTACTGAGCACGTGGGCATTGTCACGTGCCTCTTTGACCCGATCGCTTACTCTGTGCGGAGGGTCCCACAGCGCCTTTTACCTTAGCGATCTACGTCTTACTTTGTATTGACTTTGACTTTTTGTAAACGCTCGGGGACGGGACGGTACAAAGAGCTAAAGTCAATCTACAGCCCCTGGTCGTTCCATACGTGGGGAATTGATATCCTCAGACCTTTTCCGTTGGCGATCAGGCAAATGAAGTATTTGGTCGTGGCAATCGAGTACTTCACGAAGTGGATCGAAGCAGAACCAGTAGCCCAAATCACCGCGCACAAGATTCAGAGTTTCGTGTGGAAGAACATAGTGTTTCGTTTTGGTGTGCCCAAGCGCTTGGTATTAGATAATGGGACTCAGTTTGCAAGTCACCTGTTGAAGAAGCTGTGCGAGGATATTGGAACGCAACAGGTGTTTGCTTTTGTGGAGCACCCACAAAGGAATGGGCAAGTAGAGTCAGCTAATCGGGTGTTGTTGAGAGGCTTGAAAAGGAGGTTGGAGAAGGCAAAGGGGTCTTGGGTGGAAGAGGTTCCCCGTATAGTGTGGGCATACCATACCACTGAGCAATCGGGAACCCATGAAACCCCGTTTAGCTTGGTGTATGGGTGCGATGCGATGATCCTAGTTGAAACCCAGGAAAGCTTGCCGAGATTCCAGAACTTCGTGGCGGAAGACTCAAACGCAGAAAGGAGAATGAACTTGGATTTGCTGGATGAGGTCAGGGAGGAAGCAAGGGTGAAGGCTGAAGCAGTAAAGAGAAGAGTTGAACGCAAGTACAACTCTAGAATGAGACCAAGGCAATTCGGAGATGGTGACCTGGTGATGAGGAAGGCCCACCAGTACGAGATGCATAACAAATTGTGGCCCAAGTGGACAGGACCGTTTAGAATAACCGAAGCACTCGGGAACGGCGCCTACCGCCTGGAGACGCTGGAAGGAGGGGCGATTCCCCGCACTTGGAACGCCACCCATCTTATGTTTTATTACAGTTAAAAGCATTGTAAGTAGCGATTAGTTTGAACAGTTTAAAGTAGTTTCAGTTAAAACAGTTTTTCAAAGGGCACTCTTTTTTCAAAGTTTATCAAGGTTTCCAATTTCATTAAGTTTGCATGCTCATAGTTTTTTTTTAAGTTTTCGGACAAAGGCTTTATCGCCTTTGTGTAATTTAAAGAAATGATGAATTCAGATCACATGCGTCCGGTACAAAGTTTTAAAGTATAAAGTTTTTTTTTAGTTCTCATCGCCAGTAGGCGAGAAAGAGATTAAAAAGACCTCCTCGCCTAGAGCGAGTGTAGGCGAGAAAGAGATCGAAAAGACCTCCTCACCTCGAGCGAGTGTAGGCGAGAAAGAGATTAAAAAGACCTCCTCGCCTCGAGCGAGTGTAGGCAAGAAAGAGATTAAAAAGACCTCCTCGCCTTGAGCGAGTGCAGGCAAGAAAGAGATTAAAAAGACCTCCTCGCCTCGAACGAGTGCAGGCAGGAAAGAGATCGAAAAGACCTTCTCGCCTCGAGTGAGTGCAGGCGAGAAAAGATTAAAAGTCCTCCTCGCCCTGAGCGAGTACAGGCAAGAGCAAATCATAAAACCTCTTTGCGTAAGCAAATTAAGGCAAGTTGAAAGTCCTCGGTGCATCCAGGGGAGGAGGAGAGGCACCCCTTGGGCAAGTTGAGGCAACAGGAAAAGTCCTCCGCACCCTCGAGTGAGTTCAGGCAAGATGAAGCGGGAAGGTCAGGGGTGTTAATGATCTTAAGTATGGGAAAGGAGAGTTGGCGAAAGCGCCTTTCCCCTTGAGTGAGACATCAATATTGACCTAGTAAGACCAGTTAAAAAGATTTTAAAGGGTGGTTGGGGGAGGTCCGCAAAGGACACCTTACCGCCTAAATCATTGTTCTAAAACTCAGGGAGGTAGAGAAGGATCCGAAGGGCGGCTCTACCCCCAGATGAGGGAAATGATTCAAGTTATCTCAGGTTAAAGACTCGAGGAAGGTAGAGGGAGATCCGAAAGGCAGCTCTCCTTCAAGATAAGCAAAGATGAAGTCACGAGGTGGTCCCGCAGGGGACGTTTTCAGGTCAACTGCCATGGGTGTCGCCAAAAGCCCATGGCTTGAGATTGAGACAGAAAGAGGATCACATGGCGAGAGGCAGATCAGCGAAGATTTGGCTGATAACATAGAAATACGCTTGCCCTTTGGCAGATCGGGCGAGGGAGGTTTCAGATACTAAGTTCGGCCTACGCTCTTCTGGCCAAGTAAGTGATTTTGCGTTAAACATTATTGTTATAGACTAACCGTTTGTTTGAGTTAAAGCGATTTCCAGAGAATTAAGTACCAAGTTGTGCAAAGTGCATTTGGTTGAATAAAAACCGGCCAGTCAAACCAGGTGATCTCACAACAGATAAATTAGAAAACCACACATATATGCACACATGTATATTAAACAGTTCAAGCAGAGCAAAAGTTATTATGTACAAGTCAAAATTAAGTTCAAGAGTTTCAAAGGTACAAGAATTTCAAAGGCGGTAAGGTTGAAGTGGCAGATAGGAGCAACAATTAAGTCGGAGGGATGATCTTGCCATCCACCACTTCGTTATACACCGAAAACTCTGAGAGGTCAAGGTCGGGAAACTTGCAAGCGAACTGCTCCAAGGCCGCTCCAAAACCGGAAGTAAGAACTTGGGCAGCTTCAAGCTGAAGTTCGTCGATCTTCGTCTTGAACCCACTGTTCTCTTCACGAGCCTGGGTGATTTCAAGCTCGAGCTCGTCGACCTTCTTCTTGAACCCGCTGTTTTCTTCGGGAACTCGAGCAAGCTCGGCAGCAGTTTCGCTCAGTTCTTTGGAAGCCTTATCCCAATCTTGTTCGATCTTCCCAGAAGGGTCTCCCTCTCAGTTGACCTTTTCTCCAACTTGGCCATTTTTTCAGCGTCAGTCTTTCGAGCCTCCTCCAGCGTTGCAATTTTCTCCCTCATAGGGACGAGCTTGCTCTCCAACTCGACGGCGTCCTGAAGCTTGTCGTGCAATTTCCGGCGCAATTCAGCTTTGTCTTTGCGCAAGCTTCGGAGCTCTTCGTTGAGAGCGTTTTCAACCCGCGAGAACTCCAAGCCTTGCATCATCATATCGCATTTGATCTTCTCAGCTTTAGCTCTCGCGGTGCTCGCCACTTCCTGATGGACGCAGTTATCGAGCTCAGACTTGTCCAAGGTGTCTTTTAGCCCTTCACCGACGATTTGGGGAAGACACTCGTCAACCATAGTGTGTAGGCGCACGGTGAAAGACTTCAAGGCTTCCTAGAGAGGAGCTGGAAGGCTTGGAGTTGTTTGAGGAGCTGAAGGTTGATGCTCACCACCACCCTCGCAAGGTTGGATGGCGAGAGGAGCCTCGAGGCGTGGTGGTGAGGTGTGGAGTTCTGTCGCAGCTTGAGAGGAAGCTTGTGTATCAGCAAGTTGTTCAGGTGCAGCCTCAGTAGCCGAGGCGTTTGAAGCAAGAACGTCCCCAGCGGATTCGAAGGGCGTGGAGGCGCTGGGGGGGTTCTCGACGTAGTCAGGGGGGGCGGCCCTAACTGCCGGTTGTTCAGTTGTGTTCTTGCCGGTTGACCAGGATCGTCTTCGCGCGTGGCTTAACCTTGCGAGCTAGGGCAGCTTCGTCTTGTTCCGCCTGTGAGTACCTGAAAGAAGTGAACAAAGGGGCGCCCTCGCGGCCGTTTGCACTCCGACGATCAAGTCAGCTAACGAGAAACACCAAAGTGACTGAAAACTGTATGACTAAAGCTGTGTTGCCCTAATTGCCTAGTGCTCACTGTGGGGTGCTGCGAAGACAACTAGGGTTTGTGCTCTGTGTGACTATGAGAATTAGGTTAAAACTCCTTCCCCCCTCAAATGCCCCCCAAGGTCCCTTTTTATACACCTCTCATCTTTAAAGCGCGTTAAAGCGCATTGAAAGCGTATAAAAACATTCCTTGGAACATTCGAATCTTAACTGAATTAACGCGTTCCTTGGCAAACTTTCCTTGAAACTTTTAATGAGCACGTGGGTATGGCCACGTACCCTTTTGACTTGATCGTTTATTCTGTGCAGAGGGTCCTATAGCGCCGCCACCCAACTTAGGGTTTTTCCATCGTGTGAGCCCTCTTTTCTGCGAAGTGCTTCTGTCACGTGGGTTGACTTTTTGGGTGCCAATTCATGCGCCCCGATTACTAGTCACTTGCCCTAGAAGTGTATCTACCTTTCTCTCGTACCATGCACGTGGTTCTCCCCTGGTCGTGGCCCTCTCATGGGTCGTATCTGTCCCAGGGTCTCCCAGCAGTGGCGTGGGTACTTCATGAGTCAGGTTTACCCCCTACTGGTACTAGAACTTATGGTCTTGAAGCCACCTTTCTCTTCCCTTTGTTACTTGTTCCGTCCGGTTGACCTGGGACGTCTTCGTGCGCGACCTCAACCGTCTGCTAGGGACTCCTTCCCACTGGTTACCTGTGGATTCCTGCAAAGAAGGACAAAAGGGCGCCCTAGCGGCCGTTTGCATTCCGACGGTCAAGTCAGCCAGCAAGAAACACCAAAAACTTTGCACCTTCGTATCGGAGCACCGTATATGGCACTCTGAAGGTGGTAAAAAGGAAACTGTATCTAGTGTATCTTTTCTCGTTCTGGCCAAAATCCTTCCCTAGTCCCTTGTGCGTAACCTCAAGGCTCGAGCAAGCAACTAGAGTGTTTCTGGAAAATTAGCCAAAAGTTCCAACCCCGTTTCCAACATTCAAAGCACTATTTAAGCTACTCCCGCATTCAAAGCGCCTTAAAGCGCATTTAATTATAAAACGTAGCGCATTTAAGACGTTTAAAACGCTTAGGAGCATTTATAGTACCTTAAACGCTCGAAACGGAAACTGTATTAAATAACTTTAATTACCTTGTACCTGACAAAATGGCGTTTCTATTCTGACCTGGCTGCTGTACACGTGGAGGGCCTCACAACGCCCTGACCCCATCTGAGGGTATCTCCTCGTGTGAGTCCTCCTACCTGGGAGTGCATTTGCGCTAGAGGTGACTTTTTGGGTGCCAACTCATGCCCCCAAACATCTAGTCACTCACTTTGAGAGCGTATCGGCCTTCCTCTCGTACCCTGCACCTGGCTACCCTGGGCGTGACCCTCCTCTTGAGTCGTATCTATCCCAAGGGCGTCTCTGGGGCGGCAGGGGCACTTCGCGAGTCAGGCTGCCCTACACTGGCGCTATCACTATGGCCTTGAAGCCACCTTTCTCTTCTCTTTATTACTACCTCGGATTATCGGTATTTGAGGCATTCCCACGGCGTCGCTCCCTCCATGGTCTTTCCTTCCCATGGGTATCGGGGAGCCACACTGTGATCGCCTTGCCTTTGTGACATTTGAACTTGGCAACGCCCTGGTTGGGCGACGCCTTAACTGGGCGATGCCTTAACTATGCGACGCCTTGACCTTGGCGACGCTTCCTCTTGGTGACGCTGGCACTTGGCGTCTCTTCACCTAGGCGACGCCTTATGTTGACTTTGACCCCCAACGTTGACTTTGACCTTGACTTTGTCAACGCCCGGGTACGGGACGATACACAAGCCCCCCAGTCTTAAGCTGAAGACTTGTCTTCAGCGCAAAGACTAAGGCCTCGCCCACGCCGTCCACGTGTCACCCTGGTGACGTGTCATTCCCTGCTGACTCAACACTTCTCGAATTATTGACGTGACACTCTCTGAACCATAGGGGTGTCTGATCCTGCCTGTTGACCAAAACGCTGGAGCCTTGCCTCGTCAAACTTGGATCGACTTCTGCGCCGTGTTAGCCTCCGTCCTTCACCGTGATTCACCTCAAGAACCTGCAAAAGACAGAACGGCACCGCTGCGGCCGATCACGCTCCGACGCCCAAGTCAGCGACTGAACCACCAATTACTAAGAGAAAAACTCAAGAACTCTAAAGGAACCGTGCAAAGTTCTCTCTCAACGTACTCTCGTTCTCGCAGTTGTAAAGAAGTAATCTAAACGCGTGCGTACCTCAAAGTTCGTTGGAAACTCTTATATACCTGGACACTTTCTCTCTCCTGGCCGTTACACATCTGGACACGTGGCTCGCATCCAGCTGTACACGTGCCATCATCTGGAGCATCCTTGACTTGGGCGCCACTTCTTACTCTTCAGGGTTTTGGCTAAGTTACTTATGCATGACACAACGCAGTGCATAATTGCCTTGGAGCGTGATCTCTTCTGGGTGGCGAGTTCGGGTGCCTTCGTACACACCTTCCATGTGGTCTCGCCGGCCGCCTTCATGATCTACTCTTCTTGCTTCACCATGTACGTTAAAGGGTGTTATCTCCCGAGCTCATCCTCTGGCCCGCTGGGAAAGACTATCTGACTTCATCTTTGGTGATGTCCCTGCTTCGGCGATCTCTAATCACTTGGTCGCCTTGGTTCACATCTGGCGACTTCATCTTCAACCTGGTGACCGCCAGTTTAGGTATGCTGGAGATCGGAGCACGCCAACTTAATACCTGGCGACTACACGAGCCCCCCGACTTCCTTCCCTTCTGCCAGCCAGGCGTCCCATCCAACACGCCTATACAATAGCTTGATGCCACGTCATCACTTCCGACTACCAGGGCGGTACACAAGCTCCCCAGTCTTAAGCGAAGACTTGTCCCAGCGAAAAGACTAAAGGAGTCACGTCACTACCGATCTACGTGGCGCTGGCGCAGAATCCCAAGCGCTTGTACTTTCTGCTTTCCTGACGCTCCACCAAACACTCTCCGAATCGCTCGACACGTGGCTTCATCAACGGTCGTCTTTAGTTGTGGTTTTCGCTTCCAAAAATCATTTGAAAAACCCTTAAACCCATTTCATTTCTACTGTTCCATCACCTCTTTCCCTTCTCAAACACTCTGAGTTTCTTCTGGAAAAATCCCACGAACCTTCTGATTCCTTAACTTCTTCAGCGTTCGTCTGATCATCAAAAGGTACCCCCTTTACTTCTTCTGTTGAGTTTTTCTGCATTTTAACCGATTCGCATGGGCTACTTCGACTTTGCTGAAGGAAACTTCCTCAGTAAATTCTGCTGGGGCGGTTCTTCGATTGAAGAAAGGGGACGAACCCCACCTGTCGTTCCACAAGGAGCACGATGACAAGCTGATGGTGCTACCTTCCCCCCCCCCCCCCGACGTGCCAGTTTGCGCAGACGACAAAGGGAACAACGGCGAGTTGTTCTGCTTTGTATACACCACCTTATTCAAGAAGGTGAAACTTAGGTTTCCCTTCACTCGTTTTGAAAGGGAGCTACTAACCGAGCTCGACATCGCCGCCGCCCAGCTCCATCCCAACAGCTGGGCATTCGTGCGGGCGTTTCAAATCATGTGCGCACATTAGTGGACGTTTTCCTTTATATCTTTGGGTGAGTCTGAACGGGATTGCTGGGAGGTCGATCCTCTCTATCTTCCAGCAATCCTACAAGGATTGGAAAGGCAAATTTGTCCAAGTGCGCCCAAACGACCAGGACGCCTCGCTGCTCGACGGTTTTCCCCTGTACTGGGTGAACAAGGGAAATAAAGAATCTAAGGGAAGCTTCAGGAGACCAAGGAGCCCCGACAACATGGGCGCCTTGGACAAAGATCTGTGTCTCTTCTGGAAGAGCGTGGCAGACGCCAACATCACTTTCCTCACCACTGCGCTTATCTCCTTTGAGTTCTTCGAAGTGTGATCCGATCGGTCATCGGTAGTCGATGACGTCAGCAGCAGAGGACCACGTGGACCACTCGTAGGGTGACACGTGGACCAGGTGATAGAGAGACCAGGGAGGCGATCGCCAAGAGCGGTGATCGGGGGTCAGTGACCAGGTGACCACCGACAGATCAGGCGACAGAGAGGTCAGGGGACAAATCATCCAGAATGGTGATCGGTGGTCAGAAGCCAGGTGGCCACCAACAGACCAGTTCTCAGACTAACGCCTGGGGGCAGAACGCGAGAAGCAAATAAGCACTGATCAGTCATCGGGTGCATTGTCATCGGGGTCTCGTGTTACACGCAGTTAAACTGGGACTCAGGTTCCCAGCGAGAGCGTTATAACTGGGCCTCGCATGAGCACATCTCAATGAATCGCGCACGAGAGTGGCCTTAGGGAGCTAGTAAACCGATCAGTGATTGGTGACTCCCCCAACCCATTACGTGCGTGAAGGGTAAGTCGTCTACGCAGAGAGCAACGCTGGGTGAGTGTACCTAGACCAGCCACACCTGGCGTTCTCCTAAGAGTATGCGATTTACCCAGAGGAGAGAAATATCCTAAGTTACTCCGCAAGGGCGTAACTTAGGCACACAAAGAGAAGCGCTAGAGCCCTTCCAGTAAGTGACACCTGTGTGGTTAGATGTGAGTTGCAGGCCTCCACGTGTCATCATCTGAGAGGGGTGCGGTCCAGACAAAAGTGTACTCCGTACCACTAAGGGTACAGACAGGTGCAGCCAAGCGCAGAGACGCGCAGACATGCACAGACTCTCACGCTCCCACTACTGATTCTGTAGGTATACTGTCTCTGAAAAGCATAACAGGGTTCTGACACATGCCAGAAAAGCATAACAGAATTCTGTTATGCCCAGAAACAGAGAGAGAGACATAAAGGAGGGAATCAGGGAGAGATGAGGGATACGAGAAAAGAGAGCAAGAGTTTTTCACACACACTGCTAGTTTTCTCATATTTGGTGGTTCTGTGGACTAACTTGATCGTCGGAGTGGAAACGGCCGCTAGAGGCGCCGTCTGTGTGTTTTGCAGGTCACGTTTGGAGAAGCAAGAGAAGGTTCTGAGGGTGTTTCTGCAGAAGACGCAGTCGCGTAGACAGGGCAGGGAGTGCTACGAAGCGATTCCTCCACGCTCGAGTTGCCGGCAGGATCATTTGGCGCCCACCGTGGGGCTCGAGTGAATCGTGGTCCCATATACACCACAGTTTTGAAGCTTACCAGAGTTTTACCAACTTCTTTGACAAGGAAAGATGCCAAGGAACAGACAACCATCACCTGCGCCGTCTGCTGACGAAGGAGCTGTGACAATGGCGCAGGTCCTGGAGATGGTGCGAACGCTGCAGGATAACGCTGCGGCGTCAAAAGCTGAACAAGAAAGGATGCAGACGGAGTTGGCTGCGTCGCAAAGTAGGAACGACGAGCTGAATCGCGTCAACGAAGAGTTGAGAAGGACGTTGCAGGCGTAGAGGGAACACGTGGTGGACGAAAGGATGGCTAGGCAGCCGTCACCACCAAGAGCGTTCCCCATGCCATTCTCCCCTGAAATCATGGGAACCATGGTGCCTCCTAACTTGGTGGTCAGATGATGCTGTCTGGAGGCTCAAACGCTGTGTATTGCAAAATGTTCATGAGCACATTGAGCGGAATCGCCATGGAGTGGTTCGTGAGTTTACCAGAAGGGCATATCACGTTTTTCTCTCAGTTTTCAAAGCTCTTCACTGAGCAATATATCGTCAACAAAGCACCTGCAGTGGTGTCATACGACTTGTTCGACGTGCGTCAGTACCAGGGTGAGTCGCTGAAAGACTACCTCAACCGCTTTGGAGCGCAAGTGGTTAGACTGCCCAGCAAAGATGAAGATATGCTGGTGCACGCATTTAAGAAGGGAGTGCTGCCTGGCCCCTTCAGCGAGTCTCTCATCAGGAACCATCCCAGCACCTTTGCAGAGATCCGACGACGTGCGGTGGCGCACATAGTGGCAGAAACAGAGGTTTCTGAGAAGAGGGGAAGTGCTGCACCACCGAGACCGCGTGGTGGACCAGGAAAACCACAGCAAGCAAGGGTGCATGAAGCCAAGGAGGGGAAAAAGGTGCGGGAAAAACCTCGTCCCTATGCACCAGGCAAAGAGCAGAGCAGGGGGCGTGCAAGGGAGAATAACGCACCCCCAAGATACAACTTCATGGTGGGATTGGCGGACCTCATCGCCCTTCCCGCCGTAGCAGCAAGACTACGAGTACCGGAGAAAACTGATAAGGTACTGGGTAGAAAGAAGAACGAGTGGTGTGAGTTTCACCAGGCCTTTGGCCACACACTTCACTCCTGTTTAGCGTTGGGGCACCAATTGGCGAAGTTGGTGAAGTCTGGTTTCCTAGCAGATTACCTGCGTGAGCCGCAAGGTGATCGCGCGTCAGGATCCCAGACTGGAGAACAGCAGCATGAAGTCCCTGTGCACGGGGAATTGCAAACCATCGCGGGAGGCTTCTCTGGTGGGGGATGCACAACGTCACAAAGAAGGAGATACGCTCGATCGGATCAAAGATCAACTCGAGGCCCGCATAGGTAAGTGCTTATCTCAACGCTTAAGTCTTTGCCCTGTGTTGTACCTCTGTTAACTGTTGCTGGATGTCTTGTTTGTTGTGCACAAGACTTGGGTTTTATTTTCTGCATCACTTGTTTGCCTCATTTGCATACTTACTCATGTGTTTATCTTTGTCTCTGAGCTAACCTGTACACCTTCGTATTATGCAGATCTCATGTTGGGCAAAGGAAAATTAACTGAATTGAGGGCGCTCGCCCGAGCCCATGGGTTGGCATCGGGCTCCCAGACTGTGCCCAACTCGGTGGTGGAGATCGCCGCTGCTCAGGGCAGATCGCCCCCCAAAGGCCCAGCTCCTTCAGAGGCCTTGCCCGCCCAACAACGCAAGAAGCTCATCCTCATGAAGCCTAAGAGGAAAACCCCTCAAGTGGTTCATGAGGATGAAGAAGAAGACGATGAGGCAACTGAAGATGGCCTTATCACTAAAAGAAAAAGGGTGGCGCCTTCTTCACCACCTGCTCCACCTCCTCCTCCGGCATCAACACCGCCTTCTCCGCCAGCTCTACCTCCAGCACTGCCTCCTCTTCCAGCTCCCGTATCGCCAGTCCAAGCAGTTCCCTTGGCGGCTGCTTTTCCCGTGGTTGAGGCTGCTGAGCCCAACTTCATGGAGAACCCCCGAGCACCTCCACGCCATATGTATCTGCTGGAGGGGGTCCTCCTTCGAACGCCTCAACTGCGGAAGCTGCACCAGGCGGGGACGAAGGTGCTCATAACTCGCCTATTATCATCACCGAGTCCCCCTCGTCTCCACCACGCCAAGAAGCTCCAACTCACCCACCAATCCAAGAAGGTGGTGGCGAGAACCAGCAACAGGCTCCCCCAGTGCTTCCACAAGCAAACCTCTCCCTCGCGGTCAAAAGAGTGTGGGAACCCTTCTCAGCAAAACTCAAGATGATGGCAGAGGATTTTCCCTCCATCATATGAAAAGTTGTGGAGAGTTCCAGCAAAAAACTTCAGGACGACATCTCCGCGCTTCAAGAGGAAAACCGCATCATAAGGATTGAGGCGGAGAAGTTGTCCTGCAACCTAATGCTGGCGAAGATCGACCACTCGCGAGTAGAGGATGCTATGAGCACCGAGCTGCGGGTGGCGCGCAAGGAGGCCACCGATCTACGCCATAAGGTGCAGCTCTTAGCTGAAGAGAAAATTGAGCTGGAGAGCAAGCTGGTCCCCTATCGCCTCAAGGTGGCTGACCTGGAAGCGTCGATCAAAGCCGATGCAGCCAAGGTAGAAAACCTTGAGAAGAGGTCAGTAGATAGGGAGGTCTTCCTGGGGAAACTTGAAAAGGAGAGAGACGACACCGTGGCCAAACTCGCCGAGGCCAAAGATGAAAAAGAAGGGATCGCCGCAGAGCTGGTCCAAACGCAGGCGGAGAACAAGAGGGTTACTGAAGACCTTCTTCAAGCTCGGGAGAAGGCTGAAGAACTAAAACAGCAGAACGAGGGGCTCAAGAAGCAGATTGAAGAACTCGAGCTGAGCTCTGCCCAAATCCTCGCTGCTGGGTTTGATGCTGCCTTGGAACAATTCGCCTGCCAATACCCTGACTTGGATCTCTCCATGGTGTCGCTGAACAACGAAGTGGTGGATGGGAGGATCATCCCTTCTGAAGACTAGCCGATTCCCTCCATTCACTTACCCATTTATCTCTCTCTTACACGATTTACTTGTAATAACTTTCTTCCTTTGTATATGTAATTTAAACTGATATACTTATGTTATGACATTTCCTATCTCTTTATATAATCTCTCTGTTAACTTTCATTTTCCTTGCATAAATCTCTTAGACGAAATAGACTTAGCAACTTCGTGAGCGCAATTGTATACTAACCGCTTCGAACCATCAACTCCCGAACGATAACTGATCCGATCGGTCATCGCTAGTCGATGACGTCAGCAGCAGAGGACCACGTGGACCACTCGCAGGGTGACACGTGGACCAGGTGACAGAGAAATCAAGGAGACGATCGCCAAGAGCGGTGATCGGGGGGTCCGTAACCAAGGGACCACTGACAGATCAGGCGGCAGAGAGGTCAGGGGACAGCTCACCCAGTACGGTGATCGGTGGTCAGTAACCGAGTGGCCACCAACAGACCAGTTCCCATACGAACGCCTGGGGGCAGAACGCGAGAAGCAATAGAGCACTGATCAGTCATCGGGGTCTCGTGTTACACGCAGTTAAACTGGGACTGAGGTTCCCAGCGAGAGCGTTACGCATGGACCTCGCATGAGCACATCTCAGGGAATCATGCACGAGCGTGGCCTGAGGGAACTAGTAAACCAGTCAGTGATTGGTGATTCCCTCAACCCATTACGTGAGTGACACCGTGAAAGGTAAGCCGTTTATGCAGAGAGCAACGTTTGGTGAGTGTGCCTAGACCAGCCACACCTGGCGTTCTCCTAAGAATATGCGATTTACCCAGATGGGAGAAATATCCTAAGTTACTCCGCAAGGGCGTAACTTAGGCACACAAAGAGAAGCGCTAGAGCCCTTCCAGTAAGTGACACGTGTGTGGTTAGATGTGAGTTGCAGGCCTCCACGTGTCATCATCTGAGAGGGGTGCGGTCCAGATAAAAGTGCACTCCGTACCACTAAGGGTACAGACAGGCGCAGCCAAGTGCAGAGACGCGCAGACACGCACAGACTCTCACGCTCTCACTCTACTGATTCTAGAGGTACGTTGTCGCAGAAAAGCATAACAGGGTTCTGACACATGCCAGAAAGCATAACAGAATTCTGTTAGGCCCAGATACAGAGAGGGACATAAAATAGAATCAGGGAGAGATTGAGAGAGAGATACGAGAACAGGGAGAGCAAGAGTTTTTCACACACACTACTAGTTTTTCTCATTTGGTGGTTCTGTGGTCTAACTTGATCGTCGGAGTGCAAACGGCCGCTAGAGGCGCTGTCTGTGTGTTTTGCAGGTCACGTTTGGAGGTCCAAGAGAAGGTTCTGAGGGTGATTTTGCAGAGAACACAGTCGCGTAGACGGGTCAGAGAGTGCTACAAAGCGATTCCTCCACGTTCGAGTTTTCGGCAGGATCAATAACATTCTAACAACTTGTAACCTTAAGGTAACGAACCTCAGCGCGAAACCACCTTTCAAATAACGAGCTTCAACCCAACTAATAACTTAAAACACAGCTTACCTGATCTGCCTTATCAAAACGGGCCTTGGCTTCTGCCATTGCTTGAATTTCTCCTGGTCGCCAAAGAGTCTTGGCGATACCAGCTTCCTCTTGCCTTCACAACTTGGCCATTATTCCCTCATCTGGGGGTAGAGGCGCCTTTCGGATCCTTCTCTACTTCCCCTGACCTTCAGAACGGTAAGCCGGATAGCTAAGCGTTCTCTTCGAACCTACCTTAGCTATCCTTTAAACTTCTTCCACCCTCTACACCGTACCTGAACTCGCTCAAGACGAGAAGGATTTTATCTTGCCTGAACTCGCTCGACGGCGAGAAGGTCTTTAACTCGCCTGAACTCGGTCATCGGCGAGAAGGTCTTTAACTCGCCTGAACTCGCTCATCGGCGAGAAGGTCTTTAACTCGCCTGAACTCGCTCATCGGCGAGAAGGTCTTTAACTCGTGCCTCTACATTGCCCCAGGGGTTACATCTTCTCTCCCCCAGAAACACTGAGGACTTTTCACTGGTGCCTCTACATTGCCCCAAAGGTTACATCTTCTCCCCTCTGGAAGCACTGAGGACTTTTTATTCTAACTCGCCTGCACTCGCCGTCGGCGAGGAGGTCTTTATCTCTTTCTCGCCTTAGGACACGCAAGGGCGTCGAGGTCTTTAAAGACGATGAGGACTTTAAACTTTAACTGATGCCGCCAATCACCGAAAAACGATGGGGACTTAGAAACTTTTTTAGAAAGCATGCGACATAACTTCAAAACTCGCCTTAAATCACATATAAGCGACAAGGTCTTTCTTCAAAACTTTCGCAATAACGACAAGCATGCAATCTAAAACAACTTTAAACTTCGAAAACTCTTCTTTATTGGGTGGCCTCATTAAAAACCCTCCTTAGGGAAAAAAGAGTGCCCCCTTCAAACTGTTTTAACATAAATCTTTGCAAACTCTACATGTTCGTTTTTACTTACAGCGCTTTTAACTGTAATATAACTTGAGGTGCGTGGCGTTCCAAGTGCGAGGAATCGCCCCTCCTTCCAACGTTTCTAAGCGGTAGGCGCCGTTCCCGAGCGCCTCGGTTATCTTGAACGGTCCCGTCCACTTAGGCGACAGCTTGTTCTCCATCTCGTACTGGTGGGCCTTCCTCATCACCAGGTCGCCTTCTCTGAACTGCCTTGGCATCACCTTCGAGTTATACCTTCGCTCGATCCTTCTTTTCACCGCCTCAGCCTTCACTCTCGCCTCCTCCCTGACCTCATCCAGCAAATCCAGATTCAGCCTTCTTTCCTCATTCGAGTCTTCTGCTACAAAGTTCTGGAACCTCGGCGAGCTCTCTTGGATTTCCACTAGAATCATCGCGTCGCACCCATAGACCAAGCTAAAAGGGGTCTCATGGGTTCCTGACTGCTCGGTGGTGTGGTACGCCCAAACTATACGGGGCACCTCTTCCGCCCAACTTCTCTCGAGCCTTCTCTTCAAACCTCTCAGCAACACCCGATTGGCTGACTCTACTTGGCCATTCGTTTGAGGGTGTTCGACAGATGCAAACACTTGTTGAATTCCCACCCCTTCGCACAGCTTCTTCAACAGGTGACTTGCAAACTGGGTTCCGTTATCTGACACCAGGCGCTTGGGCACACCAAACCGGCACACGATGTTCTTCCACACAAAGCTCTCGATCTTGTGCGCGGTGATCTGGGCCACTGGCTCTGCTTCGATCCACTTGGTGAAATACTCAATCGCCACCACCAAGTACTTCATCTGCCTGATCGCCAATGGGAAGGGTCCCAGAATATCGATCCCCCATGTGTGAAACGGCCAAGGGCTGTAAATCGATTTCAACTCCTCGGGAGGCGCCTTGTGCCAATCGGCGTGCTGCTGACACTGCTTGCAACACTGTGCGTACTTCTTGCAGTCTTCTCTCATCCTAGGCCAATAGTAACCTGCACGGAGGGTTCTTGCGGCCAGAGCTTGACCCCCGACGTGGCTTCCGCAAATCCCTTCATGGAGCTCGGCCATGATTCTTGTACATTTTTCTCCGTGCACACATTCCAGGAGTGGGTGTGTGAACCCAAACCTATACAACTCGCCGTCGATCATTGTGAACTTGCTAGAATTCTTCTTTATCTTCCTAGCCTCCGTCGGATCCAGCGGAAGAAGGCCATCCGCCAAGCATCGCTTGTACTGTGTCACCCAGGTGTCGGGCTCATGGGTCGTGCAGACCTGCGTCATGTTCACCTTCTCTCCCCGACATGCTCTTATTCTTGGCGACCTCAAGGTCTCCTGAGTCAAAGATCTATGACTCCTCGCCGCTTTCTCCGTCGATTTGCTTATCTGAAAAACCAGGTGATCTGCCACAAATGCTCTGGGCGCCTTCAGAGTTTCTTGGATCACCGTCCTCTGCCTACCCCCCTAGCCTGAACTGGCGAGCTTGGCTAGCAAGTCAGCTCGGGCATTCTACTCTCTGGGCACATGCACCACTTCAAAGGAGACAAAGGAACTCTTCAATTCCTGCACATACTCCAGGTAAGCCGCCATTTGTGGATCTTTAGCCTGGAACTCGCCTGTTACATGTCCCGTGACCAACAGCGAGTCACTCTTAGCCATCAACACCCTAGCCCCCATCTCCTTGGCCAGCAACATTCCGGCGATCAGCGCCTCATACTCTGCTTGGTTGTTGCTGGCTTTGAAGGCAAACCTCAGGGACTGTTCAATCAGCACGCCGTTGGGCCCTTCTAAGATGACTCCAGCACCGCTACCCTGCTGGTTCGACGATCCGTCCACGGAGAGGACCCAACGAAAGTCATCCCCCTCAACTCGAGTCGATTCAGACGAGAGCTCGACCACGAAATCTGCGAAGATCTGCCCCTTAATTGGACCTCGGGGCTCATACTTAATATCGAACTCCGACAGCTCCACCGCCCACTTCACCATCCTCCCGGCGACGTCGGGCTTCTTCAGGACCTTCTGGATGGGCAAGTCGGTCATCACCAGTATCGTGAAGCTGTGGAAATAGTGGCGTAACCTTCTCGCCGAAAAAACCACTGCCAGTGCAGCTTTCTCCAAGGCCTGATATCTTACTTCCGGGCCCTGCAGCACCTTGCTGACAAAATAAATAGGCTTTTGAGCCTGATCTTGGTCTTGGGCGAGCACCGCACTCACCGCCCTTTCAGTTACAGCGAAATACAACCTGAGAGGGGTCCCCACCAGCGGTTTGCACAAAACCGGCGGGCTCGCCAGGTACTCTTTAAGCTTGACGAAGGCCTCTTCACACTCCTTCGTCCAGGTAAACTTGTTGTTCCGCCTTAAACACTGAAAATACGGATGGCCCTTCTCCCCGCTGGCTGACACAAAGCGAGACAGGGCGGCCATCCGACCTCTAAGCTGCTGCACTTCCTTCACGGTAGCTGGGCTCCTCATTGCCAAGATGGCAGCACACTTATCAGGGTTGGCTTCTATTCCTCTTTCAGTTAAGAGGAACCCCAAGAACTTCCCAGCCTCCACGCCGAAGATGCACTTCTCGGGATTCAGCTTTAACCTGAACTTGGCGATCGTAGTAAACAATTCCTCCAAGTCCGCAACGTGCTTGCTCTTCTCTGGCGAGGTCACGACCATGTCATCTACGTAGGCTTGCACATTCCTTCCCAACATTGGTGCAATTACCCGATCCATCAACCTCTGGTACGTGGCCCCCGCGTTCTTCAGCCCAAATGGCATCACCTTGTAGCAGTAGCACGATCTCTCGGTCATGAAGGCAGTCTTCTCTTCATCCATGGGATGCATCTTTATCTGGTTGTACCCCGAGAAGGCATCCAGAAAACTCAGCAACTTGCACCCTGCAGCACTGTCAACCAGGGCGTCTATGCTCGACAGAGGATACGAATCCTTTGGGCAGGCCTTGTTCAGATCGGTGAAATCGACGCACATGCGCCATTTCCCATTGCTCTTCTTCACCAGCACGACATTAGCTCGCCACTCAGGGTACTGGACTTCCCTGATATGGCCTGCAGCGAGTAGCTTCTGTGTTTCATCCCTGATCGCCTGCCTTCTCTCCTCGTTGAATTTCCTCCTCCTTTGTCGTACTGGTCTGACCTGGTTGTCCATCGCCAAATGATGGCATAAGAAGTCGGGATCGATCCCGGGCATGTCCGAGGCGGACCATGCGAACGCCTCCAGATGCCGCTCTATCACCTTGGCGATCTGGTCCTGGAGCTCAGCCTCCAGAGATCTTCCCAGCTTGAATATCTTTCCCCCGATCTCCCTTTCGAGCCACTGCTCGACGGGTTTTGGTCTGGTTTCTCTGGCGATCACCGCCCTGGCGATTCCCAGCTCCCTCGCTTCCTCAGGGCGATTCCTCGCCTCTTCTTCTTCTAGACCGGCGTTCCCCTCCCCCAGCTCAGCATCCACCATCACCACGTCGCTTCCGGCGGTCTCCTCCATCATCGTCGGCCTGGGCTTCACACCGGGAGGCGGGGTGGTTGTCACGTAACTCACGGACCTCTTGTTCTTCAGGCTATTCTCATAGCACTTCTTTGCTTCTTTCTGGTCGGATTTGATGGTGATCACCACCCCCTCCATAGATGGCAGCTTTACCTTCATGTGCCGGGTCGAGGGTATAGTGCCTATTCTGTTGAGCGTGGGTCTTCCCAACAGGATGTTGTATGCTGAAGGGGCGTTCACGACAAGGTACTTGATTTTCTCTGTTCTCAAGCCCGCCTCATCCGTAAACGTAGTCCTCAACTCAATATACCCCCTGACCTCCACCTGATCACCAGCGAAGCCGTACAAGCACCCCCCATAGGGCCTCAGCTGGTCAAGGGGTAGCTCCAACTGCGTCAAAGTCGGCCAGAACATCACGTCTGCCGAGCTTCCTTGGTCCACCAGAACCCTGTGGACCTTCCTTCCCGCCGTAATCAGCAATATGACTATGGGGTCGTTGTCGTGAGGCACAACGTCCCGAAGATCTTGCTTTGTGAATGTAATGTCCACATCCGGCGAGTGGTCCTCAAACATATCCACCGTCATCACAGACCTCGCATACTTCTTCCTCTGCGACGCGGTGCATCCACCACCCGAGAAACCTCCTGGAATGGTGTGGATCTCTCCGTGGGTGGGCATCTCGTGCTGCTGAGCCTCGCCACCTGCTGGTTGGGAGCTCGACGCGCCCCCCGTCCTTCTATCCAGCAAGTAATCATTTAGGAACCCGTTCTTGACCAGATCGTCGAGCTGGTATCCTAAAGCCAAGCATGAGTCCACGGTGTGGCCAAAGCCCTAGTGGAACTCGCACCAGGCGTCTGGCTTTGGCCCCAACACCTTGTCGCCCACCTTCTCGGGCGCCTTCAGCCTAGCTGATATATTGGGAATGGCGATCAGGTCCGCCAATCCCATGACAAACTTGTGCTTTGGCGGGCGATTGTACTCCCGGCGTGCTGGTTGAGGGCGCCCTGGCCCCTGCCCTTGTTCTTCCTTGGATCATAAGGATGGCGAGTCCTCTGATCCCTCTTGGTCGCCGCTGTCTCCAGTACCCTCTGTGGCTGGATCCTGGTCTGGGCACGTGGCCTAGCGGGAGCCACGCTTCCCCTCTTCTCGGCGACCTCACTTTCATCGGCGATGTGGGCCACCGCAAGTCGCCTGACCTCAGCAAATGTGGCGGGGTGAGCCCTGATCAATGCCTCGCAGAATGGTCCCGGCAGCACGCCCTTCTTGAACGCGTAGACCAGCATCTCTTCGTCTTTGGCTGGCGAGCGGACCATCTGCGCCCCAAAACGATTCAGGTAGTCCCTGAGGGACTCTCCCTGATACTGCCTTATGTCGAACAAATCATAAGACACCCTGGGCGGCGCCTTGTTCACTATGTACTGCTCGACGAAGATCTTTGAAAACTGTTGGAAGTTGGTTATGTGACCTGTAGGCAGGCTCACAAACCATTCCAGCGCCGTCCCCTGGAGTGTGCTCACGAACATCTTACAATACACAGCATCCGATCCCCCTGACAACATCATCTGCGTATGGAACGTGGTGAGATGTGCCTCGGGATCCTCCACGCCGGTAAAAACAGCCTTCACAGGTACCACACTTGCAGGGATAGGCGTGTCTGTAATCGCCTGAGCGAAAGGCATGGAAAAAACGCGAGGCGGCGTTGACGGCGCGACCTCTTCAGCGACTGGGCGCCCTCGCTGCTCCTGAAGAGCTTGGCGCAATTCTTCGGTAACTCTACTGAGCTCTTCATTCCTGGCCTGAGAGGCGACCAGGTCCTCGTGCATTTTTGCCTGCTCTATGCGCGAGGCTTCCACATTCGCCTGCAGCGAACGCATGATCTCCACCATCTGCGCCATAGTCATGGCGCCTTCAGCAGCAACGGGCACAACTGGACTTGAACGGTTGCTTCTCATCTTTCTCATGAAAACTTGACAAATCACAAAGAGCGATGAACAACACCTTCTTCAGCGACGATCGATTCAGCGATCAATCGGTCAGAACCTCGCGAAACCTCGAAAACCTCAAGAACACACCTCAACAGAAAACCTTCACAGAAACTCAACTCCACCAAGAACCAATGCTTCTTCCACGAAAATCCAAACGAGCAACAGAACTCAGAACTCACCGATTAAAACTCGTGTAAGCAGCAAAGAACCTCACCTCACCGAACAAAAGCTCAAACGAACGGTGGAAAATGGTTGCACCAGCACACAACCAAACAGAAACCTCCAAGAACTCACGCTGTGGATGGGAACAGGTTTTACAGGCCCCACGGTGGGCGCCTGATGATCCTGCCTGTTGACCAAAACGCTGGAGCCTTGCCTCGTCAAACTTGGATCGACTTCTGCGCCGTGTTAGCCTCCGTCCTTCACCGTGATTCACCTCAAGAACCTGCAAAAGACAGAACGGCGCCGCTGCGGCCGATCACGCTCCGACGCCCAAGTCAGCGACTGAACCACCAATTACTAAGAGAAAAACTCAAGAACTCTAAAGGAACCGTGCAAAGTTCTCTCTCAGCGTACTCTCGTTCTCGCAGTTGTAAAGAAGTAATCTAAACGCGTGCGTACCTCAAAGTTCGTTGGAAACTCTTATATACCTGGACACTTTCTCTCTCCTGGTCGTTACACATCTGGACACGTGGCTCGCATCCAGCTGTACACGTGCCATCATCTGGAGCATCCTTGACTTGGGCGCCACTTCTTACTCTTCAGGGTTTTGGCTAAGTTACTTATGCATGACACAACTCAGTGTATAATTGCCTTGGAGCGTGATCTCTTCTGGGTGGCGAGTTCGGGTGCCTTCGTACACACCTTCCCTGTGGTCTCGCCGGCCGCCTTCATGATCTACTCTTCTTGCTTCACCATGTACGTTCAAGGGCGCTATCTCCCGAGCTCATCCTCTGGCCCGCTGGGAAAGGCTATCTGACTTCATCTTTGGTGATGTCCCTGCTTCGCCGATCTCTAATCACTTGGTCGCCTGGGTTCACATCTGGCGACTTCATCTTCAACCTGGTGACCGCCAGTTTAGGTATGCTGGTGATCGGAGCACGCAAACTTAATACCTGGCGACTACACGAGCCCCCCGACTTCCTTCCCTTCTGCCAGCCAGGCGTCCCATCCAACACGCCTATACAATAGCTTGATGCCACGTCATCACTTCCGACTACCAGGGCGGTACAGTGCCCTTAACGGCTGATTGGACATCCTCTGAAGAGGGGAAAGTAACACCTTTTGGGGCCACGCTTAATCGCGTGGCACGTGGCTCATCACACGGCCAACCTCTAGAGTCCCTTGCGCTCCCCTTGAGCGCTTAATCCTTTAACACGCGGCACGATCACACGGCCCCCAAGTAGCGCCACTTGGGTTGCAAATGTAACGTTCAAGTTACCCAAAACCCCGCGCTCACACCATTGTTCCATCCATTCTCTCTGCATTTCTGCACTGTTCATAGCCTTCGAGCCCTTTCTCTGCAATCACTGCTCTTTCCTTCGCGCTTTGCTTCCCTCCACACCTCGACATCAAAGGTATGATTTTTCCATCTCCATGATTCCCCTTCTTCGTTACATTGCATCACTGCGTATTGAACTGCCTGGGACTGTTTACACTTCTGATTTATGTGTTCTTCCGCTCCTCCGTTCTTCTCCGTTCCCTTCTCCTCCTTTCTGAGTTTTCTCGCGTGGGTGGCAATTTTCTAGGGTTTTGTCCCCTTTTCTGCCTTGGCATCGCTTGTTAAAACCCTTTTCCTTTCCTCTTTCTCCAGTTATTTATCCGCATCATGGGGCGCCCGAAATCAAGGTCCGGTTCTCCCTCCAAGACCTACTATAAAGCCTTCTATTCATGGGCCCCTGACGAGCTTTTAAGTGAATGCACCACTCTGACAACCATTCAGGACCTGGAGATCCATCGCGGTGATCCCCACTTGTACAATTTTAATGCTTTCTGCCGCACCCATGATGCGCATATTTTTGTTCGTCCCGGCAGACCTGGGGAACCTGTTTGCGTAGATGACAGACCCAGGAAAGGGGATCCTTTCTTCTTCATGTATCAAACGGTATTTAAACGCATCGGGGTGCGCCTTCCGTTCACACCCTTCGAGAAGGAACTTCTCACAGAAATCAACACAGCACCGACTCAGTTACATCCCAACAGCTGGGCATTCGTTCGGGCCTTCCAAATTCTTTGCGGATATCTAGGCATCCTCCCCTCTGTGGATGTCTTCTTACACTTCTTCGAGGTGAAGAAACAGGGGAAAAGCTTTTGGGTAAGCTTCTCCGGGATCGCAGGTAGGATCCTTCATTCTCTGTTCCAGAACTCGTACAAAAGTTGGAAGGGAAAATTCTTCAGGGTGTGCTGCGCCAAGCACGACCCCACAGCCTTGGACGGCTTCCCTCTGTATTGGACAGAGCACCCCAAGCTGCTCAAGGCCAAGGCCCTGGATGAGCTATCCCCTGCTGATAGGGAGGTATGCAAGGCCTTGGCTGGCCTGGGGATCGTCTTCGACACGCTGAAGCTCATCGCGAGCGAGTACAACGCCCACTCCTTGACCACCTACTTTGGTAGGGAGACTCCTCTCTTATTGTCTTCTGTTATCTGTATTTTACTGCATCATGCTCGCTCTATTGGCCTCTTCCACCTGTTTTCCTTTGTGCTAAGCGCCTTACGTCTCGTTCATCTGCGCGCTTTGTGAGTTTGTATAACTGCTTTGGCCTTAACTTCTGCTATTGGGTTTGTCTGAATGTAGGATCAGTGATGGACGCTTCCAAGAGGATGGTTTTGGCGAGAGCGATGAAGGCTGCTCGTGCCGCCAAGGCTGGCGCCTCCTCCGCCCCTGCTGCTGACCCAAACCCTTCATTAACCTTGCCCTTACCTCCACCAACCACTACCGAAGCCCCACTAGGCTCATCTTCACCATCCTCACATAGCCCCCAAGCGCTTCCAACACCCGGCTCTCCTCCGCCCATCGCCGCCGTCCCTCTGGCTGTGGCTTCATCACCGGCTCCAACCCCCCTTGACAAAGGAAAACGGGTTTTGGAGATCATATCCGATGATGAGGACTCTGATGGCGTGGCACCCTTCAAGAGGAGGAAGGCTGCGAGGGTTCCCATCCTACCAGCGGCATCGCCCTGGGGAGGGAATTCCTTCAGGGACAACCCTCCAAGTGCTACTTCTCTTCCTCTCACAATGGTCCAAGAGGAAACAGGCGAAGGGGCCGAATCTGCTCCACCCCCGCCACCGACAGAGGTCTCTGTTTCTCCCGCTTCCGTCGCCGCCGCCCCCGATCTTAATGCCATCCCTCCTCCAATTATGCATCTGATGAGGGGCTTCAGCAGGGGATCAATGCCAGAAGGCTCTGACAGGAGGGAGGGAATGCCCTTCTACTTGGGAGTCTTCTTGGCCGTGGCCCTTGACTGGCGTGCCCAAGCTAGAAATGCTGTTTTGCAGACACAAACCCTCCAGGCCCTGGAAGCAAGGGTGGCTGCTTTAGAGGAGGAAAAGAAGACTCTGGGACGCCAAAACGAGGCCTACCAAGCCTCACTGAAGTTGGCGCAAGAGGCCAAGGAGGAGGCTGAAAAGCAGCTGGGTGAGGCGATGGAGCTACAAACCGACTTCTACGCTCGAGAAGTCACCCTCCAAGTTCAGGTAACAAGCCTCCAAGACATAGTCGAAGCCTACGAAGAAGTTCAGAAGGACTTGAAGGAGCGATGCTCTGAGCAGGCTGATGAACTGGAGCGGATGGAGGGGGAGATGGCTACTCAGGCCAAGGCTTTGGGCCTTCTCCAGGTTGACCACGACAAACTGCAGATCGAGGTCAGCCGGCTCCGTGTGGAGAAGGAGGCTTTGGAGAAGCAGGTAGCTTCTGGGGACGCCACCATCGAGGAGTTGGAGAAGGACAAGAAAACCCTTATCAATGACATGGCGGGCACCTTCGAGGAGGGGTTCAAAGAGGCTCTGGCCCAGGCCGTCTGTGAGAACCCGGGAATCGACGTTTCCAACTGCGATTCCACTCATCACATCGTTGACGGGAAGGTCGTGCCCTTGGAGCAGATTGACTGAACCGCCGCCCTCGACCACCACCTTACTCCTTTTGGCTTTGTCTTGTTTTTGTCCTCCTTTGATGAACTTGTAACTTCTTTGAACTTATCGGTCCTTTCGTCACAACTATGGATGACAATTTTTGTACCTTTGAGTTATCGAATTCCGTCTGTATGATTTTACCTTCATTTTTCGCCTTCACGTGCTTCGACTGCTTTGACTGTACTCTACCCGTTTCTTTCGCTGCGTTGGGCGACCCTGTATGCCCGGTGCCTATGCCTCGTGAAGGCGTCAGTGGCTTTACTATTGCCGCAACGCAGAAGTTGAGACCTACTTCTGGGTCCTAAACACTTGGGATAAGGTCATGCGTCGATGCCCACGCCCATGGAGAGGCTTGCCTAACGGAGCCGTACCGTCCATGGTGATGTGATTCCACTAGCCATATAGAGAATGATTCTTGACATTCTTAGGAATCACCTTGAGCTGGACATTATAGAGGCACTTTTCTTAGAGTTGGATCATTGTTCTAAGACAAGAACTCACCAAAAACTAGTACCAAATCCCATACTCATTTGGATGCTCCACATATTGTCAAATTGAATCAACAAAGAGAGGTAAAATTAAAAGGACCGAACAGAATTGAAATTAAAGGACAAGAACAGAACATACTTGCTGGAAAATTAAAATAACCGAGCCAAAAAAGCTTAAGAACACAAGGCAACATGACAAATTGAAAGAGAAGGAAGGAAGGAGAAGAGAATGCTCATGAAGATGGAAGGATGATGGATGAACTCGCCACTAGAAGTGTGGAATGCTCCTAGATAAGAGTGATGCCGCCACTTGAGGACTCCATTGATCCATCAAGATAAGACTAGAGAAGAAGCTCAAAGCTCTCCAAAGTTCACTCAAAATTTGAGTAGAGTTTTCTTAGATTAATTCCAATCTGAATTTTACAAAGAGAGCACCTCTATTTATAGCCTAAGGTGCTGAAAATGCAAACTAAACAATTTCAAAATTCCCTCCTAAAACATTCTAGAAACCGGCGCCTATTTTGCAAAGCTTTCACTTTGGCACCTCCTATTCTACTCCTACACCTATCTACTAATACACCCCCCTCCTAAAACTCCTAACTAAAGCCTAAAAGTTGCTATAACAAAAGAGGTTTCTAATGTTTCCCTCTAAGCACCTTCAACTAAAGAAATTACAAAAAGAGAAAATAAATGTCCTCTAGCTCCTAAAGCTTTGAACATGCTTCTTGTAATCCTTTGAGGTGGGCTTTGACCTCCATGGGCGTCCTCCATTTGTGCCTCTACCTCTTCTTGATCTTGTTGATTGACCTCCATTTCCTCTTGAGCTTGATCTCCATCATACTCCCCGAGTTGGAGAGAATTCGACCACGAATTCTGGAGACCTACAGAAAAAGGAGTTAGATCGCTGACATTAAAAGTATGACTACCTAAGAATGTATCAGGCATATCTAACTCATAAGCATTGTCATTAATCCTCTTGAGGATTTGGAAAGGTCCATCCCCTCGAGGCATTAGTTTGGACTTCCTTTGAGTAGGAAAACGATCCTTCCTCAAGTGAATCCAAACCCAATCGCCCTCATCAAACAACAATGCTTTTCTCCTTTTATTGGCAAGTTCAGCATACTTGCCAACCTTCTTCTCAATTCTCTTCTTGATGTCTTTATGCAAAGTTTTCACAAAAGAAGCCTTTTCATCCCCATCTTTGCACAAGACATCTCCAAGAAGGGGAAAAGGAAGAAGATCAACAGGTGTTAGGGGATTAAACCCATAGACCACCTCAAAAGGAGAATGGGATGTGGTAGAATTTACTACTCGGTTATATGCAAACTCAACATGGGGTAGTAAATTCTCCCACACTCTAGGATTCCCCGAAATAAAGCATCTCAATAGTTATCCCAAAGTTATATTCACCACCTCGGTTTGACCATCAGTTTGTGGGTGGCAAGTGGTAGAAAATAAAAGCTTAGTTCCAAGCTTGCCCCACAAGGTCTTCCAAAAGTGACTCAAGAATTTAGGAGCTCTATCGGACACTATAGACCTAGGAATCCCATGCAAGCGAACCACTTCTTGGAAGAAGAGGCTTGCAATGTGGCATGCATCATCCACTTTGTGGCAAGGAATAAAGTGAGCCATCTTTGAAAAACGATCCACTACCACAAAAATGGAGTCCTTTCCCTTTGATGTCTTGGGTAAGCCTAAGATGAAATCCATAGATATATCTACCCAAGGCATTGAAGGGATAGGAAGAGGAGTATATAAACCATGGGGATGCATCTTAGACTTAGCTTTGCGGTAAGCTATGCATTTATCACACAAACTATGAACATGTTTATGCATATGAGGCCAAAAGAAATGTTCATGCAACACATCCAAAGTTTTAGCAACCCCAAAATGTCCCATTAAACCCCCCTCATGAGCTTCTCTAACAAGAGATAATCTAATAGAGCATTGGGGAACACAAAGACGTTTTCCTTTAAAAAGAAAGCCATCTTGAATAAAATAGTCTTTGTGTCCTCCCTTAAGACACTCTTGATAGATGAGAGAAAAATCAAGGTCATCATGATAGAGTTCCTTAATGTGATCAAAACCTAGATATTGAGAGGTTAAAAGATTTAGCAAGGTGTATCTTCTAGAAAGAGCATCCGCCACAATATTTATTTTGCCTTGCTTGTGTTTGATCACATAAGGAAATTTCTCAATGAATTCCACCCACTTAGCATGCCTCTTGTTAAGTTTGTTTTGGCTTTTCAAATATTTAAGAGGTTCATGATCACTATGTATCACAAACTCTTTGGGAAAAAGATAGTGTTGCCAAGTAAACAAAGCCCTAACAAGTGCATATAATTCATTATCATAGGTGGAATAGTTGAGATGACTTCCCTTCAATTTCTCACTAAAATAGGCTATGGGGTGGCCCTCTTGAAGGAGAACAACCCCAATACCTATGCTTGAAGCATCACACTCAATCTCAAATGTCTTAGTGAAATTAGGAAGGGCCAAGATGGGAGCATTAGTCAATTTATCTTTCAAAGTATCAAAAGCATTTTGTTGTGCTTCTCCCCAATGAAAGACCACATCCTTTTTCACTATGTCATTGAGTGGTGCGGCAATGGTACTGTACCGCCCTGGTAGTCGGAAGTGATGGCGATTGAATATTTCACCAAGTGGATCGAAGCAGAACCAGTGGCCCAGATCACCGCGCACAAGATCGAAAGCTTTGTATGGAAGAACATCGTGTGCCGATTCGGTGTGCCCAAGCGCCTGGTGTCGGATAACGGAACTCAGTTTGCAAGTCACCTCTTGAAGAAGCTGTGCGAAGGGGTGGGAATTCAACAAGTATTCGCATCTGTCCAGCACCCTCAAACGAATGGCCAAGTAGAGTCAGCCAATCGGGTATTGCTGAGAGGTTTGAAGAGAAGGCTAGAGAAAGCCAAAGGAAGTTGGGCTGAGGAGGTACCCCGTATAGTTTGGGCGTACCACACCACCGAGCAGTCAGGAACCCATGAGACCCCATTTAGCCTGGTCTATGGATGCTGATCCTGCCGGCAACTCGAACGTGGAGGAATCGCTTCGCAGCACTCTCTGCCCTGTCTACGCGACTGCGTCTTCTGCAGAATCACCCTCAGAACCTTCTCTTGATGCTCCAAACGTGACCTGCAAAACACACAGACGGCGCCTCTAGCGGCCGTTTGCACTCCGACGATCAAGTTAGTCCATAGAACCACCAAAGATGAGAAAACTAGCAGTGTGTGTGAAAAACTCTTGCTCTCTTTTCTCGTATCCCTCATCTCTCCCTGATTCCCTCCTTTATGTCTCTCTCTCTATTCCTGGGCATAACAGAATTCTGTTATGCTTTTCTGGCATGTGTCAGAACCCTGTTATGCTTTTCAGAGACAGTATACCTGCAGAATCAGTAGTGGGAGCGTGAGAGTCTGTGCATGTCTGCGCATCTCTGCGCTTGGCTGCGCCTGTCTGTACCCTTAGTGGTACGGAGTACACTTTTGTCTGGACCGCACCCCTCTCAGATGATGACACGTGGAGGCCTGCAACTCACATCTAACCACACACGTGTCACTTACTGGAAGGGCTCTAGCGCTTCTCTTTGTGTGCCTAAGTTACGCCCTTGCGGAGTAACTTAGGATATTTCTCTCCTCTGGGTAAATCGCATACTCTCAGGAGAACGCCAGGTGTGGCTGGTCTAGGTACACTCACCCAACGTTGCTCTCTGCGTAGATGACTTACCCTTCACGCACGTAATGGGTTGGGGGAGTCACCAATCACTGATCGGTTTACTAGCTCCCTCAGGCCACTCTCGTGCGCGATTCACTGAGATGTGCTCATGCGAGGTCCATGTATAACGCTCTCGCTGGGAACCTAAGTCCCAGTTTAACTGCGTGTAACACGAGACCCCGATGACAATGCACCCGATGACTGATCAGTGCTTATTTGCTTCTTGCGTTCTGCCCCCAGGCGTTAGTCTGAGAACTGGTCTGTTGGTGGCCACCTGGCTTCTGACCACCGATCACCATTCTGGATGATCTGTCCCCTGACCTCTCTGCCGCCTGATCTGTCGGTGGTCACCTGGTCACTGACCCCCGATCACCGCTTTTGGCGATCGCCTCCCTGGTCTCTCTGTCACCTGGTCCACGTGTCACCCTGCGAGTGGTCCACGTGGTCCTCTGCTGCTGACGTCATCGACTACCGATGACCGATCGGATCACAAGCCCCCCAGTCTCGAGTCGTGAACTAGTTCTCGGCGAAGAGACTAAGTGGTCGTGCCCTCAGTCCACGTGGCAAGTGGGGCCGCATCACGTGCCACCTCACGTGCTGTTTCTTTAACGTTTGGACTTCCTTTCTTAATCTCGCGACACGTGGCCCCATCGACGGCCAGCGTTGTGCGTCGCTAGCGCTTCTTTTATTCAAATTGGCGCGCTCTTTCACTGTTCCTTCATCTTCTTCAATCGACTCTCAGACCTTCTGCGAGCTCTTTCTCTGCGCACCCAACTTTCTTCAAGTTTTCTACCTCCAAACCTCTCGCGATCATTCAAAGATATGGTTTTTCTTCTTCCTGGGCTTATTTGGGTCATCTTTACCGATTGCATTTGTCTTTCTCGTTGTCATGCATTCATCTTCTCTATTTTCCCTCTCTCGACTTCTGCTTCTTCTTCTTCCTCTTTTCACCTGGGCATCCCTCTCTCCTTCGCCCTCTCTGTTTTCACTGAAACATTCATCATTCCCTCTTCTTCCATTCATTCTGACTTTTCGTTTTTCCTCCATTTGCAGCTATCTCGCGATGGCTCGCTTGAAACAAACTGCGCGTATAATTGCCTCATCCTCTGGTGCACAGCCTTCCGCGAGTGCGCCAGCTCCACCACCGCCTGTTGCTACCTCCTTCCATGACAATGCCAGGGTCTACGACTGGGCCCCCCTGGCGTTGCTCGCTGAAACCTCCACTCTACTGCCCTAGGGCCACCTCACGTCCCTGCTGAGCCATAATCCTGATGATCCTTCCTGCGCCATCGACAGGGAGAATGACTTCAATATCCAAATCCGCATTCCTCCTCGAGGAATGCCCATCTGCGCGGACGATAGGGCCACCAATGGGGTGCCCTTCGTCTTCATCTACTCCGCTATCTTCAAGAGGCTGAAGCTGCGCCTCCCTTTCACCTTCTTCGAAAAGGAGCTGATGATGGAGTTGAACGTTGCGCCTTGCCAACTTCATCCCAATGCCTGGGCCTTCATCTGGGCATTTCAGATCCTTTGCAATTATTTTGGGCACAACGCCTCCGTGGATGTGTTCCTCTACTTCTTCGAGGCGAAGAATCCTGGGGACAGGTCCTGGGTTAGCCTGAACGGGGTTGCTGGACGGGTGCTCCTGGGCCTATACCAACAATCCTTCAAAGACTGGAAGGGCAGATTCTACATGATATCTGCCACCCAACAAAGTCCAAGTCTACTCGAGGGGTACCCCCTCTACTGGGTTCCTGGGGTTGAATTCAAGAAATCCAGGGACCTCGAAACCATGGCCCCCTACGAGCGCGAGCTATGTGGGCTGCTCCTGGGGGCCAAGTACAACTCCGCTCGCCTCATTAAGGATGAATTTGATGTGGTGGCTCTGAAAAAATATATAGGTAGCTCTTCTTGCACCTCTTAGGATACTTGTCTCTTCTCATGCATGTTTTTATGTGTTTTTTGACTTACTTGCATAACTTGGCCAACTAACCCTTCCTTTTCTCGTCTATGCAGACTCAATGTCGGGGAAAGACAGGAGGCTGGCCTTGCTAGAGCTTGCCAAGCGTCGGGGAACCAAGGGCACTGGCTCCTCCTCTTCTACAACTGAGCCCATCGCAGCCCCTCCACTCTCGGTCGCGACAGTTGAAGGCCCCGAGCAAGGAAAGAAAAGGAAAAGGCTGGTGAACGCTTCCACTTCACTTGCTGCTGCTGCTGCTGCCTCAACTGAAGAGGAGAGCTCTGGATCTCCTCTTATACACCGTCAGAGGAAGAAACCAGCAGTTGAGGGGGCTTCGTCTCTCCAGCCTGGGGAGATCGAGGTAGTGGAAGTAGAGGAAGGGTCTCCCCCACCTCCCTGTGCTCAACCTGCCTCAGAGCCCACCTGCCTTCCTTCTCCATGCCAGCAGTTGCCTCCAACTTCTCAACTGCCATCTTCCCCCCCAGCAGGCCAATCACCTGGTCCATCTGCTTATCCTGCTGGGGGTGCTTCTGCCCAAACTGGGGGTGCACCACCACCACTGCTGCCAATCTCTACCGCCACTGCTGAATGTGGTGGGCCCAGCTCGCGCCCAAGCGCTTCTGGGGCCAGCCACGAGAACTTCAGCAGGGTCATCACCCTGGTTCGACAGCTCATAAGCAACCGGGAGCTTGTCGAATGGAATGGTGATGAGGTGGACATGCACCTGGCCAAGCAGGTAGTGCTCCGGAGTTTTCCACCCAGCATCGCAAGCAACTAGCCCTGGAGAAGAGGGTGAAGGATCTTGAGCACGACAAGGAGTCACTGTGAAGTGACTTCGAAGCTGCCCAAGAGTCTGTAGAGTTGATGCGGGGCATGGTGGAGAAAGCTAGGAGGGAGTACCTAGCGCAGGTCCAAGAGATCATCAAGACGGAGATCTTGATGGGGTAGACTGTTAGCTCTTTGGACTGCGCGATGGTGGAGCTACGGGCCGAGACCTCCTCCCTACGCCAACTGAATTCTCAACTAATGGGGGAGCTCGAGTCCACCAAAGAAGCAGCTGCTGCTGGGGAGAAAAGACTTGAGGAGGTGGTGGGCAAACTGTCTGAAGCTGCCTCCTCCCTTGCTGCCGTTACCACTGAGAGAGATGCTGCGGAGGCCTCAAAGCAAAAACTGGAGGCGGAGAAGGCTGATTTGATGAACGTGGGTGCTGATGCCCTGACTGATGGATTCGAGCTTGCACTCGAACAAATCAAATGCGTTCTCCCAGACTTGGACCTCTCGCAGTTCAGCATCTATCACGAAGTGGTGGATGGAAAGCTCATCCCTCCTGCCCCTTAAACTTTTCTCTTTCTTGTAAATTTTCACTTCTGCACCACTTTCCTTAGAACTCAAAATTTGTATAAAACTTGGTTACGAAGATAAACTCTTAATTTGTATGAGTTTCTTCTCTTGTATTTTTTCTTGAGTTTCACCTTTCTTTACGCACGCGACTAACTGTTAGCTAGCTTAGGTTCAGCGCGATCTTGAGCTTTGTCTTTCACTTTGCGCACGACTAAGTGTTAACCAGCTTAGGCTTAGCGCGATCTGCCTCCCTTGTTCTTGGCCTCTACTTGATCACGACTAGCTACTCCCTTAGCCTTGTGTTTAACAGCTTTTGTGCGCTGCTTTGCACCACTAACCAATCGCTGACGACTCATCAGTGATCGTTCTTCGATCTTCACCTAGCTTCTCTGTCGCTCTAGCGCTAAGTGCATAGAGAACCTTGACATCGATCGCTCGAGGTGATGCCTTGTTTTGGGGAAATAAAAGTATTTCTCGCTAACCCCTCTTACTTTCCCCAAGGTCATCACCCTTCGGGGCGTTGAGTCGTTCATTCCCTGCCTCACTCCTGGGGTGAGAAGGGTTTCGGACTAAGAGCTTTACTGGGCCAATATTGGTGCATGCCAAGCGGGTAAGGACATTTTGTCAAAACCTTTCCTTTCCCTCCCTTGGTCTTACTAGCACCCCTGGCTTTTCAAACCTTTAACTGCTTGCGCTCACACCTGGGGTGAGGAAGACTTAGATCAGTGCCAGTACTTGCGCCTAGGGCAAGTAGGGCCTAACCAATCACCTGCACTTGCACCTGGGGCAAGGAGGACTTTAACTTTAATACTTGAGCACACTTGATATGCTGGAAATTTTTTCTTTAATTGGGTGGCCTCGTTAAAAACCCTCCTTAGGGAAAAGAGTGCCCCCTTGTCTGTTCAACTGTTTCCACCACATACAAAGCATGTATCTTTTAGCGCGAGAACGCCATTACTGTATGATCCTGCCTGTTGACCGGAACGCTGGAGAATGCCTCGTCAAAGGATCGACGTGCGCACCGCTTCTCACCTCCGTTCCTCTCCGGGATCTACTTCAAGAACCTGCAAAGAAACGACACGGCACCGCTGCGGCCGATCGCACTCCGACGCTCAAGTCAGTGACGGTATCACCAAATACTAAGAACGTGAACCGTGCAAATCCTCTCTCACAATCAGCTCTATCACTCGCAAGCGTAAAGTGTATGAACTGAACGTGCGTACCTCAGAAAGTCTGTTAAGAACTCTTATATACCTGGTGGCTTTCTCTCTCCTGGCAGTTACAGACTTGGACACGTGGCTCGCATCCAACTGTACACGTGCCATCATCTGGAGGCTCCCTGACTTGGCGCTGCTTCTGCTCTCATTTTGGCTAACTTACTTATGCATGGTACTGCCCAGTGCATAGCTAACTTAGGAGTGCGACCTATACTGGAACTGGCGAGTTAGGGGCCTTCATACACCTTCCCTGTGGTCTCGCCGGCCGCCTTCATAATCTGCTTCTCCTTCATCTTCGGCGATGTGCATGTTCTGGCGATCTCCGACTGCTTGGTCGCCTGGGTCTACATCTGGCGACTCCATCTTCAACCTGGCGATCGCCTATTCCGGTAAGCTGGAAGTCGGAACACGCCAACTTAACAATCGGCGACTACACGTGCCTCCCGACTTCCTTCCTATCTGCCAACCTGGCGCCTTGTCAACACGCCTACACTGTAGCAGGGTGCCACGTCATCATACCCGACCACCAGGGCGGTACACAAGCCCTCCAGTCTTAAGTGAAGACTTGTCTAGCGAAAAGACTGAAAGAGCCTTCGTTAACACCGATCTACGTGGCACTGACGCAGAATTCCAAGCGATTGTACTTTCTGCTGCTCTGACGCTCCACCAAACCCTTCACTCATCGTTCGACACGTGGCTTCATCAACGGCTCTCTTCATTTGCCGTTAGCGCTTCCTAAAATCATTTCGAAAACCCTTAAACCCATTACGCTCCACTGTTCCATCACTTTCTTCGTGCTTGCAAACGCTCTCACTTCCTTCTGCGAAAGCTCTCGACGTTCTTCAACGCTCTAGATCACCATCTCCCTTCACCGTCTTCCTGATCATCGAAAGGTAATTACTTTCCTTCATCTGCTGGGTTTCCTTGCATTTTCACCGATTTACATCATCCTGTAACTGCCTGGTGCATACGCTGTGGGTTGTTTTTCCATTTCTCCTTCTGCGTAACTTAGGGCTTTGTCGATCGTCGCAACGAACATACATTCGTTCGTTTTTTCACCTTCCTTCTGTGATCGAGTCAGCCTCTGTAATCCCCTGATCGTTTTTTCTTTCTTCTTCCTTTGCAGTTGCTATCATGACTCGCACAAAGATCACCCCGAACCCCCCTCCTTCAGCACGAAACCTTCCTTCACAAGCACACGACCCAACACAAGTTCGTGGCGCTTCGTCTTCGCAGGCTGTGAGGCCTGCGTCTTCCCAAACTGCCCTGGCTCAGGCGACTCCATCTAACGCTGGAGGAGCCCCCGTCCCTCTGCCAGACTTCAAAACTCTATACCCCTGGGCTAACCCAACCCTTCTGAAGGAGACCTCGTCGGTGAACACTGCGGGAGCAGTTCTGCGGTTGACTAAGGGGGACGAGGCCTATCAATCGTTTCACAAGGAGCACGACGAGAAGATGATGGTGCTGCCTTGCCCCGCCGCCCTGCCAGTGTGTGCTGATGACAGAGTAAGCGCCGACGGGCCCTTCTGCTTTGTTTACACAACTTTCTTCAAGAAGGTCAAGCTCAGGTTCCCTCTCACCCGATTCGAGAGGGAACTTTTGACCGAGCTCAACATCGCTGCCGCCCAGCTTCACCCCAACAGCTGGGCGTTTGTTCGAGCCTTTGAAATAACGTGCGACCACCTGGGGTTGCCCGCGTCGGTGGACGTGTTTTTGTTCCTTTTTGAGGCCAAGCACCCAGGAGATCGTCTGTGGGTCAGCTTGAATGCAATTGCTGGGAGATCCATTTTTACCATCTTCCAGCAATCGTACAAAGACTGGAAGGGGAAGTTCATCCAAGTACGTGCAAACGATAAAGACACCTCCCTTCTTGATGGCTTCCCCTTGTACTGGGTGGACAAGGGGAAAAAGGAGTCCAAGAGCTGCTTCAGGAGGCCCAGAAGTCCTGATAGCATGGGAGCATTGGACAGAGACCTCTGTCTATTCTGGAAGAGGGTGGCGGATGCCAACATAACATTCCTGACCCCCACCTTGATCTCCTTCGAATTCTTTGAGGACCAGCTAGAATTCCAAATAGGTTAGGACATCCAAACTGTTGCTTTGATACTGCTTCTGATATTGCTTCTGGGCGTCTTGTGCGATACGCACAAGACTTTGGTTTTACCTTTTCTGCATATACTACCTGTTTTGCTGTTTTATTACCTCATACACTTATCATTTTTCTTCTCTGAGCTAACTCATGCATTTTCGTTTCATGCAGACAACATGTTGGGTAAAAACATGCTCGCCGACTTAAAGGCGCTCGCCCGAAACCACGGGTTGGCGACCGGTTCCCAAACGGTGCCCAACTCGGCGGTCGAGAAGGCCATCGTTCATGGGCGATCACCGCCCAAGGAACCCACCCAGCGCAAGAAACTGGTCCTTAAGAGGCCTAAGCGAAAAGCCCCTCAAATCGTCCAAGAGGAGGAAGAAGAGGACGACGAGGTCACAGAGGATGGCCTTGTCACGAAAAGGAAGAGGGTGGCACCATCTTCTCCACCTGCTCCACCCCCTCTTCCAACCTCAACGCCACCATCAACGCCTGCTCCTCCTCCCTCATCGCCAACACCACAAGCCCCTTCATCACCAGTCCAAGCAGTTCCACTGGCCACTGCGCCACCTGCAGCTGAGGCCCAAGAGCCAAATTTCTTGGAGGACCCCCCAAGCGCCTCTACGCCACATGTGTCAGCATGAGGGGGCCCCCCTTCAAACACTTCAGCTGCAGGAAACGTTCCAATCGGGGATGAGGTTGCTCATACCTCTCCAATTCTAATTACCGAATCCCCGATTGCGTCGCCACGCCAGGAAGCAAACACTGAAAATCCTGCTAAGGAAGGTGGCGGCGAGAACCCTCAACAAGCCCCCCTGGCGCCTCTCCAAGCAGCAAACCTTTCCCTTGAAGTCACAAGGATGTGGGAACCTCTGACTGCTAAGTTGAAAACCATAGCGGAGGATATCCCCGCGATCATAACGAGGGCTGTGGAGAGCTCCACCAGGAGGCTTCAAGATGATCTCTTCAACCTCAAGACCGAAAATAGCACTATGAAGGTTGAGGTGGAGAAGATGTCATTCAGCCTGACGCTCGCAGAAATAGAACACTCCCGAGTGGAGGATGCCCTGAATACCGAGCTCAGGCTGGCGCGCAAGGAAGCTGCTGACCTTCGCCGCAAAATTCATGATCTTGCCCAAGAGAAAGTCGAGTTGGAAAGCAAAATCGTGCCTCTTCGCACCAAGGCGAGCGACCTGGAGCAGAGGTCGATCGACCGCGAGAAGCTACTTGGGCAAGTAGAAAAAGCGAGGGACGACGCCATGGCTGATCTCGCCGAGGCAAACAAGGAAAAAGGAAAGATGGCTGCCGAGTTGACCCAAGCTCAAACGGAATCCAAGAAGGTTACTGACGACCTTCTCCATGCTCAAGAGACCAACGAACAACTCCGAAAACAGGTCGAAGAGCTGGAGCAGCAGAACAAGGAGCTCAAGAAACAGGTTGAAGAACTTCAAGGGCAAATTGAAGAACTTAAGCTAAGCTCTGCTCAGATTCTGGTTGCTGGATTCGAAGCCGCTCGGGAACAATTCGCATGCCTATTCCCCGATCTCGACCTCAGCATGGTGTCGTTGAACAACGAAGTAGTAGATGGAAAGGTCGTTCCCGCCGAAGACTTAACCAACTCCACCTCGTCTGCTACTTTATAATTTCGCTTGTATATACCTTGTAATAAAAACTCGTGCATATGTGTTTTGAACAGATACTTATTTCAATCACAAAACTTGGATACTCTCTCCCCTGACTCCTTTTAAGCGCTTTAGCCTTCTTTGCATGTTTAACTTTGTCGGATTTAACCTTATCATAAGAATACCTTCCAAGCAACGAACTGTAACTCAATCATTGGCTCAAACAACGTCCCACTCGACCTGCTTTATCAAACAAGTCTTTCAACCTTCTCGTCGTGTTTGAGCTTTTCCCGATTGCCAGGACCTCTTGGTAACATCAGCTTTTCCTAGCCTCATGCTTTAGCAATCGTTTCTTTATCTGGGGTAAAAATGCCCTTTGGGATTTTCCTTTGCCCTCCTGAACTTCAGAGCAAAAGACCGGCTGACTAGGTGTTCTCTTCGAACCTACCTTAGCCACCTTCCAAACTTCTTCCACCCTCTGCGCCATACCTGAACTCGTGCGAGACGAGAAGGATTTTATCTTGCCTACGCTCGCATGTAAGCGAGAAGGTCTTTAACTCGCCTGAACTCGCTCATCGGCGAGAAGGACTTTTTACTCGCCTGAACTCGCTCATTGGCGAGAAGGACCTTAAATGGCCTTAACTCGCTCGACGGCGAGAAGGACTTTATCTGGTGCCTCAACTTGCCCAGGGTGTACATCTCCTCCCCCCTGGATGCACTGAGGACCTTTCTCTTTCTCGCCTGCACTCGCTCGACGGCGAGGAGGTCTTTAACTGGCCTTAGCTCGCACAACGGCGATAAGGACTTTATCTGGTGCCTCAACTTGCCCAGGGTGTACATCTCCTCCCCCCTGGATGCACTGAGGACCTTTCTCTTTCTCGCCTGCACTCGCTCGACGGCGAGGAGGTCTTTAACTGGCCTTAGCTCGCACAACGGCGATAAGGACTTTAAAACTTAACTGGTGCCTCCAATCGCCGAAAAACAATGAGGACTTAAAACTTAACTGGTGCCTCCAATCGCCGAAAAACGATGAGGACTTAAAACTTTTTAGAAAGCACGCGATATATCTTTTCTTGCCTTAAATCATGTACAAATGACAAGGTCTTTCTTCAAAACTTTTGAAAATAGCACACATGCAATCTGAAAAACACCTTATACTTCGAAAAACTCTTCTTTTATTGGGTGGCCTCATTAAAAACCCTCCTTAGGGAAAAAAGAGTGCCCCCTTCAAACTGTTTTAACAGAGACATTGTAATATAACATTGTGCTTGTCTTTACTTACAAAGCTCTTAGCTATAGTACAACTTCAGGTGTGTGGCGTTCCAGGTGCGAGGGATCGCCCCTCCTTCCAGCGTCTCTAAGCGGTAGGCCCCGTTCCCGAGCGCCTCGGCTATTCTGAACGGTCCAGTCCACTTGGGTGATAGTTTATTCTCCATCTCGTACTGGTGGGCCTTCCTCATCACCAGATCGCCTTCTCTGAACTGCCTTGGCATCACCTTCGAGTTGTATCTTCGCTCGATCCTCCTCTTCACCGCCTCAGCCTTCAGCCTCGCCTCTTCCCTGACCTCATCCAGCAGATCCAGGTTCAGCCTTCTCTCTTCATTCGAGTCTTCCTCTACAAAGTTCTGGAATCTCGGCGAGCTCTCCTGGATCTCCACCGGAATCATGGCGTCGCACCCATAGACCAAGCTAAACGGGGTCTCATGGGTTCCTGACTGCTCGGTGGTGTGGTACGCCCAGACTATACGGGGCACCTCCTCAGCCCAACTTCCCTTGGCTTTCTCAAGCCTTCTCTTCAAACCTCTCAACAACACCCGATTAGCTGATTCCACCTGGCCGTTTGTTTGGGGGTGCTCGACGGATGCAAACACTTGTTGAATTCCCACCCCTTCGCAAAGCTTCTTCAACAGGTGGCTTGCAAACTGCGTTCCATTATCTGACACCAGGCGCTTAGGCACTCCAAACCGGCACACGATGTTCTTCCATACAAAACCTTCGATCTTGTGTGCGGTGATCTGGGCCACTGGTTCTGCTTCAATCCACTTGGTGAAATACTCAATCGCCACCACCAAGTACTTCATTTTCCTGATCGCCAGCGGGAAAGGTCCCAGGATGTCGATTCCCCAAGTATGAAACGGCCAAGGGCTATAGATCGACTTCAACTCCTCGGGAGGTGCCTTATGCCAATCGGCGTGCTGCTGGCATTGTTTACAACATTGGGCATATTTCTTGCAATCTTCTCTCATGGATGGCCAGTAGTAGCCTGCACGGAGAGTCCTCGCGGCCAGAGCTCGACCCCCGACGTGGCTTCCACATATACCTTCGTGGAGCTCTGCCATAATTCTCGTGCACTTCTCGCCGTGTATACATTCCAGGAGTGGGTGAGTGAACCCAAACCTGTACAGATCGCCATCAATCAATGTATACTTGCTGGAATTTTTCTTTACCTTCCTAGCTTCTGTTGGATCCAGCAGGAGGAGGCCATCTGCCAAGCACCGCTTGTACTGTGTTATCCAAGTGTCTGGCTCATGGGCGGCGCAGACTTGCATCACATCCACCTTCTCTCCTCGACATGCTCTAATTCTCGGCGATCTCAAAGTTTCTTGCGTCAAAGACTTATGGCTTCTCGCTGCTCTCTCCGTCGACTTGCTTATCTGAAGGACCAGGTGATCTGCTACAAATGCCCTCGGCGTCTTCAGAGTTTCTTGAATCACCGTCCTCTGCCTACCCCCCTTGCCTGAGCTGGCGAGCTTAGCAAGCAAATCAGCTCGGGCATTCTGCTCTCGGGGCACATGTACTACTTCAAAAGAGGCAAAAGAACTCTTCAATTCCTGCACATACGCCAAGTAAGCCGCCATTTGTGGATCTTTAGCCTGGAACTCGCCTGTTACTTGCCCTGTGACTAGCAGCGAGTCACTCTTAGCCATCAGCACCCTAGCTCCCATTTCCTTGGCCAGCAGGATCCCGGCGATCAGCGCCTCATACTCCGCTTGATTGTTGCTGGCTTTTAAGGCAAATCTCAATGATTGTTCGATCAGCATGTCGTTGGGTCCTTCCAATATGACTCCAGCACCGCTGCCCTGCTGGTTCGACGATCCATCCACCGAAAGCACCCAACGGAAATCGTCTCCCTCAACCCGCGTCGCCTCCGATGAGAGCTCAACCACAAAATCTGCAAAGATTTGCCCCTTGATCGGGCCTCGGGGCTCATATTTAATGTCAAACTCTGACAACTCCACTGCCCACTTCACCATTCTTCCCGCGACATCAGGTTTCTTCAAGACCTTCTGGATGGGCAGGTCAGTCATCACCAGTATTGTGAAACTGTGGAAGTAGTGGCGCAACCTCCTCGCCGAAAACACCACAGCCAGCGCAGCCTTCTCCAGGGCCTGATATCTCGTTTCTGGGCCCTGCAACACCTTGCTCACAAAATAAATAGGCTTCTGAGCGTGATCTTGATCCTGGGCGAGCACCGCACTCACCGCCCTCTCAGTCACAGCGAAATACAACCTGAGAGGGATTCCCGCCAGCGGTTTGCACAGAACTGGCGGGCTCGCCAGATACTCTTTTAGTTTGACAAAAGCCTCCTCGCACTCTTTCGTCCAAACGAACTTGTTATTGCGCCGCAGACATGGAAAATAGGGATGCCCCTTTTCTCCGCTAGCTGACACGAAGCGAGATAGGGCTGCCATCCGACCTGTTAGCTGTTGGACCTCTTTCACCGTAGCCGGGCTTCTCATCGCCAAGATGGCGGCACACTTGTCTGGGTTGGCTTCTATTCCTCTTTCACTCAAGAGAAAACCCAAAAATTTTCCAGCCTCCACGCCGAAAATGCATTTCTCCGGGTTGAGCTTTAACTTGAACTTGGCGATCGTCGTGAACAATTCTTCCAAGTCTGCAACGTGCTTTCCTTTCTCCTGCGAGGTCACGACCATGTCATCGACGTAGGCTTGCACATTCCTTCCCAGCATTGGTGCAAGTACTCGATCCATCAACCTCTGGTACGTGGCCCCCGCGTTCTTCAGCCCAAACGGCATCACCTTATAGCAGTAGCACGACCTCTCCGTCATGAAGGCTGTTTTTTCTTCATCCATGGGATGCATCTTGATCTGATTATAGCCCGAGAAGGCATCCAGGAAACTCAGCAGCTTGCACCCTGCAGCACTATCAACCAGGGCATCAATGCTTGGTAAAGGATACGAATCCTTTGGGCAAGCTTTGTTCAGATCGGTGAAATCGACGTACATGCGCCATTTCCCGTTACTCTTCTTCACCAGTACGACATTTGCCAACCATTCAGGGTACTGGACTTCCCTGATGTGGCCTGCAGCGAGGAGTTTCTGTGTTTCGTCCCTGATCGCCTGCCTCCTCTCCTCGTTGAATTTTCTTCTCCTTTGTCGCACCGGTCTCACCATGTTGTCCATCGCCAGATGATGGCACAAGAAGTCGGGATCGATCCCGGGCATGTCCGAAGCGGACCAAGCAAACGCGTCCAGATGCCGCTCAATCACCTTGGCGATCTGGTCCTGGAGATCGACCTCCAGAGATCTTCCGAGCTTGAAGATTTTCCCTCCGATCTCCTTCTCGAGCCACTGCTCAACAGGTTTGGGCCTGGATTCTCTGGCGATCACCGCCCTGGCGATTCCCTGTTCCCTTGCTTCCTCGGGGCGATTCCGCGCCTCTTCCTCCTCCAGGCCAGCATTCCCCTCCCCCAGCTCAGCGTCTACCATCTCTACATCCCTTCCGGCGGACTCCTCTGTTACCGGCGGCCTGGGCTTCACACCGGGAGGTGGGGTGGTTGTTACATAACTCACTGATCTTTTGTTTTTTAGGCTATTCTCATAGCACCTTTTCGCTTCTTTCTGATCAGACTTGATCGTGATCACCACCCCTTCCATGGACGGCAACTTCACCTTCCTGTGCCGAGTCGACGGAATGGCGCCTATCCTGTTAAGAGTGGGCCTTCCCAACAGGATGTTATATGCTGAAGGGGCGTTTACGATGAGGTACTTGATTTTCTCCGTCCTCGACCCAGCCTCATCTGTAAACGTGGTTCTCAGCTCAATGTACCCCCTGACCTCCACCTGGTCGCCAGCGAACCCATATAAGCACCCTCCATAGGGCCTTAGCTGGTCAAGGGGCAATTCCAGCTGCATGAAAGTCGGCCAGAACATCACGTCTGCCGAGCTTCCTTGGTCCACCAGAACTCTGTGGACCTTCCTCCCTGCTGTGATCAACGAAATAACTATGGGATCGTTGTCATGAGGCACAACGTCCCGAAGATCCTGCTTTGTGAACGTAATGTCCACTTCCGGCGAGTGATCTTCAAACATGTCCACTGCCATCACCGATCAGGTCCGCTAGTCCCATGACGAATTTGTGCTTAGGCGGGCGATTGTACTCCCGGCGTGCTGGTTGCTGGCGTGCTGGTTGTTGGCGCGCTTGGCTTCTTCCCTTGTTTCGCCTGTCATAGGGATGGCGAGTCCTCTGGTCTTTTCTGGCCGCCGCCGCCGTTTCCAGCACCCTCTGCGGCTGGATCCTGGTCTGGGCGCGTGGCCTGGCGGGAGCCACGCTGCCTCTCTTCTCGACGACTTCACTCTCGTCGGCGATGTGGGCCACCGCAAGTCGCCTGACTTCAGCAAACGTTGCTGGATGAGCCCTGATCAAGGCCTCGCAGAATGGCCCTGGCTGCACGCCCTTCTTGAAGGCATAGACCAGCATCTCTTCATCCTTGGCCGGTGATCTGACCATCTGCACTCCGAAGCGATTGAGGTAGTCTCTGAGGGACTCCCCATGGTACTGCCTTATATCAAACAGATCATAGGACACCCTGGGCGGTGCCTTATTCACAATGTACTGCTCGACAAAGATTTTCGAGAACTGTTGAAAATTGGTTATGTGGCCGTTAGGCAGGCTCACAAACCACTCCATCGCCGTTCCCTGGAGCGTACTCACGAACATCTTGCAGTAGACGGCGTCTGTCCCTCCCGACAGCATCATCTGCGTGTGGAACGTGGTCAGATGAGCCTCTGGATCCTCCACGCCGGTAAAAACAGCTTTAACCGGAACCACGCTTGTGGGAATTGGCGTGTCGGTAATCGCCTGAACGAAAGGCATTGGGAACACACGAGGTGGCGTCAACGGTGCCACCTCTTCAGCAGAAGAACGTCCCTGCTGCTCCTGAAGAGCTCGACGCAGCTCCTCAGTTACCTTGCTGAGCTCCTCGTTCCTGGCGCGAGAGGCGACCAGGTCCTCATGTATCCTCGCCTGCTCTACGCGCGAGGCTTCCACAGTTGCCTGCAACGAGCGCATCATCTCTGCCATCTGCGCCATGGTCATGGCGGCGTCGCCTTCAGCAGCGACAGGCGCCACGGGACTGGAACGATTGCTTCTCATTTTTCTCATTAACTTCAGCGAACCACAGGAATGCAGCGAACAACACTTCAACCACGATCGAATCAGCGATCAATCGGAGAAAACTCGAGAACGGCGCAAGAACTCAAGAACACCGCAAACCTTCGATGAAAACCACAACTTCACCAAAAACCACCGTTTCCCCGCGAACAACCAAACAAACGAAAGACCTCGAATTTCCACCAAACAGATTGCGCGCAAGCAACAAAAGACCTCACTCCACCGATCGAAAGCCAAACAAACGGTACAAAACGCAAACTCACCGAACGAAATTCAAAGAAACTGCGAACGACGGTTGCACCAGCACACAACCAGGCAGAAAACCTCGAAAACTTCCACGAACTCACGCTGTGGATGGGAGCAAGTTTTACACGGCCCCACGGTGGGCGCCTGATGATCCTGCCTGTTGACCGGAACGCTGGAGAATGCCTCGTCAAAGGATCGACGTGCGCACCGCTTCTCACCTCCGTTCCTCTCCGGGATCTACTTCAAGAACCTGCAAAGAAACGACACGGCGCCGCTGTGGCCGATCGCACTCCGACGCTCAAGTCAGTGACGGTATCACCAAATACTAAGAACGAGAACCGTGCAAATCCTCTCTCACAATCAGCTCTATCACTCGCAAGCGTAAAGTGTATGAACTGAACGTGCGTACCTCAGAAAGTCTATTAAGAACTCTTATATACCTGGTGGCTTTCTCTCTCCTGGCAGTTACAGACTTGGACACGTGGCTCGCATCCAACTGTACACGTGCCATCATCTGGAGGCTCCCTGACTTGGCGCTGCTTCTGCTCTCATTTTGGCTAAGTTACTTATGCATGGTACTGCCCAGTGCATAGCTAACTTAGGAGTGCGATCTATACTGGAACTGGCGAGTTAGGGGCCTTCATACACCTTCCCTGTGGTCTCGCCGGCCGCCTTCATAATCTGCTTCTCCTTCATCTTCGGCGATGTGCGTGTTCTGGCGATCTCCGACTGCTTGGTCGCCTGGGTCTACATCTGGCGACTCCATCTTCAACCTGGCGATCACCTATTCTGGTAAGCTGGAAGTCGGAACACGCCAACTTAACAATCGGCGACTACACGTGCCTCCCGACTTCCTTCCTATCTGCCAACCTGGCACCTTGTCAACACGCCTACACTGTAGCAGGGTGCCACGTCATCATACCCGACCACCAGGGCGGTACACTGTACAACTTTAACTGAAATAAAAATTTAAATGGGTGGCGTTCCACGTTCTTGGGATTGCTCCTCCCTCCAAAGTCTCTAGGCGATATGATGTGATTCCAATAGCCACATAGAACAAGATTCTTGACATTTTTAGGAATCACCTTGAGCTGGAAAATATAGAGGCACTTTCTTAGAAGTTGGATCATGGTTCTAAGTCAAGAACTCACCAATAACAAGTACCAAATCCCAAACTCATTTGGATGAACCAAATATTGTCAAATTGAATCAACAAAGGAATTATAAAAAGAGAAGACCGAACAGAATTAAAACCACAATCAATTGTACCGAACATAATTAAGAAACAAAACAGAATATAGGTGCTGGAAAAACAACTCAAAACACAAGGCAACATGAACAATTGAAGAAGAAGAAAGGAAGGAGAAGAGAATGCTCATGAAGATGGAAGAATGGTTGGATGATCACGCCACTAGAAGTATGGATGCTCCTAGATGAGTGTGCAAGCCGCCACTTGAGGAAACCATGGTCCTTCAAGATAAGACTAGAGTAGAAGGCTCAAAAGCTCTCCAAATGCTCACTCCAATTTTGAGTATAGTTTCTTTAGATAAATTCAAATCTGAAAAATACAAGGAGAGCACCTCTATTTATAGCCTAAGGTGCTGAAAATCAAAGCTAAGAGAATTCAAAATTCCCTCCTAAACTTACTCAAAACCGGCGCCTAAACCTATGCATGAGGAAGGTGTGATCCCTTCCTTCACTTTGGCACCTCCTATTCTACTCCTACACCTACCTACTAATACACCCCCCTAAAGCTCCTAACTAAAGCCTAAAAGATGCTATAACAAAAGAGGTTTCTAAAGTTTCCCCCTAAGCACCTTTAACTAAAGAAACTACAAAAAGAGAAAATAAATGTCCTCTAGCTCCCAAAGCTTTGAACATGCTTCTTGTAATCCTTTGAGGTGGACTTTGACCTCCATGGGCGTCCTCCATTTGTGCCTCCACCTCTTCTTGAGCTTGATGAGTGGCCTCCATGTTCTCTTGAGCTTGATCTCCATCATACTCCCCGAGTTGGAGAGAATTCGACCACGAATTCTGGAGACCTACAGAAAAAGGAGTTAGATCGCTGACATTAAAAGTATGACTACCTAAGAATGTATCAGGCATATCTAACTCATAAGCATTGTCATTAATCCTCTTGAGGACTTGGAAAGGTCCATCCCCTCGAGGCATTAGTTTGGACTTCCTTTGAGTAGGAAAACGATCCTTCCTCAAGTGAAGCCAAACCCAATCGCCCTCATCAAACAACAATGCTTTTCTCCTTTTATTGGCAAGTTCAGCATACTTGCCAACCTTCTTCTCAATTCTCTTCTTGATGTCTTTATGCAAAGTTTTCACAAAAGAAGCCTTTTCATCCCCATCTTTGCACAAGACATCTTCAAGAAGGGGAATAGGAAGAAGACCAAGAGCTGTTAGGGGATTAAACCCATAGACCACCTCAAAAGGAGAATGGGAGGTGGTAGAATTTACTACTCGGTTATATGCAAACTCAACATGGGGTAGTAAATTCTCCCACACTCTAGGATTCCCCGAAATAAAACATCTCAATAGTTGTCCCAACGTTCTATTCACCACCTCGGTTTGACCATCAGTTTGTGGGTGGCAAGTGGTAGAAAATAAAAGCTTAGTTCCAAGCTTGCCCCACAAGGTCTTCCAAAAGTGACTCAAGAACTTAGGATCTCTATCGGACACTATAGACCTAGGAATCCCATGCAAGCGAACCACTTCTTGGAAGAAGAGGTTTGCAATGTGGCATGCATCATCCACTTTGTGGCAAGGAATAAAGTGAGCCATCTTTGAAAAACGATCCACTACCACAAAAATGGAGTCCTTTCCCTTTGATGTCTTGGGTAAGCCTAAGATGAAATCCATAGATATATCCACCCAAGGCATTGAAGGGATAGGAAGAGGAGTATAAAGACCATGGGGATGCATTTTAGATTTAGCTTTGCGGCAAGCTATGCATTTATCACACAAACTATGAAAATGTTTATGCATATGAGGCCAAAAGAAATGTTCATGCAACACATCCAAAGTTTTAGCAACCCCAAAATGTCCCATTAAGCCCCCCTCATGAGCTTCTCTAACAAGAGATAATCTAATAGAGCATTGGGGAACACAAAGACGTTTTCCCTTAAAAAGAAAGCCATCTTGAATAAAAAAGTCTTTGTGTCCTCCCTTAAGACACTCTTGATAGAGGAGAGAAAAATCAAGGTCATCATGATAAAGTTCCTTAATGTGATCAAAACCAAGATATTGAGAGGTTAAAAGATTTAGCAAGGTGTATCTTCTAGAAAGAGCATCCGCCACAATATTTATTTTGCCTTGCTTGTGTTTGATCACATAAGGAAATTGCTCAATGAATTCCACCCACTTAGCATGCCTCTTGTTAAGTTTGTTTTGGCTTTTCAAATATTTAAGAGATTCATGATCACTATGTATCACAAACTCTTTGGGAAAAAGATAGTGTTGCCAAGTAAACAAAGCCCTAACAAGTGCATATAATTCCTTATCATAGGTGGAATAGTTGAGATGACTTCCCTTCAATTTCTCACTAAAATAGGCTATGGGGTGGCCCTCTTGAAGGAGAACAGCCCCAATACCTATACTTGAAGCATCACACTCAATCTCAAATGTCTTAGTGAAATTAGGAAGGGCCAAGATGGGAGCATTAGTCAATTTTTCTTTCAAAGTATCAAAAGCATTTTGTTGTGCTTCTCCCCAATGAAAGACCACATCCTTTTTCACTATGTCATTGAGTGGTGCGGCAATGGTACCAAAGTTTGGGACAAATCTTCTATAGAAAGAAGCTAGTCCATGAAAACTTCGGACCTCATTCAAAGATTTCGGTGTAGGCCAATTTTGAATGGCCACCACCTTTGTTTTGTCCACATGGACCCCTTTACAACTCACAACAAACCCTAGGAATTCTATATGATCAAGAGCAAACATACATTTAGCAAGGTTAGCATACAAATGTTCCTTCCTAAGGGTTTCTAAAACTTGCCTAACATGCAACCTATGGTCATTCAAAGATAAACTATAAATGAGAATGTCATCAAAGTAAACCACAACAAACTTACCAATGAAAGGTCTAAGAACATGATGCATGAGGCGCATGAAGGTACTTGGTGCATTAGTTAAACCAAAAGGCATAACTAACCACTCATATAAACCAAAGTTGGTCTTAAAAGCCGTCTTCCATTCATCACCCGGTTTGATACGGATTTGATTGTAGCCGCTTTTAAGATCAATCTTTGAAAAGATTTTTGAACCATGTAATTCATCCAACAAATCATCTAGTCTAGGTATGGGATGCCTATACTTAATGGTTATGTTATTGATGGCCCTACAATCCGAACACATTCGCCATGTGCCATCCTTTTTTGGCACTAAGATGATAGGCATAGCACAAGGACTCATGCTATCTTGCACCCACCCTTTCTCAGTCAAAGCCTCAACTTGTTGGCGAATTTCCTTGGTTTCACTTGGATTGGTCCTATATGCTGGACGATTTGGTAAAGAAGAGCCCGGTATCAAATCAATTTGGTGCTCAATCCCTCTCAAAGGTGGAAGTCCATTTGGAGGATCTTGAAACACATCTTTGAACTCTTCTACCAAATTTTCCAAGCAATGAGGACTATCAACAAGTGATTCTACTCTAAGAGTTCTAGGGATGGCTAAAAAAAGAGGATGATGAGCCACTATTTCCCTTTCAATGTCACGCCTAGACACAAGGAGTGTAGGCTTAGAACTCTTATCTTTTTTATCTTTTTTATCTTTTTCACTCTCCCTCTTTTTCTTCATGATAACTTGGTCCACATGGACTTCTCTTGGAGAAAGAGATTTTAAAGTAACCTTGTGACCATGGAATTCAAAAGATAATTTGTTGGTAAAGCCATCATGTAAAACTTTTCTATCAAATTGCCAAGGCCTTCGCAAAAGAACATGAGTGGCTTCCATGGGCACAACATCACATAATACCTCATCTTTGTATTTTCCAATGGAGAAATGGATGAGGACTTGTTTATTAACAATTATTTCTCCTACTTCACTAAGCCATTGTAACTTGTAGGGCTTTGTATGAGAGATAGTAGGCAATCCAAGCTTATCTACTACTCTTGTACTAGCCACATTTGCACAACTACCCCCATCCACTATCAAGGAACAAATGTTGTTTTGAATAAGACATCTTGTATGGAAAATATTTTCCCTTTGACTTTCATCAAAAGGTTGTGAAACTTGTCCAAGAAGTCTTCTCACAACTAACAAGTCCCCTTCAAGTGGACATTCGCTCTCTTCCTCACTAGATGCATGAGAATGCAATGAATGCTTTGAAGAATCCGAATCATGCTCACTAACTACAATGCCCTCATGCATGTACATATTTCGTTTGGAAGGACAATTTGCAGCAATATGACCATAACCCATACATTTAAAGCATTTAGTGTTAGATGTTCTAGTGGGAGACTTAGGTCTAGAAGTTGATGGCTTAGATTCCTTGGGTTTGAAAGAAGAATCTTTGGAAGGATGTTTAGAAAAAGAAGTTTTGTTTCTCCAAGACTTGGAGTAGTATCCATCATTGGAAGCATTTTTAAAAGAGTTTTTCTTAGCAAGTTGGGCTTCCACCTTCATTGCAAGATGAACTAAAGAGCCCAATGATGAATACTCTTGTAACTCAACAATGTCTTGAATATCCTTCCTAAGACCACTCACAAACCTAGCAACCATGGCTTCTTCACTTTCTTCTAATTCAATTTTAAGCACAAGCGTTTCAAGCTCCTTATAATATTCATCCACATTTAGCGTGCCTTGTTGAAACCGTTGGAGTCTCAACATGAGGTCTTTCCTAAAATGTGGGGGCACAAACCTAGCGCGCATATGATCCTTTAAAGAGTTCCAAGAGTCCACGGGAGGACCCTTGTGATAGATAATGTCCTTTACAATTCCATGCCACCATTTCATGGCATAATCACTAAACTCTAGGGTGGCTAGCTTGAGCTTATGCTCATCTTGGATCTCATGGATCTCAAAAATTTGTTCACACTTAGCCTCCCAATCTAAATACACATTTGGATCACTAGAACCATTAAAACAAGGTAGCTTGACCGAAGGAAGCTTGGACTTTGCATCATGGTAGAAGCCATTGCCGTAGTGAATTCTTTCCCCATGGTGATGATGTCTTTGTCCATGGACTTGGGGTGGAGGTCTCCTTCTCCTATGCTCATCTTCACGGCCAACATCATTTGAAGAAGCTCTTGAAGATGGTCTATGAGAATGATGTCCATCATGGATAGAAGGAGATGGTCTAGTTTGTTGGACCTCCATCTTTTGCATTTTCTCCTCCAACCGTCTAATTGTTCTTTGAGCTTCATGTAATTCACCAAGAATGGAAGCTTTGGAAGGAGAATTCTTCTTGTAGGATGCATCACTTGAAGATCCAGCCATTTGTAATTAAAAAAAAAAAACAGCAAACACACAAAAACAGCAAACAAGTTAAAAATTAGCAAAAACAGTGAGCTTTTGGTAATGAAACTGCCGAAATGAACTAAGGCTGAAAAAGATATCACTCTCAAAGAAATAATGTTCTTGCTCCAATCTGATCTTGAGGCCTTGGAATCCTCAAATGAAATATGTCAAAGCAAGCACACCAATCTTAAGAGCAAACCACCACAAAACCAAAGAAACAATAAAGACAAACAAGAAAAGATATAAGCAAGGAAAAGGTAATTGCAAAAGGAATACTATATGTAAGACAAACTCAAAGAGTAAGAATGAAAGACAATCAAGAAAATAAAGAACTCAATGAGAAAAGTAGGCACACAAAAGAATACCTAAGGAAAAGCACTAGAGTAGATGAAGAAAACAAAAAAATTAGCTACTGGAAATTTTTTTTTTATGCAAACTGTGTTTAATATTCACTGATTTAACTGGAACGTTGTAGAGCGAACTGGATTATGAAATTTATACCACAGAAACTTCAAGATGTTAACTCAAAAATGGCACTGGAATCAATTAAAAACAGTAAGCCAATTGAGAGAAATAAATTTTTTAAAATCACTGCCAGATTACCGTATTTTTTTCGGCAGGAATGTACACTTTTTTTATTTTATTTATCATTTTTTGTGTACTTCATATTTTTGAATGATTCTTTTTTCTATTCTTTTCTAACACTTTGAATATCTCAAATACAGAATTTCAGAATTTTACAGTACGTAAATCAGTTGCAATAAGGAAAAACAGTAAGCACTTTTTCAGAAACAGAGGAATCCTAATAGGAATAAAAAACAGAATGATGAACTAGCAAAGACATAATAGAAAATGATGTATTGGAACTTGTATAGGTCTAGAATACAAGTATGAACTCAATTCTAAAAAGAAAATGCACAAAGGATCAACATCAAATCAGAAAATTATATGAGACTAAAGCAAGAAACAATCAAAACAATAAAAGTACTACTAGAAGTAATGACATATATGGAATAACATGACTAAGACAAAACTTGACATGATTCAAAAATTAAAAGACACATCACAAATTGTAACAAGTGGAAGGAAGCTTAAGGTAAACTCTAGGAAGGATAATGCCATTCCAAAAGAGCAACCATACTCATAAGAATTATGAGTGCCATAAACCTTTCCACAAACACTTGGAGCAAAAGAAAAAACAGCAAGAATACTCAATTAAAATTCTAAAACAGAAACTTAAATTGCAAGAAATTAAAAGAGCTCTTGAAATAAAGTGCACACAACTCAACAATTAAACAAGAAGAACCTAAGACTCATGATACCACATGATGTGATTCCAATAGCCACATAGAACAAGATTCTTGACATTTTTAGGAATCACCTTGAGCTGGAAAATATAGAGGCACTTTCTTAGAAGTTGGATCATGGTTCTAAGTCAAGAACTCACCAATAACAAGTACCAAATCCCAAACTCATTTGGATGAACCAAATATTGTCAAATTGAATCAACAAAGGAATTATAAAAAGAGAAGACCGAACAGAATTAAAACCACAATCAATTGTACCGAACAGAATTAAGAAACAAAACAGAATATAGGTGCTGGAAAAACAACTCAAAACACAAGGCAACATGAACAATTGAAGAAGAAGAAAGGAAGGAGAAGAGAATGCTCATGAAGATGGAAGAATGGTTGGATGATCACGCCATTAGAAGTATGGATGCTCCTAGATGAGTGTGCAAGCCGCCACTTGAGGAAACCATGGTCCTTCAAGATAAGACTAGAGTAGAAGGCTCAAAAGCTCTCCAAATGCTCACTCCAATTTTGAGTATAGTTTCTTTAGATAAATTCAAATCTGAAAAATACAAGGAGAGCACCTCTATTTATAGCCTAAGGTGCTGAAAATCAAAGCTAAGAGAATTCAAAATTCCCTCCTAAACTTACTCAAAACCGGCGCCTAAACCTATGCATGAGGAAGGTGTGATCCCTTCCTTCACTTTGGCACCTCCTATTCTACTCCTACACCTACCTACTAATACACCCCCCTAAAGCTCCTAACTAAAGCCTAAAAGATGCTATAACAAAAGAGGTTTCTAAAGTTTCCCTCTAAGCACCTTTAACTAAAGAAACTACAAAAAGAGAAAATAAATGTCCTCTAGCTCCCAAAGCTTTGAACATGCTTCTTGTAATCCTTTGAGGTGGACTTTGACCTCCATGGGCGTCCTCCATTTGTGCCTCCACCTCTTCTTGAGCTTGATGAGTGGCCTCCATGTTCTCTTGAGCTTGATCTCCATCACGATAGGCTCCGTTCTCCAATGTCTCCACCACTCTGTACGGGCCTGTCCACTTTGGGGACAACTTGTTCTGCATGTCATTCTGGTGCGCCTTTCTCATCACCAGATCACCTTCCTGGAAGCGCCTGGGCCTCACTTTAGAGTTGTGCCTCCGCTCTACTCTTCTCTTTACGGCTTCAGCACTGACTCTGGCTTCTTCTCGCACTTCGTCCAGCAGGTCTAGATTCACCTTTCGTTCTTCATTGGACTCTTCAGCAACGAAGTTCAAGAACCTGGGGGAGCTCTCCTGTATTTCCACGGGAATCATGGCGTCTGTCCCGTAGACAAGGCTGAAGGGTGTCTCATGGGTGCTGGACTGTGGGGTGGGATGATAAGACCATACAATTTTGGGGACCTCCTCTGCCCAGCCTCCTTTGGCCTTGTCTAGTCTTCGCTTCAACCCCCTGAGCAGTACTCGATTTGCTGACTCCACCTGCCCATTGGTTTGTGGGTGTTCCACTGAAGCGAAAACCTGCTGTATTTTTAACTCCTCACACATCTTCCTCAGCTGATGACTCGTGAACTGGGTGCCATTGTCGGAGACTAACCTCTTGGGTATTCCAAAGCGGCATACGATGTTCTTCCAGACGAAGTGCTCGACTTTCTGTGCGGTGATGTGTGCGACTGGTTCTGCCTCCACCCACTTGGTGAAGTACTCGATGGCCACGATGAGAAACTTCATATGCCTTATCGCCAGGGGAAAAGGTCCTAGGATGTCGATTCCCCATGTGTGGAATGGCCACTGGCTGTGGATGGACCTCAACTCCTCAGGGGGTGCCTTGTGCCAGTCTGCATGCAGTTGACACTGTTTGCATCGCTGAGCAAACCTTATGCAATCTTCCTTCAGCTTTGGCCAGTAGTACCCCGCGCGGAGTACTCTACTTGCCAAAGCGCGACCACCTACGTGGCTTCCGCACACCCCCTCGTGCAGCTCAGACATGAGTCTGGTGCATTGCTCGCCGTGCACACAGATCTACACAGGGTGAGAAAATCCAAATCTAAAGAGGTTTCCATCTATTAGAGTAAACTTACTTGAACTCCTCTTTATCCTTTTTGCCTCTGCTACGTCGAGCGGGAGTACACCATCTTCTAAGTATAACTGGTATGGCGTCATCCAGGTGTCGGGTTCCTTCTCCGCATGGACCTCCATCGACTCATCGGTCTTCAATGGTCGCGATCTCACCCTCGGTGCTCTCAGCGTTTCTTGGGTCAACGACCGATGACCGATCGTTAGACGCTCCATTGATTTGCACACATGGAATACCTGATTATCCGACACGAACGCTCGCGGCACCTTCAAGGTCTCCTGGATGACAGTCCTCTGCTTCCCCCCTTTGCCTGAGTTGGCCAGCTTGGCAAGCAGGTCTGCTCTGGCATTTTGCTCTCTTGGCACGTGTACCAATTCGAATTCGGTGAAGGACGTCTTTAGGAGCAGTACATACTCCAGGTAGGCTGCCATCTGGGGATCCTTTGCTTGGAACACCCCTGTAACCTGCCTGGTGACCAGCAAAGAGTCGCTTTTGGCCAGCAGATTTCTTGCTCCCATTTCTCTTGCTAACAACATTCCTGCGATCAGGGCTTCATACTCCGCCTGATTGTTGCTAGCTTTGAAGGCAAAGCGGAGGGACTGCTCGATAAGTACCCCGTTTGGGCCTTCCAGAATGACTCCAGCGCCACTCCCCTGCTGATTAGAGGAACCGTCCACCGATAATACCCATCGGAAATCTAATCCTTCTGCAGGTGTCGCGATCGACGACAATTCGACTACAAAGTCTGCGAACACCTGCCCCTTGATCGGTCCTCGGGGCTCGTACTGGATGTCAAACTCTGATAATTCCACCGCCCATTTGACCATCCTGCCTGCTACATCTGGTTTCTTCAACACGTTCTGGATAGGCAGATCAGTCATCACCACCACTGTGAAGCTGTGGAAGTAATGCCCGAGTCTTCTGGCTGAAAACACCACTGCCAGGGCAGCCTTCTCGAGGGCCTGGTACCTTGTTTCAGGGCCTTGCAGCACCTTACTCACGAAGTAAACAGGCCTCTGGGTCTGGTCTTGCCCTTGCACCAGGACTGAGCTGACTGCTCTCTCCGTCACAGTGAAATATAGGCGAAGAGGGATGCCTACCTGGGGTTTTCGCAAGACTGGTGGGCTCGCTAGATACTCCTTTAGCTTGATGAAGGCCTCCTCGCACTCCTGTGTCCAGAGGAATCTGCTGTTGCGTTTAAGACACTAGAAGTATGGATGACCTTTCTCCCATCCAGCGGACATAAACCGTGACAAAGCTGCCAAGCGTCCGGTGAGTTGTTGCACCTCCTTCACCATCGTTGGGCTCCTCATTGCCTCGATTGTCGCACACTTCTCGGGGTTAGCTTCGATTCCCCGCTCTGTTAAGAGGAAGCCCAAGAACTTCCCCGCCTCCACACCAAAGATACATTTCTCAGGGTTGAGCTTCAGCCTGTACTTGGCAATGGTGGTGAATAGCTCTTCCAGATCAGCTGCATGATGTTTCTTCTCTTGGGACGTAACCACCATGTCATCTACATAGGCATGTACGTTCCTTCCCAGCATGGGCGAGAGCACCCTATCCATGAGCCGCTGATAGGTAGCCCCCGCGTTCTTTAACCCGAATGGCATGACCTTGTAGCAGTAGCAAGACCGTTCCGTCATAAACGCGGTCTTGCACTCATCCATGGGGTGCATCCTGATCTGGTTGTACCCTGAAAAAGCATCCAAAAAGCTGAGTAGCTTTCCCCCCGATGCGCTATCAACTAGGGCATCTATACTGGGTAAAGGGTAAGAATCCTTGGGGCACGCCTTGTTGAGGTCAGTGAAGTCCATGCACATTCTCCACTTGCCGCTTGCCTTCTGAACCAGCACCACATTCGCTAGCCACTCGGGGTACTGGATCTCTCTGATGTGCCCTGCAGCAAGGAGCTTCTGCGCTTCGTCGTGGATCACCTTCCTCTTCTCTTCGTTGAATTTCCTTCGCCTTTGTCGCACAGGTCGAACCTTGGGATCCATCGACAGACGATGGCAAAGGAAATCGGGGTCGATTCCTGGCATGTCGGATGCTGACCATGCGAAGGCATTCATGTGCTTCTCAATCACACCCACGATCAGCCTTCGCTCTTCTTCAACGAGGGATCCCCCTAATTTGAATTTTTCCCCCCGATGTCCACTTCGACCCATCCTTCAGCTGGGTGGGGCCTTCTCTCACTGGCGATGACCGCCCTCGCGATCCCTGACTCGCGAGGAGCGATCGCGCCTTCCTCTTCTTCTTGAACTTAGGCTACCTGGGAGCCCCCCATCGCAGCATTCTCCATCCTCTGAGCGCCCTTTGTCTCCCTAACCACCGATCGCTCTTCGCGCGAACCTAGCGGTGGTTTCGTGGTGACGTGGCAAACACTTCTCTTCTGCTTCAGGTTGTTCTCATAACAGCGTCTTGCCTCAGCCTGATCCGACTTGATGGTTATCACATTTCCCTCCATCGACGGCAGTTTCAACTTCATGTGCCTCGTTGATGGTATTGCGCCCAGCCTATTGAGGGTTGGCCTACCCAACAAAATGTTGTACGCAGAAGGGGCGTTCACCACCAGGTACTTTATCTTTTCAGTGCGGGCTGTCGTTCCGTCAGTGAACGTTGTCCTCAGCTCAATGTATCCCCGCACCTCTACCTGATCTCCTGCAAAACCGTAGAGACACCCGGTATATGGCCTCAGTTGATCAGGGGACAGCTGTAACTTGTTGAATGTTGGCCAGAACATGACGTCTGCCGAGCTCCCTTGATCTACGAGTACTCTGTGCACTCGTCTTCTCGCTGTGATGAGAGAAATGACCACAGGGTCGTTGTCGTGCGGGACAACGTCCCGTAGATCAGCTTTCCTGAAGATAATGTCTACTTCAGGGTAATGACTCTCATTTACCGCATCTACCGCCATCACCGATCGAGCGTATCTCCTTCTTTATGACGCTGTGCATCCCCCACCAAAGAAGCCTCCCGCGATGGTTTGCACTTCCCCGTGCACAGGGACTTCATGCTGCTGTTCTCCAGTCTGGGATCTTGACGCGCGATCACCTTGCGGCTCACGCAGGTAATCTGCTAGGAAACCAGACTTCACCAACTCCGCCAATTGGTGACCCAACGCTAAATAGGAGTGAAGTGTGTGGCCAAAGGCCTGGTGAAACTCACACCACTCGTTCTTCTTTCTACCAGTACCTTATCAGTTTTCTCCGGTACTCGTAGTCTTGCTGCTACGGCAGGAAGGGCGATGAGGTCCGCCAATCCCACCATGAAGTTGTATCTTGGGGGTGCGTTATTCTCCCTTGCACGCCCCCTGCTCTGCTCTTTGCCTGGTGCATAGGGACGAGGTTTTTCCCGCACCTTTTTCCCCTCCTTGGCTTCATGCACCCTTGCTTGCTGTGGTTTTCCTGGTCCACCACGCGGTCTCGGTGGTGCAGCACTTCCCCTCTTCTCAGAAACCTCTGTTTCTGCCACTATGTGCGCCACCGCACGTCGTCGGATCTCTGCAAAGGTGCTGGGATGGTTCCTGATGAGAGACTCGCTGAAGGGGCCAGGCAGCACTCCCTTCTTAAATGCGTGCACCAGCATATCTTCATCTTTGCTGGGCAGTCTAACCACTTGCGCTCAAAGCGGTTGAGGTAGTCTTTCAGCGACTCAACCTGGTACTGACGCACGTCGAACAAGTCGTATGACACCACTGCAGGTGCTTTGTTGACGATATATTGCTCAGTGAAGAGCTTTGAAAACTGAGAGAAAGACGTCATATGCCCTTCTAGTAAACTCACGAACCACTCCATGGCGATTCCGCTCAATGTGCTCATGAACATTTTGCAGTACACAGCGTCTGAGCCTCCAGATAGCATCATCTGGGTGTGGAATGCCGTCAGATGCGCCTCCGGGTCTTCCACCCCCTTGAACGATGCTTTTACCCCCACCAAGTTAGGAGGCACCATGGTTCCCATGATTTCAGGGGAGAATGGCATGGGGAACGCTCTTGGTGGTGACGGCTGCCTAGCCATCCTTTCGTCCACCACGTGTTCCCTCTGCGCCTGCAACGTCCTTCTCAACTCTTCGTTGACGCGATTCAGCTCATCGTTCCTACTTTGCGACGCAGCCAACTCCGTCTGCATCCTTTCTTGTTCAGCTTTTGACGTCGCAGCGTTATCCTGCAGCGTTCGCACCATCTCCAGGACCTGCGCCATTGTCACAGCTCCTTCGTCAGCAGACGGCGAAGGTGATGGTTGTCTGTTCCTTGGCATCTTTCCTTGTCAAAGAAGTTGGTAAAACTCTGGTAAGCTTCAAAACTGTGGTGTATATGGGACCACGATTCACTCGAGCCCCACGGTGGGCGCCAAATGATCCTGCCGGCAACTCGAGCGTGGAGGAATTCGCTTCGTAGCACTCTTTGCCCTGTCTACGCGACTGCGTCTTCTGCAGAATCACCCTCAGAACCTTCTCTTGATGCTCCAAACGTGACCTGCAAAACACACAGACAGCGCCTCTAGCGGCCGTTTCCACTCCGACGATCAAGTTAGTCCACAGAACCACCAAAGATGAGAAAACTAGCAGTGTGTGTGAAAAACTCTTGCTCTCTTTTCTCGTATCCCTCATCTCTCCCTGATTCCCTCCTTTATGTCTCTCTCTCTGTTTCTGGGCATAACAGAATTCTGTTATGCTTTTCTGGCATGTGTCAGAACCCTGTTATGCTTTTCAGAGACAGTATACCTGTAGAATCAGTAGTGGGAGCGTGAGAGTCTCTGCATGTCTGCGCGTCTCTGCGCTTGGCTGCGCCTGTCTGTACCCTTAGTGGTATGGAGTACACTTTTGTCTGGACCGCACCCCTCTCAGATGATGACACGTGGAGGCCTGCAACTCACATCTAACCACACACGTGTCACTTACTGGAAGGGCTCTAGCGCTTCTCTTTGTGTGCCTAAGTTACGCCCTTGCGGAGTAACTTAGGATATTTCTCTCCTCTGGGTAAATCGCATACTCTCAGGAGAACGCCAGGTGTGGCTGGTCTAGGTACACTCACCCAGCGTTGCTCTCTGCGTAGACGACTTACCCTTCACGCACGTAACGGGTTGGGGGAGTCACCAATCACTGATCGGTTTACTAGCTCCCTCAGGCCACTCTCATGCGCGATTCACTGAGATGTGCTCATGCGAGGTCCATGTATAACGCTCTCGCTGGGAACCTGAGTCCCAGTTTAACTGCGTGTAACACGAGACCCCGATGACAATGCACCCGATGACTGATCAGTGCTTATTTGCTTCTCGCGTTCTGCCCCTAGACGTTAGTCTGAGAACAGGTCTGTTGGTGGCCACCTGGCTTCTGACCACCGATCACCATTCTGGATGATCTGTCCCCTGACCTCTCTGCTGCCTGATCTGTCGGTGGTCACCTGGTCACTAACCCCCGATCACCGCTCTTGGCGATCGCCTCCCTGGTCTCTCTGTGACCTGGTCCACGTGTCACCCTGCGAGTGGTCCACGTGGTCCTCTGCTGCTGACGTCATCGACTACCGATGACCGATCGGATCAGATGCGACGCGATGATTCCAGTGGAAATCCAAGAGAGCTCGCCGAGATTCCAGAACTTTGTAGCAGAAGACTCGAATGAGGAAAGAAGGTTGAATTTGGATTTGTTGGATGAGGTCAGGGAGGAGGCGAGAGTGAAGGCTGAGGCAATAAAAAGAAGGATTGAACGGAGGTATAACTCGAAGGTGATGCCAAGGCAGTTCAGAGAAGGCAACCTGGTGATGAGGAAGGCCCACCAGTACGAGATGGAGAACAAGCTGTCGCCTAAGTGGACGGGACCGTTCAGGATAACCGAGGCGCTCGGGAACGGCGCCTACCGCTTAGAAACGTTGGGAGGAGGGGCGATTCCTCGCACTTGGAACGCCATGCACCTCAAGTTATATTACAGTTAAAAGCGTTGTAAGTAAAAACAAACACGTAGAGTTTGCAAGCTTTCTGTTAAAACAGTTTGAAGGGGGCACTCTTTTTTCCTAAGGAGGGTTTTTAATGAGACCACCCAATAAAGAAGAGTTTTCAGAGTTTAAAGTGTTTTAGATTGCATGCTTGTTGTTTTTTCGAAAGTTGTGAAGAAAGACCTTGTCGCTTATATGTGATTTAAGGCGAGTTTTGATTTAAGGCGAGTTGTGAAGTTATGTCGCATGCTTTCTAAAAAAGTTTCTAAGTCCCCATCGTTTTTCGGCGATTTGCGGCATCAGTTAAAGTTTAAAGTCCTCATCGTCTTTAGGCGATCGGAGGCACCAGTTAAAGACCTCAACGCCTTCGTGCGTCCTGAGGCAAGAAAGAGATAAAGACCTCCTCGCCGTCGAGCGAGCGCAGGCGAGTTAGAGTAAAAAGTCCTCAGTGCCTCCAGAGGAGAGAAGATGTAACCTTTGCGGCAATGTAGAGGCACCAGCAAAAAGTCCTCAGTGCCTCCAGGGGAGAGAAGATGTAACCTCTGGGGCAATGTAGAGGCACCAGTGAAAAGTCCTCAGTGTTTCCAGGGGAGAGAAGATGTAGCTCCTGGGGCAATGTAGAGGCACGAGTTAAAGACCTTCTCGCCGCTGAGCGAGTTCAGGCGAGTTAAAGACCTTCTCGCCGCTGAGCGAGTTCAGGCGAGTTAAAGACCTTCTCGCCGCTGAGCGAGTTCAGGCAAGATAAAATCCTTCTCGTCTCGAGCGAGTTCAGGTACGGTGTGGAGGGTGGAAGAAGTTTAAAGGATAGCTAAGGTAGGTTCGAAGAGAACACTTAGCTATCCGGCTTACTGTTCTAAAAGTCAGGGAAGGTAGAGAAGGATCTGAAAGGCACCTCTACCCCCGGATAAGGGAACAATGGCCAAGTTGTGAAGGTAAGAGGAAGCTGGTATCGCCAAGACTCTTTGGCGACCAGGAGAAATTCAAGCGATGGCGAGAAGCCAAGGCCCGTTTTGATAAGGCAGATCAGGTAAGCTATGTCTTAAGCTGTTAGTTGGGTTGAAGCTCGTTATTTGGAAAGTGATTTCGCGCTGAGGTTCTTTACCTTAAGGTTACAAGTTGTTAGAATGTTATCGCTCGAAAGTCGATGGTTCGAAGCAGTTAGTATACAATTGCGCTCGCGGAGTTGCTAAGTCAATTTCGTCTAAGAGATTTATACAGGGAAAATAAAGTTAACAGAGAGATTATGTAAAGAAGCAGGAAATGTCATAACATAGTGGTATCAGTTCAAAATACATGTATAGAAAAGGGGAAAGATTATTACAAGTAAGTTGTGTAAGAGAGAGACAAATGAGTAAGTGATGGAGGGAAGCAGCAAGCAGCTAGTCTTCAGAAGGAACGATCTTCCCATCCACCACTTCATTGTTCAGCGACACCATGGAGAGATCCAAATCAGGGTATTGACACGCAAATTGCTCCAGGGCGGCGTCAAACCCAGCAGCAAGGATTTGGGCAGAGCTCAGCTCGAGTTCTTTGGTTTGCTTCTTGAGCCCCTCGGTCTGCTGCTCTAATTCTTCAGCTCGCTTCTTGAGTTCTTCAGTTGTTTCACGAGCTTGAAGGAGGTCTTCAGCAACCCTCTTGGATTCCGCCTGCGCCTGGGCCAGCTTTGCGGCGATCTTCTCATTTTCCTCTTTGGCCTCGGCGAGTTTGGCCATGGTGTCATCTCTCTCCTTTTCAACTTTCCCCAAGAAGACCTCCCGATCTACTGACCTCTTCTCAAGGTTTTCTACCTTGGCTGCATCGGCTTTGATCGACGCTTCCAGGTCAGCCACCTTGAGATGGTAGGGGACCAGCTTGCTCTACAGCTCGATCTTCTCTTGAGCTAAGAGGTGCACCCTATGGCGTAGATCGGTGGCCTCCTTGCGCGCCACCCTCAGCTCGGTGCTCATAACATCCTCCACTCACGAGTGGTCGATCTCTGCCAGCATGAGGTTGCAGGACAACTTCTCCGCCTCAATCCTTATTAGGCGATTCTTTTCTTGGAGCACGGAGATGTCATCCTGGAGTTTCTTGCTGGAACTCTCCACAGCTTTTGATATGATGGAGGGGAGGTCCTCTGCCATCATCTTGAGTTTTGCTGAGAAGGGTTCCCACATCCCTTTAACCGCAAGGGGAAGGTGGGCAATTGCTGGTGGTGGAGGCGCTAAGGGAGCCTGGTGCTGGTTCTCGCCACCACCTTCTTGAGTTGGTTGGTGAGTTGGAGCTTCTTGGCGTGGTGGTGACGAGGGGGACTCGGTGATGATGATGGGTGAGTTGTGAGCACCTTCATCCCCACCTGCCGCAGCTTCGGCGATTGAGGCGGTTGAAGGAGGACCCCCTTCAGCAGATACATATGGCGTGGAGGCGCTCGGGGGGTTCTCCATGAAGTTGGGCTCAGCAGCCTCAACCACGGGAAATGCAGCCGCCAAAGGAACTGCTTGAACCGGCGGTGTTGCAGTTGGGGGAGGAGGAGGTGTTGGAAGGGGAGCTGGTGGTGACGACGATGTTGACGTTGGAGGAGGGGGTGGAGCAGGTGGTGAAGAAGGCGCCACCCTCCTTCTTTTGGTGATGAGGCTATCTTCAGTTGCCTCGTCGTCTTCTTCTTCATCCTCATGGACCACCTGAGGGGTTTTCCTTTTTGGCTTCCTGAGGATGAGTTTCTTGCGTTGTTGGGCAGGCAAGGCTTTTGGAGGGGCTGGATCTTGAGGGGGCGATCTGCCCTGAGCGGCGGCGATCTCCACCACTGAGTTGGGCACAGTCTGGGAGCCCGACGCCAACCCATGGGCTCGGGCGAGCGCCCTCAGTTCAGCCAGTTTTCCTTTGCCCAACATAAGATCTGCATAATACAAAGGTATACAAGTCAGCTCAAAGACAAAGATAAACACATGAGTAAGTATGCAAACGAAACAAACAAGTAGTGCAGAAAATAAAGGCCAAGTCTATTACGCAACAGATAAGACACACAGCAACAGATAACAGAGGTGCGGCAATAACTTGGATATTAAGGTAAGTTCTAACCTATGCGAGCCTCGAGTTGGCCTTCGAAGAATTCGAAGGAGATGATCGCAGAGGTGAGGAAGGTAATGTTGGCATCTGCCACGCTCTTCCAGAAGAGGCACAAATCTTTGTCCAGAGCGCCCATGTTGTCGGGGCTCCTTGGCTTTCTGAAGCTTCCCTTGGAGTCTTTATTTCCCTTGTTTACCCAGTACAAGGGAAAGCCATCAAGCAGCGAGTCGTCCTGGTCGTTTTGGCGCACTTGGATGAATTTTCCTTTCCAATCCTTGTAAGATTGCTGGAAGATAGAGAGGATCTACCTCCCAGCAATCCCGTTCAGACTCACCCAAAGGCGATCTCCTGGATGCTTCGCTTCAAAAGGGAAAAGGAAAACGTCCACTGACGCTGGCAGTCCCAGGTGTGCGCATACGATATGGAACGCCCTGACAAACGCCCAATTGTTGGGGTGAAGCTGGGCAGGGGTGATGTCGAGCTCAGTTAACAACTCTCGCTCGAAACGAGTAAAGGGAAGTCGGAGCTTCACCTTCTTGAAAAGCGTCGCGTAGAGGAAGCAGAACGACTCGCCGTTGCTCGTTTTGTCGTCAGCACAGATTGGCTCATCAGGATGGCAAGGCAGCACAGCCATTTTATTGTCGTGCTCCTTGTGAAATGAAAGATCTGGCTGGTCCCCCTTCCTTAGTCGGAGCACCGCCAGCGCGGAGTTTATTGAAGAAGTTTCTTTCAGCAGAGCCGAGCTGGCCCAGGGGTAAAGCTTCTTATAGTCTGGCGTAGGGATGGAGGCTCCTCCGGCGACCGGTGGAGTAGCCTGAGCCAGGTTGGGGCGAGAGGTTGCAGGCCTCTCAGCCTGGGAGAGGGAGCACCAGGTGCTCGCGATGGGTTATGCGCCTGTGATGGAGGGTTTTGTGACGAAGGGGGAGGATTCGCGGTTATCTTTGTACGAACCATTGCGGGAACTGCAAAGGAAAAAGTAAAAGAGAGGTGAGCGAAGGTTGCAGAGGTTGATCTGATTGTGAATGAAGGACGAAAAACGAACGAACGAAAGTTCGTTGTGATGGAAGAAATGGAAGGCGAAACCCCAAGTTGCGAAAAAGGGGAAGAAGAAGAAACAACCCACAGCGTATGCACCAGGCAGTTAATGGATGATGCGAATCGGTTAAAATGCAGCAAATATCAACAAAAGAAGTAAAGGGAGTACCTTTCGATCATCAGACGAACGCTGAAGGAAGTTGGGGATTCAGAGAGTTGAAGAGCGTCGTGGGTTTTGCAGAAGAAACTCAGAGCGTTTGAGAAGGCAAAGAGATGATGAAACAGTAAAAATGAAATGGGTTTAAGGGTTTTTCAAATAATTTTTGGAAGCATAAACGACAGCTAAAGATGACCGTTGATGAAGCCACGTGTCGAGCGATTAGGAGAATGTTTGGTGGAGCGTCTGGAAAGCAGAAAGTACGAACGTTTGGAATTCTGCGCCAGCGCCACGTAGATCGGTAGTGACGTGACTTCTTTAGTCTTTTCGCTAGACAAGTCTTCGCCTAAGACTGGGGGGCTTGTGTACCGCCCTGGTAGTCGGAAGTGATGACGTGGCGTCGAGCTTTTATATAGGCGTGTTGGATGGGACACCTGGCTGGCAGAAGGGAAGGAAGTCGGGGGGCTCGTGTAGTCGCCAGTTATTAAGTTGGCGTGCTCCGATCTACAGCATACCTAAACCGGCGGTCACCGGGTTGAAGATGAAGTCGCCAGATGTGAATCCAGGGGTAGCCAGGTGCAGGGTACGAGAGGAAGGTAGATACGCTCTCAAAGTGAGTGACTAGATGTTTGGGGGCATGAGTTGGCACCCAAAAAGTCACCCCTTGCGCAGATGCACTCCCAGGTAGGAGGACTCACACGAGGAAATACCCCCAAGTGGGGTCACGGTGCTGTGAGGCCCTCCACGTGTAATAGCAGCCAAGTCAAAACAGAAACATCAATTTTTCAGGTACAAGGTAATTAAAGCTATTTAATAAAGTTTACGTTTCGAGCGTTTAAGGTACTTTAAATGCTCCAAGCAGTTTAAACGTCTTAAAGGCGCTGAACGTTTCATAATTAAATGCGCTTTAAGACACTTTAAATGCTTGAGCAGTTTAAATAGAACCTGGAATGTTGGAAACGGGGTTCGAGTCTTGAGGCTACGCACAAAGGACTAGAGAGAGGTTGTTTGGCAGAGCGAGAAAAGATACACAATACATAGTTTTGTTTACCACCTTCAGAGTGCCATTCACGGTGCTCCGATACGGAGGTGTAGAGTTTTTGGTGTTTCTCGCTAGCTGACTTGAGCGTCGAAGTGCAAACGGCCGCTAGGGCGCCCTTTTGTCCTTCTTTGCAAGTACCCACAGGTAGCCAGAGGGAAGGTGTCCCTAGCTAACGGGCAAGGTTGCGCACAAAGACGTCCCAGGTCAACCGGCCGGAACATATGGCGCCCACCGTGGGGCCGATTTAAAACATCAGTCCCATCGCAAGCTTCAATGGATCTATCGAAGCCACCATAACGTTGGCACAAGTTTGAGGAAACAGTGAAGAATGAGGGCCACCACTAGACAAGGTTCCGCACGCGCTGCGAGTGAGGAAATGTCCATGCAGCAGGTCATGGAAATGATGCGGGGGCTGCAGGATGAGATGGCGGAATCAAGGGTGGAACAAGAACGCATGCAGGCGGATCTCGCAGACTCGCGTGCGAGAAACGAAGAGCTCCATCGTGAAAATGAAGAGTTGCGCCGGGGTTTGAGCAATAACCAAGGGCAACATGAACAAGATGAGACCGAGCGTCTCACCCCACCAAGGGAGTTTTCCACACCCTTCTCGCAGGAGATCCTAGATGCAGTAATCCCCAACACGTTCGCGAGACCCAAAGTGATCTTCACCGGGATGGAGGACCCTGAGGCGCATCTCACTGAATTCCACACGCAGATGGTGTTGGTAGACGGCTCCGATGCCGCGAGATGCAAGCTCTTTATGAGCACCTTGACGGGGATGGCAATGGATTGGTTCATCAGCCTTCCAAACGGCCATATCACCTCCTTTCAGCAGTTGTCGCAGTTGTTTAGAGAGCAATACTTGGCGAACAGGGCTCCGCCGCCAGTTTCCTACGACCTGTTTGATGTAAAACAGTATCAAGGTGAGACCTTGAAGGAATATATCAACCGTTTCGGGCCCCAAGTAGTAAAGGTTGGTACTTCAGAGGAGCGTATGATCGTGTACGCATTCAGAAAGGGCGTATGTCCCGGCCCTTGTTGCGAATCCATTATTCGCAATCGCCCTAGGACCTTCGCTGAAATACGGCGTCGGGCGGTGGAGCATATCGCCTCCGAGGGAGAGGTGTGTGAGAAGCGCACCAGCGTCGTACCCTCACGCCCGAGAGCGCAGACGCGGGTTCAACCCGTCAGGGTCAACGAGACCACGACGGGGAGAAAGAAGCCAGCGGGGAGACGCCCCTATGAGACCAGAAAACCCCAGCCCAGGGGTCCAGCAGGAGGGGATCGCCCGGCCAGGGAAAGGGCAAGGCCAGCGAGGTACAACTTTGTGGTGGAGTTGAAGGATCTGATTGCCGTGCCAAATATAGCTGAAAGGTTGAGGTGACCGGCGAAGACTGACAAGGTGTTAGGGCCTCGCAAAGACTCTTGGTGCGAGTTCCATGAAGCTTTCGGTCATCACATCGATAACTGCCTGTCGCTGGGTTACTAGCTAGATGAGTTGGTGAGAAGCGGGTTTCTGAAGGATTATGTCGCAGAGCCCGCCACGACCGCGACCCTGCCAGCACCAGCGGAAGAGCAAGCGCACGAGATGCCTGTCCTCGGTGAAGTCCATACCATTGCTGGTGGCTTTTTCGGCGGAGGACCCACCGCCTCCCAACGAAAGAAATACACGAGGGGGGTCAACTCAATTGAAGAAAGAATCTCAGGTGATCCGTGGGAGTCAGACCTCGTGTAACGAGGGCGGATTTGCAAGATGTTGTGCCGCACGACAACGACCCCGTGGTCATTTCAGTTGTCACGGTGGGCAGAAAGGTGCACAGGGTTCTTGTCGACCAAGGAAGCTCTGCAGATGTCATGTTCTGGTCGACATTCAACAAGTTGCGGTTGTCTCCCGACCTTTTGAGACCCTACACAGGGTGCTTATATGGGTTTGCTGACAACCAAGTGGAAGTACGAGGCTACTTGGAATTGAGGACAACGTTCATAGATGGAACGGCCTCGCGTACCGAAAGCATCCGGTACTTGGTCGTAAACGCCAATTCCGCCTACAACATCTTGTTGGGCAGACCGGCGTTGAACAGGCTGAACGCAGTAGCCTCCACGCGCCATATGAAGATGAAGCTGTCGGATCTCAGTGGCAAAGTGATTGTCATCAAGTCAGATCAGGAGGAAGCGCGAAAATGCTCTGAGAATAGCCTTAAAACGAAGAGAGGCGTGTTCATGGTGTTCGAGCGTCCGCCAAGTGCAGACACGACGATGGAGATAGAGCCCTTGATTGAGGCGACGTCCACGGAGTCAACACCCGGCGAGGCCACACCCGTGAGGGCGTCGCCCGAAGCAGACGCGCATATGGAGGAGGGGCCTGACGACACATCGCCCGTGGAAGAGTCGACGCCCGGAAAGCACTACCGGGCGACGACTCCCAAGGAAGATAGCAGGGACCAGCCGGCGGCCAACGTGGTGGAGAGGCAGATTGGCGGCAAAACGCTTAAGCTGGGGCGTTTGTTGAGCCAAGAAGAGCAGGATGAGGTGGCGGAGGTCATTTTGCGTCATTTGGATGCTTTCGCATGGTCCGCCTCAGATATGACGGGCATCGACCCTGATTTTCTATGCCATCACCTTAGCATGGATGCCACGGTCCGCCCCGTGCGACAAAGAAGGAGAAAGTTTAATGAAGAGAGGCGACTTGTGGTAAGGGAAGAGACGCAGAAGCTGCTGAGTGCTGGCCACATCAGGGAGATCCAGTACCCTGAATGGTTGGCCAACGTCGTCCTGGTGATGAAGGCGAATAGGAAGTGGAGGATGTGCGTGGACTTCAAAGCGTGCCCGAAGGACTCGTACCCACTACCCAGCATCGACGCACTTGTGGACAGTGCCTCCGGTTGCAAGATACTTAGCTTTTTGGATGCATTCTCAGGTTACAACCAGATCAAAATGCACCCAAGAGACGAGAGTAAAACTGCGTTCATGATAGAGACTTGCAGTTATTGTTACAAGGTAATGCCTTTTGGGCTAGCTCCCATGTTAGGGAGGAATGTGTACGCCTACGTGGACGATATGGTAGTGGCGTCTAGGGAAAGGATGCAGCACGTGATGGACCTAGAGGAGTTGTTCGTCACCATATCGAAATACCGCCTCAAGCTGAACCCCGAGAAGTGTGTCTTCGGGGTGGAAGCCGGTAAGTTCCTAGGATTCATGCTCACGGAGCGGGGAATAGAGGCGAACCCCGATAAATGCGCAGCAATTATTGCCATGCAGAGCCCGACATCTGTGAAGGAAGTGCAGCAGCTGACGGGGCGAATGGCAGCTTTATCAAGGTTCGTTTCTGCGGGAGGAGAAAAGGGGCACCCCTATTTCCAGTTCCTTAAAAGAAATAGTCGCTTTGCATGGAGTGACGAATGCGAAGCGGCTTTCATCAAGTTGAAAGAGTATTTGGCGACGCCACCAGTCCTTTGCAAACCAGTAGCAGGCGTGCCCCTCCGGCTATACTTCGCAGTAACAGAGCGATCTATCAGTTCTGTGCTGGTCCAGGACCAGGACCAGATTCAAAAGCCCATCTATTTCGTGAGCAAGGCTTTACAAGGCCCAGAGACGAGATACCAGTCGCTGGAGAAGGCAGCATTGGCTGTGGTATTTTCGGCCAGGAGGCTCCGCCACTACTTCCACAGTTTTACAGTAGTGGTGATGACGAACCTCCCTATACAAAAGGTATTGCAGAAACCTGATGTAGCAGGAAGGATGGTGCGTTGGGCGTTGGAGTTGTCGGAGTTTGATATCCAGTACGAGCCTAGAGGACCCATCAAAGGGCAGGTATATGCAGATTTTTTAGCAGAACTCTCGCCCGGAGGAGAACAAGAGGTGGAGGCAGGCTCGCAGTGGTTGCTCTCGGTCGACGGCTCTTCCAATCAGCAAGGAAGTGGTGCAGGGATAGTTTTGGAGGGACCCAACGGTGTGCTGATTGAGCAAGCTCTACGTTTCGCCTTCAAAGTAAGTAACAACCAGGCTGAGTGCGAAGCACTGATTGCAGGGATGCTCCTGGCTAAGGAGATGGGCGCGCAGAACCTCTTGGTGAAAAGTGATTCCCAGCTGATTACAGGACAAGTATCGGGTGAGTTCCAAGCAAAAGACCCACAGATGGCGGCATATTTAAGGTACGTCCAACTGCTGAAGGGAGCATTTAGCGCTCTTGAGTTAATACATGTCCCACGAGAACAAAATGCCAGAGCTGACCTACTGACCAAGCTGGCCAGCTCAGGCAAGGGGGGCAGGCAGAGGACAGTAATCCAAGAGACGCTCAAAGCTCCGAGAAAATTCATAGAAGACAACAGGGTGGATGTCCTCCATATTAGCATTGTGAGAGGGAGGCCAAGGAGTCATCGTTCCTTGACTCAAGATACGGTAAAGACGCCCCATATTAGCACATACGCGGACACGTCCGAAGGAGGAAGGCATGCGTAGATATGTGCTTTAGCCGAAGGAGACACCTGGATGACGCCATACAGACGATATCTGGCGGATGGGGTTCTCCCAGCGGAACCAGAGGAGGGCAAGAAGGTTAAGAGGAATGCCGCAAGATACACTCTAGTGGATGGAGTATTGTTCGGACACGGGTTCACCCACCCTATCCTAACATGCATAAGCGGCGACGAGTGCACCAGAATAATGGCGGAGCTACACGAAGGCATTTGTGGGAGTCACGTAGGGGGAAGGTCTTTAGCTTCTAAAGTGGTACGCACAGGTTTCTACTGGCCAACAGTAAATGAGGATTGCGTGCGCCATGCCCAGCGTTGCAAGCAGTGTCAGAAACACGCTGATTGGCACAAGGCGCCGCCAGAAGAGCTGAGATCCATATACAGCCCGTGGCCTTTCCATACGTGTGGGATTGACATCCTAGGTCCATTCCCATTGGCGATAAGGCAGATGAAGTATTTGATCGTCGCCATTGAATACTTCACCAAGTGGATAGAGGCGGAGCCCGTGGCCCAGATTACTGCGCACAAGGTGCAACACTTTGTTTGGAAGAACTTTGTGTGTCGCTTTGGCGTGCCTAGGCAGCTGGTATCCGACAATGGAACCCAGTTCGCCAGCCAACAGTTAAGAAACCTGTGCGCAGAGGTAGGCATCAAACAAGTGTTCGCATCAGTCGAACACCCCCAGACTAACGGGCAAGGGGAGTCAGCAAATAGAGTTTTGCTAAGAGGACTAAAGAGAAGGCTAGAAAAGGCTAAAGGAGCGTGGGCGGAGGAAGTGCCAAGGATTGTATGGGCATACCACACCACGCCCCAATCTTCCACCATGGAGACGCCTTTCAGCTTAGTATATGGGTCGGATGCGATGATCCCGGTTGAGATTCACGAAAGCTCGCCACGTTACCAGAATTTTGTGGCTGAAGAATACAACGAAGAAAGGCGGGTGAACCTGGACCTCCTGGACGAAGCCAGGGAAGAAGCGAGAATAAGGGTCGTGGCAGTGAAGAGAAGAGTAGAGCGACAATATAGCTCTAAGGTGAAGCCACGGCAGTTTCAGGTTGGCGATTTAGTTATGAGGAAGGCTCACCCATATGAGTTAGAAAATAAATTGTCTCCCAAGTGGACCGGGCCCTTCAGAATTACTGAGGCTAAGGGGAATGGTTCGTACAACTTAGAGACTTTGGAAGGGGGTCCCATTCCGCGTAGCTGGAATGCGGCCAATTTGAAGTTTTATTTTAGTTAAAATTATGTAAGTAAGCAGCAGCCGTGAAACAACCTTATCGTAGGGGACACTCTTTTTCCCTCTCGGGGGTTTTTTAATGAGGTCACCCAAAATAAAGAAAAATCAGTTCAAGAAAAACCTTGCCTCAGTTTTTATCTTCTTCCCACTCGAAGTGCAAGACCAAGGGGTAAAGAGATAAAAGACAAAGACTCGAAGTGGTGACAGGTGTCGCCGAACGTATGCGTCGCCAAGAAGGCGGCATCGCCAAACATACGTGTCGCCAAGCGTACGCGCCGCCAAGGGAGGGGCGTCGCCAGACGCAGGCGTCGCCAAGAAACATAACGGAGGAAACGCGCACAGTATGTTAGAAGAAGCGAATGCAGACGAGAGTGCGCAAAAATAAAGGAACGGCGTCACAGAAATCAAAACATGGCACCAGAGAGTTAAGATTACAAGTATAGTTTGAGATAAAGGTAAATGAGACAAATGAGGCGAACAGGTACATGCCCTATGCTCATACGAAAGGTGCAAACATACCACTTTTCAGTGGCCTCCGGAGTCTGGATGGGAGGAGGACGAAGCTCCGTTCTCAGCCCTCAGCGCCTGGGTAAGTTGTGACCTTTGTTGCCGGTTTATCTTCGAACCTGCACCGAAGAAAACAAACATGGTAAAGACACCATAAGACAGGACATGCAAAGATCTAGTAAAGATGAAGAGCGGGAAGTTCTAAGGTAATCTCTCATACTTATATACTTCTCCAAGGCTTCGGCGTTGTACTCCAAGCTAATCAAAGCGGCAGCGTCGAAGCCTCCCGCCTCAGCCAAGATCCGGCATGCCACCTGGTCGTTCAAGGGTAGCCTCTTGAAAGGTTTGGACTTCAAGGCTCTCGTCTCCCTTACCCAGTACAGTGGAAAACCATCCAGGGCGGAAGGCACGAGACCGGAACAGCAGACTTTGAAAAATCTACCCTTCCACCCTGTGAAAGAGTTCTGGAAGGGAGTTAGGAGAACCCTGCCGGGAACGTTGTTGAGGGTCATCCAGAGGTTGTTCCTTTGCCTCTTCACCTCAAAGAAGTGAAGAAAGATGTCAACCGAGGGAGCACACCCCAGAAAGCCAAAGAGTATGTCAAAGGCTTTGACGAAAGCCCAGCTATTAGGGTACAACTGGGCTGGTGCAGCGTTAATCTCAGTCAGTAGTTCCCTCTCAAACCTAGAGAAGGGCAGGCGCACGCCGATACTTTTGAAGACCACCTGATAGAAGTAGAAGAAGGGGACCCCGTCGTTGGCCCGTTCGTCTCCGCACACCGGCTCCCCTAAGGTGCAAGGGAGCACGGTGATATCATCATCATGCCTCTTCGCGAAGGCACGATGATCGTAGGAGCACGGATCCCCCTTGTGTTCCCTTACGGCCCTGGTGGAGAGTAAGCTAGAGCATTCGTCGAGGAGCTCGCTCGAGGCCCATGCATAAAGATCCTTGGGGTTAACCCTAGGGGGAGGAGCATGAGAAGACATGTCGGCGCAAAGTATCAGCAAAAGAGCTGGGAGATCGAAGGAGAATAACGCACTAGGAGTGCGGGAGGAAAATCGCCAACTAGAAAGAACGCAGAAGGAACTCTTTGTGTAGCGGTGCAAGGAGGGTGCGAAAACACAGAGATGATGGACGCATGTACAAGATCTCGAGGAACATAAATATTGCAGTTGGAGCGCCAAGTGACGCAAATGGGGGCACCGTGCGATCGAGCCACGTGTCAGAGGATGGGAGGATGATCCTGGAGTCACTGGTTAACATTCAGAAAACGTCGCGTCGACAGAATGCCCAAGGGTACGATGCGCCGCCGAGAATGGGAGCATCTTGTCAGAAGCTCAGAAAATGTCAGGATCAAGTCAAGTGCGGGAACGTCCCATCAGCCATACGGGAAATGCCACGTGGATGGCGCGGGCGAGACCTTGAGCTCTCCGCTACCCCCAGGCGTTTACCAGAGTCGAAGTCAAAGTCGACGCCAAGGTCGAAGTCAACAGGTTGATCGCACCAGGCATCGCCAAGACACTGAAGGCGTCACCAGTATAAGACGCTGAAGGAGTCGCTAGTAGAAGATGCCAAAGGCGTCGCCAGTATGAGACGCCGAGGGCATCGCCAGTATAAGTTATCAGCGGCGTCTCCTCCCCGATACCCACAGGTAGGAAAGACTGTGGAGGGAGACGAAATCGAAGAAGTCAAAACTAGTCACCAGAGGCGTCGCCTCCCCAATACCCATAGGTAGGAAAGACTGTGGAGGGAGACGAGATCGCCAGAAGCCGAGTGAACCACCGGCAGGGTTGCTCCCTGATACCCATGGGAAGGAAAGACCATGCAGGGAACGACCCCATGGGGGGCTTCGAGCCTTCCCTGTGCTTGGCGTTTCTAGACACCCTGAGGACGATACAGTGCTACTGTAGCAGACCTCTCCTCAGGCGTGGGCGCCAAGCACCAAGAATTAAGGGACAGATCGCCTTGGTGCTTAAGACACTCCATGGACGATACGGCGCTGATTAGACAGGCCTCTCCATGGGCGTGGGCATTGAAGCGCGACCTTGTCCCAAGTGTTTAAGACACAGAGCAGGTCTCGACCTTTACGTTTGCAGCAATGGCGGAGCGACCAGCGCCTTCACGAGGCAGAGGCCTCACAGATACGAAAGTTGAGCAGGTTCGAGGTACATGTTAGAAGTAAGGCGCCGGATGTACAGGATCGCCCAACACACCGAAAGAAACGGGTAAAAGTACAGGCAAAGCAATTGAAGCATACAAAAATGAAGAACGAATATGAAATTGTTATACAAAACCCATTATCCCAACAAAGGGGCAAATAGTTCAAAAGATTTACAAGTTTATCAGAGGATGGCAAGAGCGAATATAAAGCGCAAAAAGGTAAAGGTGGCGGCTGAAAGTTGGCGTTTCAGTCATCCAATTCGAGGGGCACGACACGTCCGTCAACCACATGGTGGGTGGGATCGCAATTAGAAACGTTGATCCCCGGGTTCTCGCAGGCGGCCTGGGCGAAAGCCTCCTTGAATCCCTCCTCGAAGGTGCCGGCCATGTCATCGATGAGTGCCTTCTTGGCCTTCTCCAACTCCTCGATGGTAGAGTCCCTGGATGCCACCTGCTTCTCCAGAGCCTCCTTCTCCACTCGGAGCCGGTTGACCTCAGTTTGCAGCTTGTCATGGTCAACCTGGAGAAGGTCCAATGCCTTGGCCTTGGTAGCCATTTCCTCCTCCATCCACTCCAGTCTTTCTGCCTGCCCATAGCACTGATCCTCCAAGTCCCTCTGAAGCTCCTCGGAGGCCTCAGCCATGTCTTGGAGATCCGTTATTTGAACCTGGAGAGACACTTCCCGGACATAGAACTCAGCCTAAAATTCCATCGCCTCATCCGGTTGCCTTTCAGCCTCCTCTTTGGCCTCTTGGGCCAACTTCAGAGAAGCTTGATAGACCACATTTTGGCGTCCCAAAGCTTCCTTCTCCTCCTTCAGAGTGGCCACTTCCTCTTTCAGGGCCTGGAGGGCTTGTGTGTGTGAAGCGGCATTTCTAGCCTGGGTGCGCCAATCAAGGGCCACAGCCAAGAAGGCTCCCAAATAGAAGGGCATTCCTTCTTGTTCCGTCCGGTTGACTGGGACGTCTTCGTGCGCGACCTCAATCTTCAGCTAGGGACTCCTTCCCACTGGTTACCTGTGGATTCTTGCAAAAAGAGGGCAAAAAGGGCACCCTAGCGGCCGTTTGCACTCCGACGCTCAAGTCAGCCAGCAAGAAACACCAAAACTGTGCACCTCCGTCTCTGAGCACCGCGTTTGGCACTCTGAAGGTCTTGAAAATGGATTGTGTATTGTGTGTATATTCTCCTTCTGACAAACAATCTTTCCCTAGTCCCTTGTGCGTAACCTCAAGGCTCGAGCAAGCAACTAGAGTGTCTCTGGAAAATTTGCCAAAAGTTCGAACCCCGTTCCCAACATTCAAGGCGCTATTTAGCTCTTCCCGTATTCGAAGCGCCTTAAAGCGCATTTAATTATAAAACGCTCAGCGCATTTAAGACGTTCGAAACGTGCGGGAGCATTTACAGTACCTTAAACGCTCGAAGCAGGAAATGTGTTAAATAACCTTAATTACCTCACACCTGGCAACGTGGCGTTTCCATCCTGACTTGGCTGCTGTACACGTGGAGGGCCTCACAGCACCGTTACCCTTTCTGAGGGTGTTTCCTCGCGTGAGTCCTCTTACCTGGGAGTGCAACTGCTCAAGGGGTGACGTTTTGGGTGCCAACTCATGCCCCCAAGCCTCTAGTCACTCACTGTGAGAGCGTATCTACCTTCCTCTCGTGCCCTGTGCCTGGCTGTCCCCGGGCGTGACCCCTCTCCTGGGTCGTATCTATCCCAAGGGCGTTTCTGGACGGCAGGGGCACTTCACGAGGCAGGTTGCTCTATACTGGCGCTATTTATATGGCCTTGAAGCCACCTTTCTCTTCTCTTTATTACTGTTCCTGGTTATCCAGGGTTTGGGGCCTTTCCACGGCGTCGCCCCCTCCATGGTCTTTCCTACCCATGGGTACCGGGGAGCAGCGTTGTGGTCACCTTGCCCTTGAGTCATTCCATCTTGGCGACACCCAGTTGGGCGGCGCCCTATCCTGGCGACGTCCTGCTAGGCGACGCCTTACCTTGGCGAGGCCTGTATTTGGCGTCACCTCCACCTAGGCGACGCCTTACATTGACTTTGACCTTTACGTTGACTTTGACCTTGACTTTGTCAACACCCGGGTACGGGACGGTACACAAGCCCCCCAGTCTTAAGCTGATGACTGGTCTTCAGCGGAAAGACTAAGGCTTCGTCCACGCCATCCACGTGGCACCCGGTGACGTGTCATTCTTGATGACGTAGCAACCTTTAAAACATTGACATGACACTCTCCGAACCCTAGGGGTGCTCTTAATGGCTGATTGGACATCCTCTGAAGCGGGGAAATCAACGCTTTTTGGGGCTGTACCGCCTTGGTGGTCGGATGCGATGACGTGGCATCCTGTTACAGTGTAGGCGTGTTGACAAGGCGCCAGGTTGACAGTTGGGAAGGAAGTCGGGAGGCCCGTGTAGTCGCCGATAGTTAAGTTGGCGCGTTCCGATCTCTAGCTTACCAGGGTAGGCGATCGCCAGGTTGAGGACGAAGTCGCCAGATGCAGACTCAGGCGACCAGGCAGTCGGAGATCGCCAGAACAAGCACATCGCCGAAGTTAAAGGAGAAGCAGATTATGAAGGCGGCCGGCGAGACCACAGGGAAGGTGTATGAAGGCCCTACCTCGCCAGTTTTAGTAGAGATCGCACTCCTGAGTTAGCTATGCACTGGGCAGTACCATGCATAGGTAGCTTAGCCAAAATGAGAGTAGAAGCAGCGCCAAGTCAGTGAGCTTCTAGATGATGGCACGTGTACGGTTGGATGCAGGCCACGTGTCCAAGCCTGTAACTGCCAGGAGAGAGAAAACCACCAGGTATATAAGAGTTCCTAACAGATTTTCTAAGGTACGCACGTTCAGTTCATACACTTTACGCTTGCGAGTGACAGAGCTGTTTGTGAGAGAGGTTTGCACGGTTCCAGTCCTTAGTATTTGGTGATACCGTCACTGACTTGAGCGTCGGAGTGCGATCGGCCGCAGCGGCGCCGTATCGTTTCTTTGCAGGTTCTTGAGATAGATCCAGAGGAGGAACGGAAGTGAGAAGCGGCGCGCACGTCGATCCTTTGACGAGGCATTCTCCAGCGCTCCGGTCAACAGGCAGGATCATCAGGCGCCCACCGTGGGGCCGTGTAAAACGTGCTCCCATCCACAGCGTGAGTTCGTGGAGGTTTTGAGGTTTTCCGCGCGGGTTGTGTGCTGGTGCAACCGTCATTCTTGGTTTCTCTGAGTTTTGTTCGGTGAAGTTTGTGTTTTAAACCGTTCATTCAGCTTTTCGATCGGTGGATTCGAGTGCTTTCGAGTGGTTGTTTGGTTCGCGGGGAAACGGTGGTTCTTGGTGAAGCTGCGATTTTCTTCGAGGGTTCGCGGTGTTCTTGAAGTTCTTGCGCAGTTTCTTGAATCTTCTCCGATCGGTCGCTAGTTCGTTCGTGGTTGAAGTGTTATTTGCTGTATTTCTGTGGTTCGCTGAAGTTGATGAGAAAGATGAGGAGCAATCGTTCCAGTCCTGTGGCTCCCGTCGCAGCTGAAAGCGACGCCGCCATGACCATGGCGCAGATGGCAGAAATGATGCGCTCATTGCAGGCCACTGTAGAAGCCTCGCGCGTCGAGCAGGCGAGGATACATGAAGACCTGGTCGCCTCTCGCACCAGGAACGAGGAGCTCAGCAAAGTAGCTGAAGAGCTACGTCGAGCTCTTCAGGAGCAGCAGGTTCGTTCTTCCGCTGAAGAGGTGGCACCGTCGACGCCGCCTCGTGTTTTCCCAATGCCTTTCATTCAGGCGATTACCGATACGCCAATTCCCACGAGCGTGGTCCCGGTTAAAGCTGTTTTTACTGGCGTGGAAGATCCAGAGGCTCATCTGACCACGTTCCACACACAGATGATGCTGTCAGGAGGGTCGGATGCTGTCTATTGTAAGATGTTCGTGAGCATGCTCCAGGGAACGGCGATGGAGTGGTTTGTGAGCCTGCCTAATGGCCACATAACTAATTTTCAGCAGTTCTCGAAAATCTTTGTCGAGCAGTATATTGTGAACAAGGCACCGCCCAGGGTGTCCTATGACCTGTTTGATATAAGGCAGTACCACGGGGAGTCCCTCAGAGACTACCTCAATCGCTTTGGAGCGCAGATGGTCAGGTCGCCGGCCAAGGATGAAGAAATGCTGGTTTCTGCCTTCAAGAAGGGTGTGCAGCCAGGGCCATTCTGCGAAGCCTTGATCAGGGCTCATCCAGCGACGTTTGCTGAAGTCAGGCGACTTGCGGTGGCTCACATCGCTGACGAGAGTGAGGTCGCCGAGAAGAGAGGCAGTGTGGCCCCCGTCAGGCCACGCGCCCAGACCAGGATCCAGCCACAGAGGGTGCTGGAAACGGCAGCGGCGGCCAGAAAGGATCAAAGGACTCGCTATCCTTATGATAGGAGAAACAAGGGAAGAAGCCAAGCGCGCCAACCGCCAGCACGCCAACAACCAGCACGCCGGGAATACAATCGCCCGCCTAAGCACAAATTTGTCATGGGACTAGCGGACCTGATCGCTATCCCTAACATATCTGCTAGGTTGAAGGCGCCCGAGAAGGTGGGTGACAAGGTGTTAGGGTCGAAGCCGGATGTCTGGTGCGAGTTCCACCAGTGCTTTGGCCACAACCTGGACTCGTGTTTGTCTTTAGGGTACCAGCTCGACGATCTGGTTAAGAGCGGGTTCCTAAACGACTATCTGCTGGACAGAAGGACCGGAGGAGCGTCGAGTTCCCAGCCGGCAGGGGGAGAAGCCCAGCAACACGAGATGCCCATCCATGGGGAAATCCACACCATTGCAGGGGGTTTCTCAGGTGGTGGATGCACCGCGTCGCAGAGGAAAAAGTACGCGCGATCGGTGATGTCATTAGACATGTTTGAAGATCACTCGCCTGAAGTGGACATTACGTTCACCAAGCAGGATCTTCGGGACGTTGTGCCTCATGACAACGATCCCATTGTTATTTCGTTGATCACGGCGGGGAGGAAGGTCCACCGAGTTCTGGTGGACCAAGGAAGTTCGGCAGACGTGATGTTCTGGCCGACTTTCACACAGTTGGAGTTGCCCCTTGACCAGCTAAGGCCCTATGGAGGGTGCTTGTATGGGTTCGCTGGCGACCAGGTGGAGGTCAGGGGGTACATCGAGCTGAGAACCACGTTTACCGATGAGGCTGGGTCGAGGACGGAGAAAATCAAGTACCTCATCGTAAACGCCCCTTCAGCATACAACATCCTGCTGGGAAGGCCCACTCTCAACAGGATAGGCGCAATTCCATCGACTCGGCACATGAAGGTGAAGCTGCCGTCCATGGAAGGGGTGGTAATCACGATAAATTATGATCAGAAGGAAGCGAACAAGTGCTATGAAAATAGCCTGAAAAATAAAAGATCAGTGAGTTATGTCACAACCACCCCACCGCCCGGCGTGAAGCCCAGACCGCCGATAATGGAGGAGGCCGCGGGAAGGGACGTAGAGATGGTAGATGCTGCCCTGGAGGAGGAAGAGGCGCGGAATCGCCCGGAGGAAGCAAGGGAACTCGGAATCACCAAGGCGGTGATCGCCAGAGAGTCCAGGCCCAAACCCGTCGAGCAGTGGCTCGAGAAGGAGATCGGGGGAAAGGTTTTCAAGCTCGTAAGATCTCTGGAGGTCGATCTCCAGGACCAGATCGCCAAGGTGATTGAACGGCATCTGGACGCGTTTGCCTGGTCTGCTTCGGACATGCCCGGGATCGATCCCGACTTCTTGTGCCATCATCTGGCGATGGACAGCATGGTGAGACCGGTGCGGCAAAGAAGGAGGAAGTTTAATGAAGAAAGGAGGCAGGCGATCAAGGATGAAACCCAGAAACTCCTCGCTGCAGGCCACATCAGGGAAGTCCAGTACCCTGAGTGGCTGGCAAATGTCGTGCTGGTAAAGAAGAGCAACGGGAAATGGCGCATGTGCGTCGATTTCACCGACCTGAATAAGGCTTGCCCAAAGGATTCGTATCCTTTACCAAGCATTGATGCCCTAGTTGATAGTGCTGCAGGGTGCAAGCTGCTGAGTTTCCTAGACGCCTTCTCGGGCTATAATCAGATCAAGATGCATCCCATGGATGAAGAAAAAACAGCCTTCATGACGGAGAGGTCGTGCTACTGCTATAAGGTGATGCCGTTCGGGCTGAAGAACGCGGGGGCCACGTACCAGAGGCTGATGGATCGAGTACTTGCACCGATGCTGGGAAGGAACGTGTAAGCTTACGTCGATGACATGGTCGTGACCTCGCAGGAGAAAAGCAAGCACGTTGCAGACTTGGAAGAATTGTTCACGACGATCGCCAAGTTCAAGTTGAAGCTCAACCCGGAGAAATGCATTTTCGGCGTGGAGGCTGGAAAATTTTTGGGTTTTCTGTTGACTGAAAGGGGGATAGAGGCCAACCCGGACAAGTGTGCCGCCATCTTGGCAATGAGGAGCCCGACTACAGTGAAAGAAGTCCAGCAGCTGACGGGTCGGATGGCGGCCCTATCCCGCTTCGTGTCAGCGAGCGGAGAGAAGGGACATCCCTATTTCCAGTGTCTGCGGCGCAATAACAAGTTCGCTTGGACGAAAGAGTGCGAGGAAGCTTTCGTCAAGCTGAAGGAATATTTGGCGAGCCCGCCGGTTTTGTGCAAGCCACTGGGTGGAATCCCTCTCAGGTTGTATTTCGCTGTGACTGAGAGGGCGGTGAGTGCGGTGCTCGCCCAAGACCAGGATCAGGCTCAGAAGCCTATTTATTTCGTGAGCAAAGTGTTGCAGGGCCCAGAAACGAGATATCAGGCCCTGGAGAAGGCTGCTTTGGCTGTGGTGTTTTCGGCGAGGAGGTTGCGCCACTATTTCCACAGTTTCACAATACTGGTGATGACTGACCTGCCCATCCAGAAGGTCTTGAAGAAACCTGACGTTGCAGGAAGAATGGTGAAGTGGGCAGTCGAGTTGTCAGAGTTTGACATTAAATATGAGCCTCGAGGACCGATCAAAGGGCAAATCTTTGCAGATTTTGTAGTCGAGCTCTCTTCAGAGGCGACGCGGGTTGAAGGAGATGATTTCCGTTGGGTACTCTCGGTGGATGGATCGTCAAACCAGCAGGGTAGCGGTGCTGGAGTCATATTGGAAGGACCCAACGGCGTGCTGATCGAACAATCGTTGAGATTCGCCTTCAAAGCCAGCAACAATCAAGCAGAGTATGAGGCACTGATCGCCGGGATTCTGCTGGCTAAAGAAATGGGAGCCAGAGTGCTGATGGCTAAGAGTGACTCGCTGCTAGTCACAGGGCAAGTAACAGGCGAGTTCCAGGCTAAAGATCCACAAATGGCGGCTTACTTGGCGTATGTGCAGGAATTGAAGAGTTCCTTTGCCTCTTTTGAAGTGGTGCATGTGCCCCGAGAGCAGAATGCCCGAGCTGACTTGCTTGCTAAGCTCGCCAGCTCAGGCAAGGGGGGTAGGCAGAGGACGGTGATTCAAGAAACTTTGAAGACGCCGAGGGCATTTGTAGCAGATCACCTGGTCCTTCAGATAAGCAGGTCGACGGAGAGAGCAGCGAGAAGCCATAAGTCTTTGACACAAGAAACTCTGAGATCGCCAAGGATTAGAGCATGTCGAGGAGAGAAGGTGGACGTGATGCAGGTCTGCGCCACCCATGAGCCAGACACGTGGATAACACAGTACAAGCGGTGCCTGGCGGATGGCCTCCTCCCGCTAGATCCAACAGAAACTAGGAAGGTAAAAAGAATTCCAGCAAGTATACATTGATTGATGGCGATCTGTACAGGTTTGGATTCACTCACCCACTCCTGGAATGCATACACGGCGAGAAGTGCACGAGGATTATGGAAGAGCTCCACGAAGGGATATGTGGAAGTCACGTCGGGGGTCGAGCTCTGGCCGCGAGGACTCTCCGTGCAGGCTACTATTGGCCATCCATGAGAGAAGATTGCAAGAAGTACGCCCAGTGCTGCAAACAATGCCAGCAGCACGCCGATTGGCACAAGGCACCTCCCGAGGAGTTGAAGTAGATCTACAGCCCTTGGCCGTTTCATACTTGGGGAATCGACATCCTGGGGCCTTTTCCACTGGCGATCAGTAGATGAAGTACTTGGTGGTGGCGATTGAGTATTTCACCAAGTGGATTGAAGCAGAACCAGTGGCCTAGATCACCGCGCACAAGATCGAAGGCTTCGTATGGAAGAATATTGTTTGCCGGTTTGGAGTGCCTAAGCGCCTGGTATCAGATAATGGGACTCAGTTTGCGAGCCACCTGTTGAAGAAGCTTTGCGAAGGGGTCGGAATTCAGCAAGTGTTTGCATCCGTCGAGCACCCTCAGACTAATGGCCAGGTGGAATCGGCTAACCGGGTATTGCTGAGAGGTTTGAAGAGAAGGTTCGAGAAAGCCAAGGGAAGTTGGGCTGAGGAGGTACCCCGAATAGTTTGGGCATACCACACCACCGAGCAGTCAGGAACCCATGAGACCCCGTTTAGCTTGGTCTATGGGTGTGATGCCATGATCCCAGTCGAGATTCAGGAGAGCTCGCCGAGATTCCAGAACTTTGTGGAGGAAGACTCGAATGAAGAGCGAAGACTGAACCTGGATCTGCTGGATGAAGTCAGGGAGGAGGCAAGGCTGAAGGCTGAGGCGGTGAAGAGAAGGGTCGAGCGAAGGTACAACTCAAAGGTGATGCCAAGGCAGTTTAGAGAAGGCAATCTGGTGATGAGAAAGGCCCACCAGTACGAGATGGAGAACAAGCTATCACCCAAGTGGACTGGACCGTTCAGAATCACCGAGGCACTCGGGAACGGAGCCTATCGCTTGGAGACGTTGGAGGGGGGGGCGATTCCTCGTACCTGGAACGCCACACACCTGAAGTTGTACTATAGCTAAGAGATTTGTAAGTAAAGACAAACACAAATATTACATTGCAATGTCTCTGTAAAAACAGTTTTAAGGGGGCACTCTTTTTTCCCTAAGGAGGGTTTTTAATGAGGCCACCCAATGAAAGAAGAGTTTTCAAAGTATACGGTGTTTTCAGATTGCATATGTGTTATTTCCAAAAGTTTCGAAGAAAGACCTTGTCATTCGTACATGATTTAAGGCACGAAAAGATATGTCGCATGTTTTCTAAAGTTTTAAAGTCCTCATCGTTTTTCGGCGATTAGAGGCACCAGTTAAGTTTTTAAAGTCCTCATCGTTTTTCGGCGATTTGAGGCGCCAGTTAAGGTTTTAAAGTCCTCATCGTTTTTCGGCGATTTGAGGCGCCAGTTAAGGTTTTAAAGTCCTCATCGTTTTTCGGCGATCGGAGGCACCAGATGGAAGACCCCAACGCCCTCGCGCGTTTTGAGGCAAGTTAAAGACCTCCTCGCCGTTGAGCGAGTGCAGGCGAGAAAGAGAAAAAGTCCTCCGTGTTTCTGGGAGCGAGAAGATGTAACTCCCGGGGCAACGTAGAGGCAAGTTAAAGACCTCCTCGCCGTTGAGCGAGTGCAGGCGAGAAAGAGAAAAAGTCCTCCGTGTTTCTGGGAGCGAGAAGATGTAACTCCCGGGGCAACGTAGAGGCAAGTTAAAGACCTCCTCGCCGTTGAGCGGGCGCAGGCGAGAAAGGTCCTCAGTGCATCCGGGGGGGAGGAGATGTACACCCTGGGCAAGTTGAGGCACCGGATAAAGTCCTTATCGCCGTTGTGCGAACTAAGGCCCATCAAAGACCTCCTCGCCGTCGAGCGAGTGCAGGCGTGAGAAAGAAAAGGTCCTCAGTGCGTCCAGGGGGGGAGGAGATGTACACCCTGGGCAAGTTGAGGCACCTGATAAAGTCCTTCTCGCCGTTGAGCGAGTTAAGGCCGTTTAAAGTCCTTCTCGCCTGTGCGCGAGTATAGGCAAGATAAAATCCTTCTCGTCTTGAACGAGTTCAGGTATGGCGAAGAGGGTGGAAGAAGCTTGAAAGGTGGCTAAGGTAGGTTCGAAGAGAACGCCTAGCCAGCCAGTCTTTAGCTCTGAGGTTTAGGGGAGGTAAAGGAAGGACCCAAGGGGCATTTCTGCCTCGGATAAAGAGATGACTGCCAAAGCCTGAGGCTAAGGAAAGTTGGTGCTGCCAAGAGGTCTTGGCGATCGGGAAAAGATTGAAAGACCTGTTTGATAAAGCAGGACGAGCGGGACGTTGCTTGAACCAATGATTGAGTTACAGTTCATTGCTTGGAATTTTTCTTACGATCAGGTTAGTGCCTCAGGGGTACAAGTTGTTTAAAGCGATTATTACTAAGTTTGAATTGGCTCGAAGCAGTTACGCCAAAGGTCATGTTTGCAAAATCGCTAAGTTAAACGCAGCAGAGTTAACATACAAGGAAAGTAAAGCGCTCAAGAGAAGTCAGAAGACATATCCAAATTTTGCTATTGAAGTAAATGGCTGTTCAAAATACATGTGCAAGAGTTTTTACAAGATAAATACAAGCGAATTCATAAAGAGGCAGATGGGGTAGAGTTGGTTGAGCCTTCGGCGGGAACGACTTTCCCATCTACCACTTCGTTGTCTAACGACACCATGCTAAGGTCAAGATCAGGGAAGAGGCATGCAAACTGTTCTCGAGCGGCATCAAACCCAGCAACCAGAATCTGAGCAGAGCTTAGCTTAAGTTCTTCGATTTGCTTTTGAAATCCTTCAACTTGCTGTTTAAGCTCCTTGTTCTGCTGCTCCAGCTCTTCGACCTGTTTTTGGAGTTGTTTGTTGGTCTCTTGAGCTTGGAGAAGGTCGTCAGCCACCTTCTTAGATTCTGTTTGAGCCTGGGCCAACTCGGCAGCCACCTTCACCTTCTCTTTGTTGGCCTCGGAGAGATCAGCCATGGCATCGTCTCTTGCTTTCTCTACTTGCCCAAGTAGCTTCTCGCGGTCGATCGACCTCTGCTCCAGCTTCTGTACCTTGTCGGCATTGGCTTGAATTTGAGCCTCCAGGTTGCTCGCCTTGGTACGCAGAGGCACGATTCTGCTTTCAAGTTCGACCTTTTCTTGGGCAAGTTCGTGGACCTTGCGGCGCAGGTCGACAGCTTTCTTGCGCGCAAGCCTGAGCTCGGTGTTTAGGGCATCCTCTACTCGAGAATGTTCCATTTCCGCGAGCGTCAGGCTGAATGACACCTTTTCCACCTCGACCTTCATCGTGCTGTTCTCGGTCTTGAGGTTGTAGATGTCATCCTGTAGCCGCCTGGTGGAGCTCTCCACAGCTCTCGTTATGATTGATGGGATATCCTCTGCAATAGTTTTGAGTTTCGCGGTCAGAGGTTCCCACATCCTCGTCACCTCGAGGGAAAGATTTGCAGCTTGGAGAGGCGCCAGGGGGGCTTGTTGAGGGTTCTCGTCGCCGCCTTCCTTAGCAACATTTTCGGTGTTTGCTTCTCGGCGCGGCGACGCAATCGGGGACTCGGTGATTAGGATTGGAGAGGTGTGAGCGACCTCATCCCCGATTGGAATGACTCCTGCAGCTGAGGTGTTGGAAGGAGGGCCCCCTCCTGCTGATATATGGGGAGTAGAAGCGCTCGGGGGGTCCTCTAAGAAGTTTGGCTCTTGGGCCTCAGTTGCAGGTGGCGCAGTGGCCAATGGAACCGCTTGGACTGGTGGTGAAGGGGCTCTTGGCGTTGGCGATGAGGGAGGAGGGGCAGGTGTTGACGGTGGTGTTGAAGCTGGAAGAGGGGGTGGGGCAGGTGGAGAAGGTGGTGCCACCCTCCTCCTTTTTGTGACAAGGCCGTCCTCCGTGACCTCGTCGTCCTCTTCCTCATCCTCTTGGACAACTTGGGGGGCCTTCCGCTTTGGCCTCTTAAGGACCAGTTTCTTTCGTTGGGCGGGCGCCTTAGGCGGTGATCGCCCCTGGATGATGGCCTTCTCGACCGCTGAGTTGGGAACCGTCTGGGAGCCGGTCGCCAACCCATGACTGCGGGCGAGCGCCTTTAAATCGGCGAGCATGTTCTTACCCAACATGGTGTCTGCATGAAATGAAAGTGCATATGTTAGCCCAAGGGAGAAAGGGGTAAGTACACAAGATAATAAGACAGCAAAGCAGGTATATGCAGAAAAGATAAAACCAAAGCCTTGTGTGTATTGCACAAGACGCCCAGAAACAATATCAGAAGCAATGTGAAGATAAGGGTGCAGCGTCCTAACCTATTTGGAATTCCAACTGGTCCTCAAAGAACTCGAAGGAAATCAGGGTGGGGGTCAAGAATGTTATGTGGGCATCCGCCACCCTCTTCCAGAAGAGACAAAGGTCTCTGTCCAAAGCTCCCATGCTATCAGGACTTCTGGGCCTCCTGAAGCAGCTCTTGGACTCTTTCTTCCCCTTGTCCACCCAGTACAAGGGGAAACCGTCGAGAAGGGAAGGGTCTTTGTCGTTTGCACGGACCTGGATGAACTTCCCCTTCCAATCCTTGTACGATTGCTGGAAGATGGTGAAGATGGATCTCCCAGCAATGGCGTTCAGACTGACCCACAGGCGATCGCTTGGGTGTTTGGCCTCAAACAGAAATAAAAATACGTCCACTGACGCAGGCAACCCCAGGTGGGCGCATGTTACCTCAAAAGCTCGGACGAACGCCCAGCTGTTGGGGTGAAGCTGGGCGGCAGCAATATTGAGCTCGGTTAAGAGTTCCCTCTCAAATCGAGTGAGAGGGAACCTGAGTTTAACTTTCTTGAAAAGAGTGGTGTAGACGAAGCTGTAGGGCCCGTCGGCGCTCACTTTGTCATCTACACACACTGGCAGGGTGGCTGGGCAAGGCAGCACCATCATTCTCTCATCGTGCTCCTTGTGGAATGATTGGTAGGCCTCGTCCCCATTGGTCAATCGCAGAACCGCTCCCGCGGTGTTCACCGACGACGTTTCCTTTAAGAGGGTCGAGTTAGCCCATGGGTATAACGTCTTGAAGTCTGTCAGTGGGGTGGGGGCTCCTCCAGCGTTTGGTGGAGTCACCTGGGCCAGAGTGGTTTGAGAAGACGCGGGCCTCACAGCCTGCGATGAGGGAGCACCACGAACTTGCGAAGAGTCGTGTGCTTGTGAAGGGGGGTTTCGCGCTGACGGAGGGGGGTTCGGGGTGATCTTCGTGCGAGTCATGGTAGCAACTGCAAACGAAGGAGGAAGGAAAAATGATCAGGAGGGTTACGAAGGCTGACTCAATCATGAATGGAAGGTGAAAGACGAACGAATGTGAGTTCGTTGCGACAATCGGCAAAGCCCTAAGTCACGCAGAAGGAGAAATGGAAAAACAGCCCACAACGTATGCACCAGACAGTTATAGGATGATGCAAATCGGTGAAAATGCAAGAAAACCCAGCAGATGAAGGAAAGTAGTTACCTTTCGATGATCGGGGGAATATTAAGAGGAGTTGGTGATCTAGAGCGTCGAGGAACGTCGAGAGCTTTCGCAGAAGAGAGGGAGAGTGTATGCAAGTGTGAAGAAAGTGATGGAACAGTAGGAGCGTAAGGGGTTTAAGGGTTTTCGAACGGTTTTGGGGAGCGCTAACGGCAGATGAAGATGGCCGTTGATGAGAGCCACGTGTCGAAGGATGCGCGAAGAGTTTGGTGGAGCGTCAGAGCAGTAGAAAGTACTACCGCTTGGAATTCTGCGCCCATGCCACGTAGACCGGTGTTAACGAAGGCTTTTTTCAGTCTTTTCGCTAGACAAGTCTTCGCTTAAGACTGGGGGGCTTGTGTACCGCCCTGGTGGTCGGATGCGATGACGTGGCATCCTGTTACAGTGTAGGCGTGTTGACAAGGCGCCAGGTTGACAGTTGGGAAGGAAGTCGGGAGGCCCGTGTAGTCGCCGATAGTTAAGTTGGCGCGTTCCGATCTCTAGCTTACCAGGGTAGGCGATCGCCAGGTTGAGGACGAAGTCGCCAGATGCAGACTCAGGCGACCAGGCAGTCGGAGATCGCCAGAACAAGCACATCGCCGAAGTTAAAGGAGAAGCAGATTATGAAGGCGGCCGGCGAGACCACAGGGAAGGTGTATGAAGGCCCTACCTCGCCAGTTTTAGTAGAGATCGCACTCCTGAGTTAGCTATGCACTGGGCAGTACCATGCATAGGTAGCTTAGCCAAAATGAGAGTAGAAGCAGCGCCAAGTCAGTGAGCTTCTAGATGATGGCACGTGTACGGTTGGATGCAGGCCACGTGTCCAAGCCTGTAACTGCCAGGAGAGAGAAAACCACCAGGTATATAAGAGTTCCTAACAGATTTTCTAAGGTACGCACGTTCAGTTCATACACTTTACGCTTGCGAGTGACAGAGCTGTTTGTGAGAGAGGTTTGCACGGTTCCAGTCCTTAGTATTTGGTGATACCGTCACTGACTTGAGCGTCGGAGTGCGATCGGCCGCAGCGGCGCCGTATCGTTTCTTTGCAGGTTCTTGAGATAGATCCAGAGGAGGAACGGAAGTGAGAAGCGGCGCGCACGTCGATCCTTTGACGAGGCATTCTCCAGCGCTCCGGTCAACAGGCAGGATCGGCCATGCTTAATCTCGTGCCACGTGGCTCATCACGCGGTCATCCTTGAGAACCTCTTGCACTCCCCTTGAGCGCCCCATCCTTTGACACGCGGCACCATCGCACGGTCCCCAATTAACGCTCCTTGAGTTGCAAGTGTAACGTTTAAGTTACCCAAACCCCGCGCTTGGAACCACTGTTACATCCACTTTCTCTGCCTTTCCTCACTGTTCATCTTCTTCGAATCCCTTCTCTCGCGACCCCTGCCCTTTCGTGCTTCCGCTCTCCACGCCCTTCAACCCCCAAAGGTACGGTTTTTCCTCTCCTTGATGATTCCCTTTACTGCATGAACTGCCTGGGACTGTCCATGTTACTGCATTTCTTTAGATATCGTTCTTGTGCTTCTTCGTTCCTCTCGTTCCTCTTTTCTCTCGTGTGGGTAGGGTTCTCCTAGGATTCCTCCATTTTTTCCCCTTTTCTTCTCCAAACCCCTTTTTCTCTGAACCCTTTATTTCCTCTTTTGTTCTTCAGCTCTTGCATCAATGGTGAAAACTAAGACCGCCGCGCCTCCTCCGCTCCCTAAGTCTTACTATAAAGGTGAGTATGACTGGGCCCCCGACGATATTCTCGACGAATGCTCCACCCTAAACTCTGTTGAGGACGTGGAGGCCCACAGGGGGGACCCCGCGCTTTACAATTTCAACGCCTTCCATAAAACTCACGACTCCCACGTCCTGGTATGCCGGGTGAGACCTGGGATACCCGTTTGTGTAGACTCAAGGGACACTGGGGAAGCCCCTTCTTCTTCCTTTACCAAATGGTGCTCAAGAGAGTGGGCCTGCGTCTGCCTCTTACTTCCTTCGAGAGGGAACTGCTCACAGAGATATACACCGCCCCAGCCCAGCTCCACCCCAACAGCTGGGCCTTTGTAAGGGGGTTTCAGATCCTCTGCGGATATCTGGGTGTCCCCTCTTCCGTGGACGTTTTTCTTCATTTTTTCGAGGTAAAGAAACAGGGGAAGAGCCTATGGATGAGCTTTTCTGGCGTCGCCGGGCGCATCATCCTCACGCTCTTCCAAAATTCGTTCAAAGGATGGAAAGGGAAGTTCTTCAAAGTACGTGCGACCAAGCGCGATCCTACCGCCCTAGAAGGCTTTCCCCTATACTGGACGGATAAGCCCATAACCATGAAGGCCCTGGCTTTGGATCAGCTCGCCTCCGCTGATCGGGACGTGTGCAAAGCCTTGGCGGGGCTTGGGGTAGTCTTCGATACTGCCAAGCTCATCGCAAATGAATTCAACGCCCATGGGCTCTCTACCTACTTTGGTATCTGCCCTTGATTATTTATACTGCATTAGCTGTTGTGGTTATACGGATTCAGTTGCTTGCTTGAACCCTTGTGGTTATCTACGCGTGTCTGGCTATAAAACTCCCCTTCTGCTTTATCTGAATTAATCTTTGCTCTGCTATTCTTCTCTGCTGCAGGTTCAGTGATGACTTCTTCGAGGTGACTCGCTCTTGCCAAATTTTTGAAGAAGGTAAAATCTGCCAAAGAGGGTGGAGACGCCACCGCCTCTGACGTGCCCACCGTCGCTTCCCTGCCGACTCCTCCACCATCTGCTTCTCCTCCTCCCATTGCCGCGGTTCCATTAGCCATGGCGTCGACCCCTGCCCCAGCACACCTTAACAAAGGAAAAAGGGTGCTGGTAGTAGACTCTGACAGTGAAGACTCGGGCACTGCCCTGGTTTCCCATAAGAGGAGGGCTACGGGCCTTCCTGCCTCATCAGCCGCGTCTCCCGGTGGTGGGAGCTCTCTCAGGGACGATCCTCCAAGTGCCACATCACCTCCACCTCCACCAGCCCACGAGGAACAAGAAGAAAGGATTGACTCGATTCCCCCGCTCTCGCCGTTGCCGCATCGTGACGCCGCTGAGGCCTCGGGCTTCGCCCTCCTGCATCAGTCCCTGTCTCGACTTCTCGTAAACCCCGAATTCCTCGCCCCATTCATAGGGAGTTGACGCAGGGTTTCACCGAAGGAATGTCGCCGACTGATCCTCAGAAGGGGGGAGGCATGCCTTATTATATGGGGGCATTCCTGGCGGTGGCACTCAAGTGGCGCACCCAGGCTCGAAACGCTATCAAGGGGAGGGAGGCTCTTCGCAAACTGAGACAAGAGGTGGGAGCGTTGAAAGAGGAGAAACAAAACTGGGGGCTCAAGGAGGAAACTTCCCAATCTTTGCTGAAACTGGCCCACGAGGGTAGGGAGGGGGCTGAGGCGTATGCGCGCGAACTCGAACAGGCGCATGCCGATCAACTGGCCCAGCTCACCTCCTACCAAATCCAAAGCATTGGCCTCCAAGAGGCGGCTCTTGCCTCCGAAGTGCAGCGGAGAAAACTTGAAGAACTGGATGCTGCTTGGAGGCAGAAACTAGGTGAGAAAGAGGACGCCTTGGCTGCGAAGGTCGAAGCCTTGAGCCTTCTCCAAGCCGAGGCTAACAAGCTCCGCGTGGAGAAGGAATTTCTGGAGAAGTAGTTGACATGCAAGGACTCTAGGGTTGCGGAACTAGAGGGGGAGGTCCAAGAATTGACTGGGGAGATGGCGGGGGCGTTTGAAGAGGTCTTCCAAGAGGCTCTGACTCAGGCGTCCTGCGAGAACCCTAGCATCAATATTTCAAACTGCGACCCCACACACCATGTCGTCGACGGGAGGGTCATGCCCATGGACTTGGATGACTGAACTGCTGTCTCTCACTTGCCACCTTTACCTTTCAAGCTTTATTCCTTTTACTCTTTACCTCTATTTTTGACTCTTTCTGTTGAACTTGTGATTCTTTAAACTGTTGCGCGCTTGTTACAACTCTGGGTTTTTGTATGATTACCTTCGTGTCTTTGCGATATAGAGTTCCGCATGTGTGGTTTTACTTCCGTCCTTTGACTTCACGTGCTTTAGTTGTTTTTCCTGTACTATACTCGTTACGCGTCGATGCCTACGCCCATGGAGAGGCTTGTCTAATGGGGTCGTATCGTCCATGGGGTGTCTCTGACACCAAGCGATCCGTCCCTTGATTCTTAACGCCCGACGCCCACGCCTAAGGAGAGGCCTGGTACAGCAGTGTCGTATCGTCCCCGGGTGTCTAAAACGCCGAGTGTTCTGGGGGGGGTCGTTCCCTCCATGGTCTTTCCTTCCCATAGGTATCGGGGAGCAACCCTGCCAGTGATTCACTGGCATTTGGCGATCTCGTCTCCCTCCACAATCTTTCCTACCTGTGGGTATCGGGGAGGCGACGCAGCTAACTAACTCAGCTTTCTTCGACTTCGTCTCCCTCCACAGTCTTTCCTGCCTGCGGGTATCGGCGACGCTACTGATACTTGGGTTGGCGACGCCCGCAACGTCTCACGCTGGCGTCGCCCTTTGCGTCTTTCCTGGCGACCCCTCGGGCGTCTCATGCTGGCGTCGCCTAAGGCTTCGTCTTTACCTTGGCATTGACTTTGACCTTGGCCCTGGTCGACTCCTACTGGCGCTTCTTGTATGGCTGATGGGACGTTCAGTCATTCGACTGAGTCCTGACTCCTACTGTGCCCCTGACCCACTTTCGACGGCGCATCGTACCACTGGATATTCTGTTGATACGACGTTTTCTGAGTTTAACCAGCGGTGTCAGGGCCATCCTTTCATCTTCTGCCACGTGGCTCGATCGTGCGGTGCATCCCTTCGCGTCGTTTAATGCTCTAACTGCAATACTTCTACTTGCGTCGTTTGGCGCTCTAACCGCTTTATTTAACTCTTCAAACTCTGAAACTGTTCTCATCATTTCTGCACTCTTCGTAACCTACTTACACTCTCTCTTCTTGCACCCTTTCTTCTTGCACCCTTTCTTCTTGCACCCTTTCTCCTCTCGCGAAGGGTTCTTCCAGCGTTCGCTCCCACCATCGCTCGACTGCTGACGGAGATCAATGCCGCTCCGGCCCAGTTATACCCCAACAGCTGGGCCTTTGTCAAAGCCTTTGACAACGTCTTCGGGTTTCTGGGTTGTGCGCCCTCGGTTGACCTCTTTCTTCACTTCTTTGAGGTGAAGAGGCAAAGGCACAACCTCTGGGTAACTCTCAGTAACGTTTCTGGGAGAGTTCTCCTAACACCCTTCCAAAACTCATTCACCGGGTGGAAAGGCCGGTTCTTCAAGATCTGCTGCACTGACCTCGTCCCCAACGCCCTGGATGGTTTTCCACTGTATTGGGTGAGGGAGGCGAGGGTTCTCAAAACCAAACCCTTCAAGAAGCTGGCCCCGAATGACCAGGTGGCTTGCCGGATTCTTGCTGAGGCGGGAAGTTTTGACTCCGCCACTTTGATCAGCTTGGAGTTCAACGCTGGAACTCTCGAAAAGTACATATGTATGAGTCATTGCCCTAGAAACTTCGGCCTTTATCGCTTTCTATCTGTGCATGTCTTGCTTCATGGTGTCTCTGACGCATTTATCTCCCTTGGTGCAGGTTTGAAAATAAACCAAGAGAGGAGGACACGACTCACCCGAGCTCTGCGGGCTGGGATCAGGGCTTCGTCTTCCTCCAGTGCTGACTCCGATGGCCACTGAGAAGTGGCTTGTTTGTGTTTTGCATGAGTTGTGATATTTGCCCTAACCGTATTACGCCCATTTGTATCGAACATTTCCTGTAACATCAACTTTTCTATACCATACTTGATTTTTTGCAAAACCGCTTTACTTTGCATACGTTTCCTATATTGTGCGCTTTTCCTTCTTCATGTTCCTCCACGGCGCCTGTACTCAGGCGACACCTGTCTTTTTGGCGACATCTTCTCTCTTGGCGGCGCCTTCTTTCCTGGCGACGCCTTCTCTCTTGGCGGTGCCTTTCTTCTTGGCGACACCTTCTCTCTCGGCGATGCCTTCACCTAGGCGACGCCTTCTCTCTTGGCGACGCCTTCACCTAGGCGACGCCTTGACTTGGCAACGCCTCACACTACTTCAAACGGAGAAAAGTAAAGGCTGAAAACCAATGCACGGCTTTTTCTCAAACTTGTTTTTTTTCTTTTATTCGGGTGACCTCATTAAAAAACCCCCGAGAGGGAAAAAGAGTGTCCCCTTCGACTAAATTGTTACATGGCTGCTTACATAAGTCAACTAAAGTAAAATTTTAAGTTGGCTGCATTCCAGTTGCGTGGGATGGGACCCCCCTCCAAGGTCTCTAGGTTGTACGAACCGTTGCCCTTAGCCTCGGTAATTCTGAAGGGTCCGGTCCACTTGGGAGACAGCTTATTCTCCAGCTCGTATGGATGAGCCCTCCTCATAACTAGGTCGCCAATCTGAAACTGCCACGGCTTTACCTTAGAGTTGTATTGTCGCTCTACTCTTCTCTTCACTGCTTCGGCCTTTATTCTGGCTTCCTCCCTGGCTTCGTCCAGTAGGTCTAGGTTCACCCGCCTTTCTTCGTTGGATTCTTCCGCCACGAAGTTTTGGAAACGTGGTGAACTTTCGTGAATCTCAACTGGGATCATCGCGTCCGACCCATACACCAAGCTGAAAGGCGTCTCCATGGTGGAAGATTGGGGCGTGGTGTGGTATGCCCACACGATCCTTGGCACCTCCTCCGCCCATGCTCCTTTGGCCTTTTCCAGCCTTCTCTTTAGCCCTCTCAGCAAAACTCTGTTTGCTGACTCTACCTGCCCATTAGTCTGGGGGTGTTCAACTGATGCGAACACCTGCTTGATGCCTACTTCAGCACATAGGTTTCTCAACTGCTGACTGGCAAACTGGGTCCCGTTATCGGATATCAAGCGTCTAGGCACGCCAAAGCGGCACACAATGTTCTTCCACACAAAATACTGGACTTTGTGCGCAGTGATCTGGGCCACGGGCTCCGCCTCTATCCACTTGGTGAAGTACTCGATGGCGACGATCAAGTACTTCATCTGCCTTATCGCCAATGGAAACGGGCCTAGGATGTCGATCCCCCAGGTATGGAAAGCCCCCAGGTATCTGTCTGGCGGCACCTTGTGCCAGTCTGCGTGTTTTTGGCATTGCTTACAACGCTGGGCGTGTCGCACGCAATCTTCCTTTACTGTTGGCCAATAAAACCCTGCGCGCACCACCTTAGAAGCTAAGGACCTTCCGCCTACATGGCTCCCACAAACGCCTTCGTGAAGCTCCGTCATTATCCTGGTACACTCGTCGCCGCTTACGCATGTTAAGATAGGGTGAGTGAAACTGTGTCTGAACAACACTCCGTCTATCAGGGTGTACCTTGCCGCATTTCTCTTAACCTTTTTACCTTCTTCAGGCTCCATTGGGAGAACCCCATCCGCCAGGTACCGCCTGTAGGGGGTCATCCAGGTGTCTCCTTCGGCTAAAACATGCATATGCGCTCGCCTCCCTCCTTCGGGCGTGTCCGTGTATACACTAATGTGAGGTGCCTTCAACGTATCCTGAGTCAAGGAACGATGACTTCTTGGCCTTCCTCTCGCGGCGTTTATGTGGAGGACATCCACCCTGTTATCCTCTATGAATTTCCTCGGAGCCTTAAGCGTCTCTTGGATTACAGTCCTCTGCCTGCCCCCCTTGCCTGAGCTGGCCAGCTTGGCGAGCAGGTCAGCTCTGGCATTCTGCTCCCTTGGGACATGCACCAGTTCAAGAGCACTGAAGGCTCCTCTTAGCGATTCAACATACCTTAAATATGCTGCCATCTGCGGGTCTTTCGCCTGAAACTCACCCAACACTTGCCCTGTAACTAGTTGATAGTCACTCTTCACTAAGAGGTTCCGCGCGCCCATCTCTTTGGCTAAAAGCATTCCTGCAATCAGGGCTTCATACTCAGCCTGATTATTGCTGGCTTTGAAAGCGAAGCGCAGGGCCTGCTCGATCAGTACACTGTCTGGTCCTTCCAAGACTATTCCCGCACCACTTCCTTGCTGGTTGGAAGAGCCGTCCACTGAGAGCGACCACTGCGAGCCTGCCTCCGTGTCCTGTTCGCCTACGGGCGAGAGTTCTGCAACGAAATCTGCATATACCTGCCCTTTGATGGATCCTCTCTGCTCATACTGGATGTCGAATTCTGAAAGTTCCACCGCCCAGCGCACCATCCTTCCAGCCACATCGGGCTTCTGCAGTACCTTCTGTATGGGGAGGTTGGTCATCACTGCCACCGTGAAGCTGTGGAAGTAATGACGAAGCCTCCTGGCAGAAAACACCACCGCCAGCGCTGCCTTCTCCAATGCCTGGTACCTCATCTCCGCACCTTGTAGGGCCTTGCTTACGAAGTAGATAGGTCTTTGAATCTGGTCCTGTTCTTGGACTAGCACAGAGCTGATAGCTCGTTCCGTCACCGTGAAATACAGTCGAAGAGGCACGCCCTCTACCGGTGGCGCCGCCAGGTATTCTTTTAGCTTGACGAAAGCCGTTTCGCATTCATCCGTCCATGCGAAACGACTATTCCTCTTAAGGCATTGGAAATATGGGTGCCCCTTCTCTCCTCCGGCAGAAACGAACCTCGAGAGCGCCGCCATCCGCCCCGTCAGCTGCTGTACCTCCTTTACTGACGTCGGGCTACGCATGGCGATGATCGCTGCGCATTTGTCGGGATTCGCCTCTATCCCCCTATCCGTGAGCATGAAACCTAGGAACCTCCCGACCTCCACCCCAAAGACACACTTCTCGGGGTTTAGTTTGAGCCGGTACTTGGATATAGTGACGAATAATTCCTCCAGGTCAGCCACATGTTGTGCCCTATCCTTCGACGCCACTACCATATCATCCACGTAGGCGTATACGTTTCTTCCTAACATAGGTGCTAGGACCTTGTCCATCAGCCTTTGGTAGGTGGCGCCCGCATTTTTCAAGCCAAAAGGCATCACCTTGTAACAATAACTGCTGGTTTCCGTCATGAATGCGGTTTTGTTTTCGTCTCTCGGGTGCATTTTAATCTGGTTGTACCCTGAAAAAGCATCTAGGAAACTTAGCACCTTGCTGCCGAAGGCGCTATCTACTAACGCGTCAATGCTGGGCAGCGGGTACGAGTCCTTCGGGCACGCCTTGTTTAAGTCTGTGAAGTCCACGCACATTCTCCACTTCCCATTCGCCTTCTTTACTAGAACGACGTTGGCTAGCCACTCGGGGTATTGGATTTCCCTGATGTGGCCAGCCCTCAACAGCTTCTGCGTTTCTTCGCGTACTACCAGCTGCCTCTCTTCATTGAACTTTCTCCTCCTTTGGCGCACGGGGTGAACCGTGGCTTCCATGCTGAGGTGATGGCATAAGAAATCAGGGTCGATGTCAGGCATGTCCGAGGCAGACCACGCAAAGGTGTCCAAGTGGCGTGAGATCACCTCTGCCACCGCCTCCTGTTCTTCTTGGCTCAGCAGACGCCCTAGTTTAAACGTCTTGCCGCCAATCTCCCTCTCCACGGCGTTAGCCGCCTGTTGATCCCCACTATTACCCTGAATGGGCGCCACCTCTTCCACGGGCGCCGTATCGTCAAGTCTCTCCTCCATCAGTGTATCTACCTCGGGCGTCGCCCTTACGGGCGTGGCCTCAACAGGCGTTGACCCGGAGGGCGTTGCCTCTATCATCGTCGCGTCGACACTTGGCGGTCGTTCAAACACCATGAACACGCTCTTCTTCGATTTTAAGCTGTTTTCATAACACTTCCGCGCTTCCTCCTGATCCGACTTGATAACTATGACCTTGCCGCAAAGGTCTGGTAGCTTCATCTTCATATGCCGTGTGGAGGATACCGCATTGAGCCTACTCAGCGCCGGTCTCCCCAACAAGATGTTGTAAGCGGAATGAGCGTTCACGACCAAGTATCGTATGCTTTCGGTGCGCGAGGCTTCCCCATCTGTGAAGGTCGTCCGCAGTTCCAAGTAGCCTCGGACTTCCACTTGGTTGTCTGCGAACCCATATAGGCAGCCTGTGTAGGGCCTCAGAAGGTCAGGGGACAAGCGCAGCTTGTTGAACGTCGACAAGAACATGACGTCTGCTGAACTTCCCTGATCAAGCAGAACCCTATGCACCTTTCTTCCGGCTGTGACGACTGAGATGACAACGGGGTCGTTGTCGTGGGGTACAACATCTCGGAGATCTCCTCTCGTTAACACGAGGTCCGACTCCCATGGCTCACCTGAGATTCTCTCTTCGATTGAATTGACCCCCCTCGCGTATTTCTTCCGCTGGGAGGCGGTGGGTCCCCCGCCGGAAAAACCTCCAGCAATGGTGTGGACCTCGCCAAGTACAGGCATCTCGTGTGCTTGCTCCTCTGTTGGCGCCGGCAGGGCGGCGGTCGCGGCGGGTTCTGCGACGTAATCCTTCAGAAACCCGCTCTTCACCAGCTCATCAAGCTGATAACCTAATGAGAGACAGTTGTCAATGTGATGGCCGAAAGCCTCGTGGAACTCGCACCAGGAGTCTTTCCGTGGCCCCAACACCTTGTCAGTTTTCGCCGGTCGCCTCAGCCTCTCAGCTATATTAGGCACGGCGATCAGGTCCTTCAGCTCCACCACAAAGTTGTACCTCGCCGGTCTCGCCCTCTCTCTGACTGGGCGATCCCCTCCTGCTGGACCCCTGGGCTGGGGTTTCCTGGTCTCATAGGGGCGTCTCCCCTCTGGCTTTTTCCTCCCCGTCGTGGTCTCATTGACCCTGACGGGCTGAGCCCGCGTTTGCGCTCTCGGGCGCGAAGGTACCACGCTAGTGCGCTTCTCGCACACCTATCCTTCAAAGGCGATATGCTCCACCGCCCGACGCCGTATTTCAGCAAAAGTCCTTGGTCGATTGCGAATAATAGACTCGCAGAAAGGGCCAGGACATACGCCTTTCCTAAAGGCATACACAATCATGGGCTCCTCCGTCGTGCCCACTTTCACCACCTGGGACCCGAACCGATTGATATACTCCTTCAAACTTTCCCCTTGGTATTGCTTCACATCAAATAGATCGTAAGATACCAGCGGTGGGGCCCTGTTTGCCAGGTATTGCTCTCTAAACAACTGGGACAGCTGTTGGAAAGAGGTGATGTGGCCGCTAGGAAGGCTGATAAACCAATCCATGGCCATTCCTGTCAAAGTACTCATGAAGAGCTTGCACCTTGCGGCGTCAGAACCGCCCACTAACACCATTTGTGTGTGGAACGCCGTGAGATGCGCCTCGGGGTCCTCCATCCCAGTGAAAATCGCCTTGGGTCCTGCGAAGGTATTGGGGATCGGCGCGTCCAGGATCTCCTGCGAGAAGGGAGTAGAGAACTCCCTTGGTGGAGTGAGATGCTCCACCTCTTCGTTCTTGCGCTGCACCTGATTGTTCCTCAAACTCCGACGCAACTCCTCATTCACGCGACGGAGCTCGTCGTTTCTCACATGCGAGGCGTCAAGATCCGCCTGCATGCGCTCTTGCTCTATCTTCGAATCCGCCATATCATCCTGCAGCCCCCGCATTATCTCCAGGACCTGCTGCATGGACATTTTTTCTCCCGCAGCGCGTGCGGTACCTCGTCTAGTGGTGGCCACTCTTCACTGTTTCCTCAAATGCGATCGTGACTTGATAGACTTTCGAACTTGCGAGGGTACCAATGTTTTATATCGGCCCCACGGTGGGCGCCAAATGTTCCGTCCGGTTGACTGGGACGTCTTCGTGCGCGACCTCAATCTTCAGCTAGGGACTCCTTCCCACTGGTTACCTGTGGATTCCTGCAAAAAGAGGGCAAAAAGGGCGCCCTAGCGGCCGTTTGCACTCCGACGCTCAAGTCAACCAGCAAGAAACACCAAAAACTGTGCACCTCCGTCTCTGAGCACCGCGTTTGGCACTCTGAAGGTCTTGAAAATGGACTGTGTATTGTGTGTATATTCTCCTTCTGACAAACAATCTTTCCCTAGTCCCTTGTGCGTAACCTCAAGGCTGGAGCAAGCAACTAGAGTGTCTCTGGAAAATTTGCCAAAAGTTCGAACCCCGTTCCCAACATTCAAGGCGCTATTTAAGCTCTTCCCGTATTCAAAGCGCATTTAATTATAAAACGCTCAGCGCATTTAAGACGTTCGAAACGTGCGGGAGCATTTACAGTACCTTAAACGCTCGAAACGGAAAATGTGTTAAATAACCTTAATTACCTCACACCTGGCAACGTGGCGTTTCCATCCTCACTTGGCTGCTGTACACGTGGAGGGCCTCACAGCACCGTTACCCTTTCTGAGGGTGTTTCCTCGCGTGAGTCCTCTTACCTGGGAGTGCAACTGCGCAAGGGGTGACTTTTTGGGTGCCAACTCATGCCCCCAAGCCTCTAGTCACTCACTGTGAGAGCGTATCTACCTTCCTCTCGTGCCCTGTGCCTGGCTGCCCCCAGGCGTGACCCCTCTCCTGGGTCGTATCTATCCCAAGGGCGTTTCTGGACGGCAGGGGCACTTCACGAGGCAGGTTGCTCTATACTGGCGCTATTTCTATGGCCTTGAAGCCACCTTTCTCTTCTCTTTATTACTGTTCCCTGGTTATCCAGGGTTTGGGGCCTTCCCACGGCGTCGCCCCCTCCATGGTCTTTCCTACCCATGGGTACCGGGGAGCAGCGCTGTGGTCACCTTGCCCTTGAGTCATTCCATCTTGGCGACACCCAGTTGGGCGGCGCCCTATCCTGGCGACGTCCTGCTAGGCTACGCCTTACGTTGACTTTGACCTTTACGTTGACTTTGTCAACGCCCGGGTACGGGACGGTACACTTCTCGTCTGTCGGAGCCTTCTGGCATCAATCCTCCGTTGAAGTCCCTCACCAGATGCATGATTGGAGGAGGAATGGCAATAAGATCGGGGGCAGCAGAAACGGAGGCAGGAAAAGCAGAAGCCTCTGCTGGTGGTGGAGGTGGAGCAGACTCGGCCCCTTCGCCTTTTTCCTCTTGGACTATTGTGGGTTGAGGAGAGGTGGCGCTAGGGGGATTGTCCCTGAAGGACTCCCCTCCCTGTGGGGATGCTGCTGGTAGGATGGGAACCCTAGCAGCCTTTCTCCTCTTGAAGACTAGCCCACCGTCGGAGTCTTCGTCATTGGAGAGGACCTCCAACACCCTTTTCCCTTTGTCTTGGGGGACTGGAGCAGGTGATGAGGCCTCATCCAGTGGGACTGCGGCGATGGGTGGAGGTGAATTGGGTGTTTGAAGTGTTTGGGGGCTACGTGGGTGTGGTGAAGATGGGCCTAGTGGAGTTTCGGTGGCGGTTGGCGTTGGTGAGGGCGAAGATAATGGGATGTTTGGGTCAGCAGCGGGGGCGGTGGAGGGGCCAGCCTTGGTGGCACGAGCAGCTTTCAGTGCTCTCACCAAGACCATCCTCTTAGATGAATCCATCACTGATCCTGCATTCAGACAAACCAAAGAACAGAGGTTAAAGCCACGCCAGACCAAGAACAAGGCGTCAGTTACACACAAAGCACAGAACGCCAATCCCACCGCCAACGCAGTTATACAGATCCACAAGGCATGCAGGTAAATGAAATAGAGAGAGTACAAATGAACACTCAACAATGAGAGATAAGAAAGGAAGGACAAAAGGCAACAAGGAATGAGCCTCCCTACCAAAATAGGTGGACAAGGTGTGCGCGTTGTACTCACACGCTATGAGCTTCAGCGTGTCAAAAACAATCCCCAGGCTAGTCAAGGCCTCACATACCCCTCTATCAGCGGAAGACAGTTCATCCAGGGCCTTAGGCTTGAGCAGCTTGGGATGCTCTGTCCAGTATAGGGGGAAACCATCCAAGGCTGTGGGGTCCTGTTTGGCGCAGCACACCCTGAAGAATTTTCCTTTCCAGCCTTTATACGAGTTCTGGAAGAGGGAGGCAGCGATCCCGGAAAAGCTCACCCAGAGGCTTTTCCCTTGCTTCTTCACCTCGAAGAAGTGTAGAAAGACGTCCACAGAAGGAAGAACGCCTAGATATCCACAAAGAATTTGAAAGGCCCGAACGAAGGCCCAGCTATTAGGATGTAGCTGGGCGGAGGCCGTGTTGATCTCCGTGAGGAGTTCCCTCTCGAAGGGTGTAAATGGTAGGCGCACACCAACGCGTTTGAATACAGCTTGGTACATGAAGAAAAAGGGGGCCCTACCCCTGGGTCTGTCATCCACACAAACGGGTTCCCCCGGTGTGCCGGGGCGGACGGAGATGTGGGCATCGTGGGTGCGGCAGAAGGCGTTGAAGTTTTATAAGTGAGGGTCACCCCGATGGTTCTCCACATCCTCGAAGGTCGTCAAGGTGGTGCATTCGTTTAAAAGATCGTCAGAGGCCCATTTATAGAAGGCCTTGTAGTTGGTCTTGGGGGTAGAACTGGACTTCGGTTTCGAGCGCACCATGATGCGGATAAATAGCTGAAGAAAGAAGAAAGGAAAAGGGTTTTAACAAGCGATGCCAAGGCAGAAAGGGGAAGAGAAACCCTAGAAAATGCCACCCACGCGAAGAAACCCAGAAAGGGGGAGAAGAGAGCGAAGAATAACGAAGGAGCGAAAAGAATACAGAAATGCAGAAACATGAGCAGTCCCAGGCAGTTCATACACAGCAATGCAACACAATGAAGAAGAAGAGTCATGGAGGTAGAAAAATCATACCTTTGAACGTGTGAGTCGGTGGTTGTTGAGGAAGCGCAGAGGGAGCATCAATCGCTAGAATTTCAGAGAAAGGGAGATGAACAGTAGCGCACAATGCGAAAGAGTGAATAGAACAGTGTTTGGGGCGCGGGATTTCGAAGTCTTAAATGTTACATTTGCAATCCAAGAGGCGCTAATTTGGGACCGTGCGATTGAGTCGCGTGTCAAAAGATTAGGCGCTCAAGGGGAGCGCAAGAGACTCTTGCGCCCCTTTGTTCACTTCTTTTCAGGTACTCACAGACGGAGCAAAACGAAGGTGCCCTACCTCGCGAGGACAAGCCACGCACAAAGACCGGTCAACCGGCGGGAACACAAACTAATGCCTCGTGGTGATGGACCTTTCGAAGTCCTAAAGAGGGTTAATGACAATGCTTATGAGTTAGATATGCCTGATACATACCTTGGTAGCCATACATTTAATATCAGTGATCTAACTCCTTTTTCTGTAAGTCTCAAGAATTCGTGGTCGAATTCTCTCCAACTCGGGGAGTATGATGGAGATCAAGTTCAAGACCAAATGGAGGCCAATACTCAAAGACAAGAAGAGGAAGAGGCTCAAGTGCTAGACGCTCAAGGAGTTGGTAGCCCACCTCAAAGGCTTACAAGAAGTCAATTCAAGGCATTAGGAAATAATGGAAGGTTGTTTTCTCTTTTTGTAATATCTTTGTTAGAAGGTGCTTAGAGGGAAACATAAGACACCTCTTTTGTAAAAGCATCTTTAGGTCTTTCGTTTAGGGAAATAATAGGAATCTTGGGGGGTGTGAGCTTAGTAGAGAGGTGTGGGCGTAATAGGGAGGTGCCAAACTAAGAGAGGAAGTCACAGCTTCCTCATGCTCTAAGTTGGCGCCACTTTTGTGTCATTTGGGGGGAAATTTGAGTTTAATTAGCTATTCATTTCAGCACCTCTTAGGCTATAAATAAAGGTGCTTGCTGTTGAAGATGGTTGCTGCCCCTTCAAGATTGTGTTTGATGAAGACTTATATGTAGTGTTTGATGAAGACTTGGATGTACTTTTCATGTAATTTTGCTTTTCTTTAAGTGTGTCTTAGTTAGTGCTTAGAGGTTGTCTAAGAGTAGCTTTTTGCTGGATAACCCACCTCATAACCACTGGCCATGTGATAAGAACAAGCATAAGTTTTCTTAAACTGTTTTTCACATGTTTTACACAAAAACACGTTTACTGCATAAAAATAAATCTGTTCTTTTCTAAATAAACAGATTCATTTTTTCACTGATGCCTTGGCTAAAGTCTTGTAAAAATTAGATTTTGTGCATCAGGTATTTTGACTAAGTCTTTTTCTTTTCAAAACGACTGAGTTTTAAATAGTTAAACTTTCTCTGTTTTCGTTTTGAAAAATAAATCTGTTCATCTGTAAATGAATAGATTCTTTTTTGCCTCTGGTGCCATGTCAAGCTTAAACGTTTTTCAGTTTTATCTCAGCACCAGAATGGTTGACTAAGTCTCCTCACTTAACAGATTCTCTAACTGCTTTTGAAAATAAATCAGTTTATTTTATTTTCAATCTGTTCATTTTATAACAGCTTTAACTGTTTTTCAAAATTCTGTTATAAGCTGGCTTTCTATAAAATGCAAACTTGTTTTCTGAGCTCAACAACGATTTAAACAGTTCATACATTTGCAAAAACAAGTTTTGACAGCAGAGAGTTAAGTGCTTTCAAAGGATTAGCATTTGTTCTTCAAAGATTTCAAAAATCACAAAGTGCTTGTTCTTGGTTTGGTTCCAAAAGCTTGGTGTGAGGTGCAGCTACTGTTCTAGCAATCTTGCCTACTGGTTTAAGGCAGATCTGGGTATCCTCCATCAGGTGTAGTCGTTTCACATCTCTATCTTGTAATAGTTTGGTTGAACACTCTTCTTGATAGGTGTTCTTGAAGAGTGGGTGTGTGTGTATGCTGAAATAGGTTTTTTCAGCAAGAGTACCTAAGTTCTTGTAGGTTTCAAGAACAGTGGGAACTGTACTTGATTGTACTGTGTGTTAGTGATTTCCACCTGTTGTTGGTGAAGACTGGATGTAGCTCAGGTTGAGTGAACCAGTATAATTGCTTGTGTTCATTCTCTCTCTCTCTCTGCAATTTTGTTTCTGCATAATTGATAAAACAGCAAAGAAATAAATCTGTTCAATTGAAAATAAATCTGTTCTTTCTGGGCACTGTGCATACTGTTCTTGATATCTGAAAAAGGTGTTTGAATCTGATAAGAACATATGTAATCTGCTAAAAACCATTGAAACAGATTGACTGTGAAAGGCTGTTCAAGAAACTGCAAATGCTATTAATTGAATCTTAAAGAAATTGCTTAAAGTTGAAGCTTGCTGTTCTGTGATTCATTGTTCTTAATTTCTGGAAAATTGTTTGACATCAAGAAGAACACTCATAGTCTGTTAAAAGCCACTGGAACAGTTTGTTTGCAAAAGGTCACTCAATTAATTAGCATGCTATCAATTGAACCTTAATCACGTGCTTGAAATTGAAGCTTGATGTTTTGTGTTTCACTGTTTTTCAAATCTGATATTTGTGTGTGTGCTGCTGGAAATTCTCACTGCATAATCTTGTGATTAACCTTGCTGAATTAAAAGCTTTTCAAACAAAAACAGTGCTGAAATAAATCTGTTCATTTTCACATAAATCGATTTATTTTCTGTAAAACTGTGTTAAACACTGTTTCTGCGAGAAAGTTTTAAAAGGTCAATTCACCCCCCCTCTTGAACTTTGGCACTATTAAACCCAACACTTGCCTTTGTAAAAATCAGATTGGAAATTAGCAATAGAGAAATTCTACTCAATTTGAGAGAGAATTTGTGAGAACTTGTCTTCTCCTTCACCTTGTCTTATCTTGAGTGCATTTGGTTCTCTCAAGTGGCGGCACTAGCTCACTCATCTTGGAGCCTTCATCCTCTAAGTGGCGTGATCATCAAACCAAAGCATCCATCTCCATAAGTTCTTCTTTCTTTCATCTCCATGTTCATATGAAATTCCTAAAACGTGTTTAGCTTCTTTTTGGTTCAGCATTTCAGTTCATTTCCAGCTTTGTTTCGGTTCATTGTTTCCTTAGTTGTTCCTATTTGTTTCTTCTTCAATTTTAGTTGATTTGTTCGGTGCATTTCTGTTCTTGAGCTTTTTAAACAATGCCTTTTGCTTTTAAACACATTTTGTTGTTGAAACATAGAACCTTGATCCAATTCTATTAAAAGTGCATAAACTATCTCCAACTCAAGTTGATTCCATAGAATGTCAAAGAATCATTCATATCTACCTAGTGGAATCATATCAAAGACTGCACGAGGTACGCACAGCAGTACAAGCAGTGTCAGCAACATGCTCACTAGTACAAGGCGCCAGCAGAAGAGCTCAGGTCGATTTACAATCCCTGGCCATTTCATACCTGGGGAATCGATATCCTGGGACCCTTTCCCTTGGCGATACAACAGATGAAGTACCTCGTGGTCGCCATAGAGTACTTCACGAAGTGGATAGAGGCAGAGCCAATGGCACGGATTACGACCCACAAGATTCAGCACTTCGAGTGGAAGAACATAATCTTCCGCTTTGAGGTACCAAAGAATTTGGTGTCTGATAATGGCACCCAGTTCGCAAGCCAACAGCTAGGCAAGCTATGCTCAGAAGTTGGAATAAAGCAGGTGTCCGCATCAGTCGAGCACCCCCAAACGAATGGGCAGGTCGAGTCCTGCTCAGAGGTCTAAAGAGAAGGCTCGATAAGGCCAAAGTGACTTGGGCAGAGGAGGTCCCTAGAATCGTATGGGCTTACCACACCACTCCCAGTCCACCACCAGAGAGACACCCTTCAGCTTGGTGTATGGGTCGAACACAATGATTCCCGTAGAGATCTAGGAGAGCTCGCCACGCTTCCAGAACTTCGTGGCTGAAGAATCCAATGAAGAGAGAAAGGTGAACCTGGATCTGCTGGATGAAGTCAGGGAGGAAGGAAAAATAAAGCTCAAGCCTAGAAGAGAAGGGTGGAGTACAAGTACAACTCCAAGCTAAGACCTCGCCAGTTCTAGGTCGCCGACCTGGTGATGCGAAAAGCCCACTCTTACCAACTAGAGAACAAGTTGTCCCTCAAGTGGACTGGTCCTTTCAGAGTGACAGAGGCCCTTGGGAATGGAGCATACAGGCTTGAGACGTTAGAGGGAGGCGCGATTCCTCGTACATGGAATGCGACCAACCTCAAGTTTTACTTCAGTTGAACTTTAGCATTTACATAGTTTTTAGGGGACACCCTTTATCCCTTCCAAATCTTTTTTAACGAGGTCACCCAATAAATTTCAATTGAAGTATATTCTCGAATATTTTGTACAATGCAGTTACTAACCGTTCACTTGCGTTAGAAGTCTCGAGAGCGGGAAAGATAGCTTCGTAGAGAACTCCTCCCCTTCGAGTGAGAACGCCAAGAATGAACAAGTATGGTTCACCAGTAAAATCCTCTTCGCCTTTAAGTGAATATGAGGTTAGACACGAATCGTTCGCTTGGGTTAGAAGTCTTGAGAGAGGGTAGGGTAGGTTCGCAGAGAACACCTCCCCCTCGAGTGAGAACGCCAAGGATGAACAAGTGTGGTTCGCCAGTGAAATCCTTCTTTGCCTTTGAGCAAGGACGAGGTCAATTATGAGTTGTCCGCTTGGGTTAGAGGTCTCGTGAGTGGGAAAGGAAGGTTTGCAAGAGAACACCTCCCCCTGAGTGAGAACGCCAAGGATGAACAATGCAATTCATAGTTAAATCCTCCATTGACTTTGTACAGCAAGGACGAGGTCAGTTCAGAACCTTCCCTGATGTGATTCCACTAGCCACATAGAGAATGATTCTTGACATTCTTAGGAATCACCTTGAGCTGGACATTATAGAGGCACTTTTCTTAGAGTTGGATCATTGTTCTAAGACAAGAACTCACCAAAAGCTAGTACCAAATCCCATACTCATTTGGATGCTCCACATATTGTCAAATTGAATCAACAAAGAGAGGTAAAATTAAAAGGAACCGAACAGAATTGAATAAGCAAACATATGAACCGAACAAAAGTGAAATTAAAAGGCAAGAACAGAATATACTTGCTGGAAAATTAGAATAACCGAACCAAAAAGCTCAAGAACACAAGACAACATGAACAATTGAGGACTTGTTTATTCACCATGATTTCACCTACTTCACTAAGCCATTGTAATTTGTAGGGCTTGGTATGAGAGATAGTGGGTAAGGCTAACTTCTCCACAACTCTTGTACTAGCCACATTAGTGCAACTTCCCCCATCAATAATCAAGGAACATAACTTGTTGTTGATAAGACATCGGGTGTGAAAAATATTTTCTCTTTGAGTATCATTCAAAGATTTTGGAATTGTGCCCAACATACGTCTTATCATCAATAAGTCACCTTCACAAGGACTTTCACTCTCATTTTCACTTGATGGTCTAGAAGGTGAAGAATGCCTAGGTGAATTGGAATCATGCTCACTAACTACAATGCCTTCATGCATGTACATACTTCGTTTATAAGGGCAATTAGCAGCAATGTGACCATATCCCAAACATTTAAAACACTTTTGACTAGACGATTTAATTGGGGATTTAGGCCTAGAAGTAGATGGCGTAGGATCCTTGGGTTTGAAAGAAGAATCTTTGGAAGGATGTTTAGAAAAAGAATTTTTGTTTCTCCAAGACTTGGAGTAGTATCCATCATTGGAAGCATTTTTGAAAGAGTTTTTCTTAGCAAGTTGGGCTTCCACCTTCATTGCAAGATGAACTAAAGAGCCCAATGATGAATACTCTTGTAACTCAACAATGTCTTGAATATCCTTCCTAAGACCACTCACAAACCTAGCAATCATAGCTTCCTCACTTTCTTCTAATTCAATTTTAAGCACAAGCGTCTCTAGCTCTTTATAATATTCATCCACATTTAGCGTGCCTTGCTGAAACCGTTGGAGTCTCAACATGAGGTCTTTCCTAAAATGTGGGGGCACAAATCTAGCGTGCATTTGATCCTTTAAAGAGTTCCAAGAGTCCACGGGAGGACCCTTGTGATAGATAATGTCCTTTACAATTCCATGCCACCATTTAATGGCATAATTACTAAACTCTAGGGTGGCTAGCTTAAGCTTATGCTCATCTTGGATCTCATGGATCTCAAATATTTGTTCACACTTAGCCTCCCAATCTAAATATACATTAGGATCACTAGAGCCATTAAAACAAGGAAGCTTGACCGAAGGTAGCCTAGCCTTTGCATCTTGGTAGTAACCATTGCCGTAGTGATGTCTTTCTCCTTGATGATGAGGTCTTTGTCCATGAAATTGTGGTGGATTCCTCCTTCTCCTATGCTGTTCTTCACGGCCAACATCATTGGAAGAAGCTCTTGTTGAAGGTCTATGATGCTCATCATGAATTGAAGGAGATGGTCTAGCTTGTTGGACCTCCATCTTTTGCATTTTCTCTTCCAAGCGTCTAATAGTTCTTTGTGCTTCATGTAATTCACCAAGGATTGAAGCTTTGGAAGGAGAATTCTGCTTGTAGGATGCATCACTTGAAAATCCAGCCATTGGTAATTAAAAACAGCAAACACACAAAAACAGCAAACAAATTAAAAATTAGCAAAAACAGTGAGCTTTGGCAATGAAACTGCCGAAGTGAAATGAGGCTGAAAAAAGAAATCACTCTCAAAGAAATAATGTTCTTGCACCAATCTGATCTTGAGGCCTTGGAATCCTCAAATGAAATATGTCAAAGCAAGCACACCAATCTCAAGAGCAACCACCACAAAACCAAAGAAACAATAAAGACAAACAAGAAAAAGGTATAAGCAAAGAAAGGTAATTGCAAAAGGAATACTATATGTAAGACAAACTCAAAGAGTAAGAATTAAAGACAATCAAGAAAATAAAGAACTCAATGAGAAAAGTAGGCACACAAAAGAATACTTAAGGAAAAGCACTAGAGTAGATGAAGAAAACAAAAAATTTAGCTACTGGAAATTTTTTTTTTAATGCAAACTGTGCTTGATATTCACTGATTTAACTGGAATGATGTAGAGCGAACTGGATTATGAAAATTAAACCACAGAAACTTCAAGATGTTAACTCAATAATGGCACTGGAATCAATTAAAAACAGTAAGCCAATTAATTGAGATAAATGTTTTAAAATCGCTGTCAGATTACCGTATTCTTTTTGGCAGAATTGTACACTTTTTTTATTTTATTTATCATTTTTTGTGTACTTCGAATTTTTGAATGATTCTTTTTTCTATTCTTTTCTAACACTTTGAATATCTCAAATCCAGAATTTCAGAATTTTCTAGTGCGTAAATCAATTGCAATAAGGAAAAACAGTAAGCACTTTTTTTAGAAACAGAGGAATCCTAATAGGAATAAAAAACAGAATTATGAACTAGCAAAGACATAATGGAAAATGATGTATTGGAACTTGTATAGGTCTAGAATACAAGTATGAACTCAATTCTAAAAAGGAAAATGCACAAAGGATCAATATCAATTCAGAAAAGTATATGACACCAAAGCAAGAAACAATCAAAGCAATAAAAGTCCTACTAGAAGTAATGACATATATGGAATAACATGACTAAGACAAAACTTGACATGATTACAAAATTAAAAGACACATCACAAATTTTAACAACAAGTGAAAGGAAGCTTAAGGTAAACTCTAGGAAGGATAATGCCATTCCAAAAGAGCAACCATACTCATAAGAAGAATGAGTGCCATAAACCTTTTCACAAGCACTTGGTGTAAAAGAAAAACAGCAAGAAAACTCAAGCAAAAAATCTAAAACAGAAACTTAAATTGCAAGAAATTAAAGAGTTCTTGAAATTAAAGTGCACACAACTCAACAATTAAACAAGAATGAACCTAAGACTCATGATACCACATGATGTGATTCCACTAGCCACATAGAGAGTGATTCTTGACATTCTTAGGAATCACCTTGAGCTGGACATTATAGAGGCACTTTTCTTAGAGTTGGATCATTGTTCTAAGACAAGAACTCACCAAAAGCTAGTACCAAATCCCATACTCATTTGGATGCTCCACATATTGTCAAATTGAATCAACAAAGAGAGGTAAAATTAAAAGGAACCGAACAGAATTGAATAAGCAAACATATGAACCGAACAAAAGTGAAATTAAAAGGAAAGAACAGAATATACTTGCTGGAAAATTAGAATAACCGAACCAAAAAGCTCAAGAACACAAGACAACATGAACAATTGAAAGAGAAGGAAGGAAGGAGAAGAGAATGCTCATGAAGATGGAAGGAGGATGGATGATCTCGCCACTAGAAGTGTGGGATGCTCCTAGATGAGAGTGATGCCGCCACTTGAGGACTCCATTGATCCATCAAGATAAGACTAGAGAAGAAGGCTCAAAGCTCTCCAAAGTTCACTCAAAATTTGAGTAGAGTTTTCTTAGATTAATTCCAATCTGAAAAATACAAAGAGAGCACCTCTATTTATAGCCTAAGGTGCTGAAATATAAGCTACACAAATTCAAAAACTCCCTCCCAAAAAGCTTCTAGAATTTGCGCCTAAAACAAAGCATGAGGAAGGTGTGACCTCTTCCTTCACTTTGGCACCTCCTTTTCTACTCCTACACCTATCTACTAACACACCCCCCCTAAGACTCCTAACTAAAGACTAAAAGATGCTTTAACAATAGAGGTTTCTAATGTTTCCCTCTAAGCACCTTTCTAACAATATTTATTTAATACTTGGCCTTGCCCTTCATGGGATGGACTTTGGGCTTTTGTGGGCTTTGGCCTTCTTGGGCTTGGGCTTTGGGCTTTATCTTTTGCAAAGATTAACAAGAAAAACTTTAAATATGAAGGCGAATGATCTTGTTCTTCATTATAAAAAGCCACCTTTAGTTGATTCTCATCATTCCCCATGGGTTAGAGATCTCAAGGGTGGGCAGGATGGTTCGTAGAGAACGCCTCCCTCCCTGTTTGAGTGAGAACACTAGAGGAAAGAAGTAAGGTTCACCAGTTAAATCCTCCTTTGACTTTATACGGCAAGGACGAGGTCAGTTATGAGTTTCTCCTTGGGCTAGAAGTCTCGAGACTGGGTAGGACAGTTCGCAGAGAACGCCTCCCTCTCTTGAGTGAGAGCATCATAGTGGAGACAGTGTGATCCAGAGGGTGAACCTTCCCCAAACCCATCATGGACAGATAGGGGACAGGCACGAACTTCTCCATAGACTAGAAGACTTGAAGCGGGATAGCGCGGAGTGCGCCTCCCTCTTGAGTGAGAACGCCAAGGCGAGGACAACACGGTTCACCAGCATTATCAGCGAAGCATCTCCTTGCTTAGTGAAGTAGGAGCAAAGTAAGTCAATGGATCTCTCCCTCCCTTATCTTATGAAGCAGTTTTGAAGAGTGACTAGAAAGAGTCCCCTCCCCTTTGCATTGCGGAGGTGAGGTCAGTTAAAGGTTCTTGCGTACACCACTGCTTCGTTAAGCCATAATGAAGATAGTAAGGAAGGGTGGGGGTGGATAGGCGTGCTACCTAGAGTATGAATGATCGTCAGAGGCGTTCTTAGAAGAAGTTAGTACGAGCCACGATAGTTAACTATCAAGGCGAGGAAAGCAAGCTAAAGCAAGATAAAGGCATAGCGATTAATAGGCCAAGATCGAGAAAACATTTAAAGTCAAACAAGCATTCATAAATACAAAGTAGATTGTTCATCAACAGGCCAAATACAAGCTAAGAAGGAGGGGTCCTAGGCACAAGCTGCCCATCTACGACCTAGTTTGACGTCGCGAAGGGTGAGGTGTCCATCTCAGGATGCACGCAGGCAACCTGAGAAAGGGCATCCTCGAACCCTGCTGCATAGGCGTTAGCGGCATCTTCAATGAGCTCCGCCTCAGTCTTCTTGAAAGTTTCACCTTGTTGGGCAAGCTCACCCTCCACCCGACCAAGTTGCACTTCTTGGTTGGTGGCCCTCTCTTCCAGCTTAGCCATCTTGGCCTTGGTTTCCTCCGCCTGTTCCTCAAGCTCGATCACCCTGGTGCGAAGGGGCAGGATCTTTGCCTCCAACTGGACAACCTCCTGACCCTTGTCGAAGAGCTGCCTCTTGGTATCTTTCTCTGATTGGCGCAGGCTGCTCAACTATTGGGTCAGGGCGGTCTCATGAATGGCAAAGACCCGAGCCTGCTAGGCAAGCTCCTCCTTCATCCTGTCCTCCGCCAGGGCCAGCTCCTCCTTCATTTTAGCCTCCAACAGGGCAAATTCCTCTTTTCCTCTCGCCTTTGCTTGGCTCACGAGGGCACTTGAGTTGACAAGGAACTCGCCAAGGCCGCCCATACGCTCTCGCATCGCGTTTTCGTCCAAAGCCTTCGCTGACCCCTTCTCTTAGAAGCTCTTGAGGGCGTATTGGAGGACAATGGGCATCTCAGGGTCGGGTGGCATTTGGTCAGTTTAGGGGGCGCTCTCCCCACCACCCTCGAGCACGAGATGTCCGCGGGGGGAGGAGGCAATGGGTGGATGCTTCCTGAATGAGGCGGGACGACTATTGGTGGCGGAGTGTGAGGTCGTCGCCGTGATCACCCTTCGCCTCTTGAAGACGATGCCTTCCTAGTGTCCTTGTCCTCTGAGGTAATCTCCCCACCCCTTTGCTTTTTTCAAGGGGGGCTGGAGTAGGCGAGGCTTGGGCAGTGGCGAGGGAAACAACAGCAATAGGAGCAGAAGGGGTTAAGGCACACTAGAAGTATGGATGCTCCTAGATGAGTGTGCAAGCCGCCACTTGAGGAAACCATGGTCCTTCAAGATAAGACTAGAGTAGAAGCTCAAAAGCTCTCCAAATGCTCACTCCAATTTTGAGTATAGTTTCTTTAGATAAATTCAAATCTGAATTTTACAAAGAGAGCACCTCTATTTATAGCCTAAGGTGCTGAAATGTAAGCTACACAAATTCAAAAAAACTCCCTCCCAAAAAGCTTCTAGAATTTGCGCCTAAAACAAGGCATGAGGAAGGTGTGATCCTTTCTCTCACTTTGGCACCTCCTTATTTACTCCTACACCTATCTACTAATACACCCCCCCTAAGACTCTTAACTAAAGACTAAAAGATGCTTTAACAATAGAGGTTTCTAATGTTTCACTCTAAGCACCTTTCTTAAACAATATTTATTTAAAACTTGGCCTTGCCCTTCATGGGATGGTCTTTGGGCTTTTGTGGGCTTTGGCCTTCTTGGGCTTGGGCTTTATCTTTTGCAAAGATTAACAAGAAAAACTTTAAATGTGAAGGCGAATGATCTTGTTCTTCATTATAAAAAGCCACCTTTAGTTGATTCTCATCACATCCCTTCCAATCAGGATCTTTGTTCCAGTGTTTCCTTACATACTCGCTGGAGGTGAGAGTGGAAGTCTCGGCGAGGAGTTCAACGGAAGCCCAGGGGTAGAGGGCTTTGTAATCTACGTTGGGAGGAGGGTTGGAAGTGGAAGGAAGAAACAAGGGTTTAGTGGAAGCCGATGGCGCGACTCGAAGAAACCCAGAAAAACAGAGGAACAGAGGAAAAACAGAGAAAAGCCAAATGCAGAAATTTAAACAGTCCCAAAGTAGATTATCGCAGGTATGAGCAGCAGAATCGTAAAAGAAGAGAAATCAATGCATAAAGATCATTCCTTTTGATAAAAGTTGTTGGAAGTTCTAAGCTTTGGAGAAGGAAAGTTGAGAGCTTTCAAAGAGAAGATGAAACGCTCGAAAGAAGTTTCAGAGAGACTGATGGAACAGTGGAGAAGCGTGCGTTTTTGAATGCTTAACGTAAACAAGGGAGCGTTAAGTCTTGACCGTTGATCTAGCCACGTGTGCGCAGATTAAAACGGGCAAAGAGAATTGTCATTTTGGTGCACTGTTCACGTCCCGTCACATAGAGCCACGTAGGTCGCCACAAGCGAAGACTTAGTCTCTTCGCCGAACAAGTTAACAACTCGAGACCAGTCCTCGGACGTCGTTGACCGTTAGTAATGGTGGGCCACGTAAGTTGGGTCCCACGAGCGACATGGGCCAGTGTCTCGCAAGTGACGCGAGCCAAGGTGCCGAAGAGTGGTCAGGCATCGATCATCGGGATGAGTTGATGTGTCCTTAGCAACAGAGTGAGGGCGATGTGACATCGGAAATCGGTGACTCAAACAGTAGAGTTGGGCCACAAGAGGTGGATCCCATACAACACACCAGTTATCAGTACGGAGAAGCCTAGATCACGAAGAGCCCATGCGTGTGGTGTGAATAACGCATTCAGGCGTAGCACAAGTAAAGAGCCACTGGAAGAGCTAAGGCCCATGAGTGTTACGTTTCAGGGGTAGACTGCATGCATGGCACTTGAACAGCTAGGGCACTCCCAGGACGGATGGCCCTAGAGATTAGGTCTACAAGTTGACACCCAAGTTGTCATTTCGTCAGAGGTTGCACTGCAGTAAGGGAGCCTTACGCGCTAGATTGCTCTAAGACTGTGTACCGCCCTGGTGGTCGGGTGTGATGACGTGGCATCCTGCTACAAGTAGGCGTGTTGACAAGGCGCCAGGTTAGCAGAAGGAAGGAAGTCGGGGGACACGTGTAGTCGCCAGTTGTTAAGCTGGCGTTTTCCCACTTCCAGCTTACCAGAATAGGCGATCGCCAGGTTGAAGATGAAGTCGCCATATGTAGACCCAGGCGACCAAGCAGTCGGAGATCGCCAGAACAAGCACATCGCCAAAGATGAAGGCGAAGCAGATTATGAATGCGGCCGGCGAGACCACAGGGAAGGTGTATGAAGGCCCTTAACTCGCCAGTTCCAGTATAGATCGCACTCCTAAGTTAGCTATGCACTGGACAGTACCATGCATAAGTAACTTAGCCAAAATGAGAGCAGAAGTAGCGCCAAGTCGGGGAGCCTCCAGATGATGGCACGTGTACAGTTGGATGCGAGCCACGTGTCCAAGTCTGTAATTGCCAGGAGAGAGAAAGCCACCAGGTATATAAGAGTTCTTAACAGACTTTCTGAGGTACGCACGTTCAGTTCATACACTTTACGCTTGCGAGTGATAGAGCTGATTGTGAGAGAGGATTTGCACGGTTCTTGTTCTTAGTATTTGGTGATACCGTCCTTGACTTGAGCGTCGGAGTGCGATCGGCCGCAGCGGCGCCGTGTTGTTTCTTTGCAGGTTCTTGAAGTAGATCCCGGAAAGGAACGGAGGTGAGAAGCGGTGCGCACGTCGATCCTTTGACGAGGCATTCTCCAGCGTTCCGGTCAACAGGCAGGATCATCAGGCGCCCACCGTGGGGCCGTGTAAAGCTTGCTCCCATCCACAGCGTGGGTTCTTGGAGGTTTACGAAGTTTTCTGCGTGGTTGTGTGCTGGTGCAACCATCGTTCACGGTTTGTCTGAATTTCGTTCGGTGAGTTTGCGTTTGTACCGTTTGTTTTGGCTTTCGATCGGTGGAGTGAGGTCTTCTGTAGCTTGCGCGCAATCTGTTTGGTGGAAGTTCGAGTTCTTTCGCTTGTTTGGTTGTCCGCGGGGAAACGGTGGTTTTTTGGTGAAGTTGTGGTCTTCTTCGAGGGTTTGCGGTGTTCTTGAGTTCTTGCGCAGTTTCTTGAGTTTTCTCCGATTGATCGCTGATTCGATCGTGGTTGAAGTGTTGTTTGCTGTATTCCTGTGGTTCGCTGAAGTTAATGAGAAAAATGAGAAGCAATCGTTCCAGTATCGTGGCGCCTGTCGCTGCTGAAGGCGACGCCGCCATGACCATGGCGCAGATGGCAGAGATGATGCGCTCGTTGCAGGCAACTGTGGAAGCCTCGCGCGTAGAGCAGGCGAGGATACATGAGGACCTGGTCGCCTCTCGCGCCAGGAACGAGGAGCTCAGCAAGGTAACTGAGGAGCTGCGTCGAGCTCTTCAGGAGCAGCAAGGACGTTCTTCTGCTGAAGAGGTGGCGCCGTCGACGCCACCTCGTGTTTTCCCAATGCCTTTTGTTCAGGCGATTACCGACACGCCTATTCCCACGATCGTGGTTCCGGTTAAGGCTGTCTTTACCGGCGTGGAGGATCCAGAGGCTCATCTGACCACGTTTCACACGCAGATGATGCTGTCGGGAGGGTCAGACGCCGTCTACTGCAAGATGTTCGTGAGTACGCTCCAGGGAACGACGATGGAGTGGTTTGTGAGCCTGCCTAACGGCCACATAACCAATTTTCAACAGTTCTCGAAAATCTTTGTCGAGCAGTACATTGTGAATAAGGCACCACCCAGGGTGTCCTATGATCTGTTCGATATAAGGCAGTACCATGGGGAGTCCCTCAGAGACTACCTCAATCGCTTCGGAGCGCAGATGGTCAGATCGCCGGCCAAGGATGAAGAAATGCTGGTCTATGCCTTCAAGAAGGGCGTGCAGCCAGGGCCGTTCTGCGAGGCCTTGATCAGGGCTCATCCAGCGACGTTTGCTGAAGTCAGGCGACTTGCGGTGGCCCACATCGCCGACGAGAGTGAAGTCGCCGAGAAGAGAAGCAGCGTGGCTCCCGCCAGGCCACGCGCCCAGACCAGGCTCCAGCCGCAGAGGGTGCTGGAAACGGCGGCGGCGGCCAGGAAAGACCAGAGGACTCGCCATCCTTACGACAGGAGAAACAAGGGAAGAAGCCAAGCGCGCCAACAACCAGCACGCCAGCAACCAGCACGCCGGGAGTACAATCGCCCGCCTAAGCACAAGTTTGTCATGGGATTAGCAGATCTGATCGCCATTCCTAACATATCTGCTAGGTTGAAAGCGCCTGAGAAGGTGGGCGACAAGGTGCTGGGGTCAAAGCCGGACGCCTGGTGTGAGTTCCACCAGTGTTTTGGCCACACTTTGGACTCGTGTTTGTCTTTAGGATACCAGCTCGACGATCTGGTTAAGAGCGGGTTCTTAAATGACTATCTGCTGGACAGGAGGACGGGGGGAGCGTCGAGTTCCCAGCCAGCAGGTGGGGAAGCCCAGCAACACGAGATGCCTATCCATGGGGAGATCCACACCATTGCAGGGGGTTTCTCAGGTGGTGGATGCACCGCATCGCAGAGGAAAAAGTATGCGCGATCGGTGATGACAATGGACATGTTTGAAGATCACTCGCCGGAAGTGGACATCACGTTCACAAAGCAGGATCTTCGGGACGTTGTGCCTCATGACAACGATCCCATAGTTATTTCGTTGGTTACGGCGGGAAGGAAGGTCCACAGAGTTCTGGTGGACCAAGGAAGCTCGGCAGACGTGATGTTCTGGCCGACTTTCACGCAGCTGGAATTGCCCCTTGACCAGCTAAGGCCCTATGGAGGGTGCTTATATGGGTTCGCTGGCGACCAGGTGGAGGTCAGGGGGTACATTGAGCTGAGAACCACGTTTACAGATGAGGCTGGGTCGAGGACGGAGAAAATCAAGTACCTCATCGTAAACGCCCCTTCAGCATATAACATCCTGTTGGGAAGGCCCACTCTTAACAGGATAGGCGCCATTCCGTCGACTCGGCACATGAAGGTGAAGTTGCCGTCCATGGAAGGGGTGGTGATCACGATCAAGTCTGATCAGAAAGAGGCAAAAAGGTGCTATGAGAATAGCCTGAAAAACAAAAGATCAGTGAGTAATGTAACAACCACCCCACCTCCCGGTGTGAACCCTTGACCGCCGGTAGCAGAGGAGGCCGCCGGAAGGGATGTAGAGATGGTAGACGCTGAGCTAGGGGAGAGGAATGCTGGCTTGGAGGAGGAAGAGGCGCGGAATCGCCCCTAGGAAGCAAGGGAACAGGGAATCGCCAGGGCGGTGATCGCCAGAGAATCCAGGCCCAAACCTGTTGAGCAGTGGCTCGAGAAGGAGATCGGAGGGAAAATCTTCAAGCTCGGAAGATCTCTGGAGGTCGATCTCCAGGACCAGATCGCCAAGGTGATTGAGCGGCATCTGGACGCGTTTGCTTGGTCCGCTTCGGACATGCCCGGGATCGATCCCGACTTCTTGTGCCATCATCTGGCGATGGACAACATGGTGAGACCGGTGCGACAAAGGAGAAGAAAATTCAACGAGGAGAGGAGGCAGGCGATCAGGGATGAAACACAGAAACTCCTCGCTGCAGGCCACATCAGGGAAGTCCAGTACCCTGAATGGTTGGCAAATGTCGTACTGGTGAAGAAGAGTAACGAGAAATGGCGCATGTGCGTCGATTTCACCGATCTGAACAAAGCTTGCCCAAAGGATTCGTATCCTTTACCAAGCATTGATGCCCTGGTTGATAGTGCTGCAGGGTGCAAGCTGCTGAGTTTCCTGGATGCCTTCTCGGGCTATAATCAGATCAAGATGCATCCCATGGATGAAGAAAAAACAGCCTTCATGACGGACAGGTCATGCTACTGCTATAAGGTAATGCCGTTTGGGCTGAAGAACGCAGGGGCCACGTACCAAAGGCTGATGGATCGAGTACTTGCACCAATGCTGGGGAGGAACGTGCAAGCTTACGTCGATGACATGGTCGTGACCTCGCAGGAAAAGAGCAAGCACGTTGCAGACTTGGAAGAATTGTTCACGACGATCGCCAAGTTCAAGTTAAAGCTCAACCCGGAGAAATGCATTTTCGGCGTGGAGGATGGAAAGTTTTTGGGTTTTCTCTTGACTGAAAGAGGAATAGAAGCCAACCCAGACAAGTGTGCCGCCATCTTGGCGATGAGAAGCCCGGCTACGGTGAAAGAAGTCCAGCAGCTAACAGGTCGGATGGCAGCCCTATCTCGCTTCGTGTCAGCTAGCGGAGAAAAGGGGCATCCCTATTTTCAATGTCTGCGGCGCAATAATAAGTTCGTTTGGACGAAAGAGTGCGAGGAAGCTTTCGTCAAACTAAAGGAGTATCTGGCGAGCCCGCCGGTTCTGTGCAAACCGCTGGCGGGAATCCCTCTCAGGTTGTATTTTGCTGTAACTGAGAGGGCGGTGAGTGCGGTGCTCGCCCAGGATCAAGATCAGGCTCAGAAGCCTATTTATTTTGTGAGCAAGGTGTTGCAGGGCCCAGAAACGAGATATCAGGCCCTGGAGAAGGCTGCGCTGGCTGTGGTGTTTTCGGCGAGGAAGTTGCGCCACTACTTCCACAGCTTCACAATACTGGTGATGACTGACCTGCCCATCCAGAAGGTCTTGAAGAAACCTGACGTTGCGGGAAGAATGGTGAAGTGGGCAGTGGAGTTGTCAGAGTTTGACATTAAATATGAGCCTCGAGGCCCGATCAAGGGGCAAATCTTTGCAGATTTTGTGGTCGAACTCTCATCAGAGGCGACGCGGGTTGAAGGAGACGATTTCCGTTGGGTACTCTCGGTGGATGAATCGTCGAACCAGCAGGGTAGCGGTGCTGGAGTCATATTGGAAGGACCCAACGGGGTGCTGATGGAACAATCTTTGAGGTTTGCCTTTAAAGCCAGCAACAATCAAGCAGAGTATGAGGCGCTGATCGCCGGGATTTTGCTGGCCAAGGAGATGGGAGCTAGGGTGCTGATGGCTAAGAGTGACTCGCTGCTAGTCACGGGGCAAGTAACAGGTGAGTTCCAGGCTAAAGATCCACAAATGGCGGCTTACTTGGCGTATGTGCAGGAATTGAAGAGTTCCTTTGCTTCCTTTGAAGTAGTACATGTGCCCAGAGAGCAGAATGCCCGAGCTGACTTGCTTGCTAAGCTCGCCAGCTCAGGCAAGGGGGGTAGGCAGAGGACGGTGATTCAAGAAACTCTGAAGACGCCGAGGGCATTTGTAGCAGATCACCTGGTCCTTCAGATAAGCAGGTCGACGGAGAGAGCAGCGAGAAGCCATAAGTCCTTGACGCAAGAAACTCTGAGATCGCCGAGAGTTAGAGCATGCCGAGGAGAGAAGGTGGACGTGATGCAGGTCTGCGCCGCCCATGAGCCAGACACTTGGATAACGCAGTACAAGCGGTGCTTGGCAGATGGTCTCCTCCCGCTGGATCCAACAGAAGCTAGGAAGGTAAAGAAAAATTCCAGCAAGTATACGTTGATTGATGGCGACCTGTACAGGTTTGGGTTCACTCACCCGCTCCTAGAATGTATACACGGCGAGAAGTGCACGAGAATTATGGCAGAGCTCCACGAAGGTATATGCGGAAGCCACGTCGGGGGTCGAGCTCTGGCCGCGAGGACTCTCCGTGCAGGCTACTACTGGCCATCCATGAGAGAAGATTGCAAGAAATATGCCCAATGTTGTAAACAATGCCAGCAGCACGCCGATTGGCATAAGGCACCTCCCGAGGAGTTGAAGTCGATCTATAGCCCTTGGCCGTTTCATACTTGGGGAATCGACATCCTGGGACCTTTCCCGCTGGCGATCATGCAAATGAAGTACTTGGTGGTGGCGATTGAGTATTTCACCAAGTGGATTGAAGCAGAACCAGTGGCCCAGATCACCGCACACAAGATCGAAGGTTTTGTATGGAAGAACATCGTGTGCCGGTTTGGAGTGCCTAAACGCCTGGTGTCAGATAATGGGACGCAGTTTGCAAGCCACCTGTTGAAGAAACTTTGTGAAGGGGTTGGAATTCAACAAGTGTTTGCATCCGTCGAGCACCCTCAGACAAATGGCCAGGTGGAGTCAGCTAATCGGGTGTTGTTGAGAGGTTTGAAGAGAAGGCTTGAGAAAGCCAAGGGAAGTTGGGCTGAGGAGGTGCCCCGTATAGTCTGGTTGTACCACACCACCGAGCAGTCAGGAACCCATGAGACCCCGTTTAGCTTGGTCTATGGGTGCGACGCCATGATTCCGGTGGAGATCCAGGAGAGCTCGCCGAGATTCCAGAACTTTGTAGAGGAAGACTCGAATGAAGAGAGAAGGCTGAACCTGGATCTGCTGGATGAGGTCAGGGAAGAGGCGAGGCTGAAGGCTGAGGCGGTGAAGAGGAGGATCGAGCGAAGATACAACTCAAAGGTGATGCCAAGGCAGTTTAGAGAAGGCGATCTGGTGATGAGGAAGGCCCACCAGTAGGAGATGGAGAATAAACTATCACCCAAGTGGACTGGACCGTTCAGAATAACCGAGGCACTCGGGAACGGGGCCTACCGCTTAGAGACGCTGGAAGGAGGGGCGATCCCTCGCACCTGGAACGCCACACACCTGAAGTTGTACTATAGTTAAGAGCTTTGTAAGTAAAGACAAACACAATGTTATATTACAATGTCTCTGTGAAAACAGTTTGAAGGGGGCACTCTTTTTTCCCTAAGGAGGGTTTTTAATGAGGCCACCCAATAAAAGAAGAGTTTTCGAAGTATAAGGTGTTTTCAGATTGCATGTGTGCTATTTTCAAAAGTTTTGAAGAAAGACCTTGTCATTTGTACATGATTTAAGGCAAGAAAAGATATATCGCGTGCTTTCTAAAAGGTTTTAAGTCCTCATCGTTTTTCGGCGATTGGAGGCACCAGTTAAGTTTTAAGTCCTCATCGTTTTTCGGCGATTGGAGGCACCAGTTAAGTTTTCAAAGTCCTCATCATCTTTCGGCGATCGGAGGCACCAGATAAAAGACCTCAACGCTCTCGCGCGTCCTGAGGCAAGTAAAAGACCTCTTCGCCGTCGAGCGAGTGCAGGCGAGAAAGAGTAAAAAGTCCTCCATGTTTCTGGGGGGCGAGAAGATGGAACCCCTGGGGCAAGGTAGAGGCAAGTTAAAGACCTCCTCGCCGACGAGCGAGTGCAGGCGAGAGAAAGAAAAGGTCCTCAGTGCATCCAGGGGGGAGGAGATGTACACCCTGGGCAAGTTGAGGCACCAGATAAAGTCCTTATCGCCGTTGTGCGAGCTAAGGCCAGTTAAAGACCTCCTCGCCGTCGAGCGAGTGCAGGCGAGAGAAAGAAAAGGTCCTCAGTGCATCCAGGGGGGAGGAGATGTACACCCTGGGCAAGTTGAGGCACCAGATAAAGTCCTTCTCGCCGTTGAGCGAGTTCAGGCGAGTTAAAAGACCTTCTCGCTTACATGCGAGCTTAGGCAAGATAAAATCCTTCTCGTCTCGAACGAGTTCAGGTATGGCGCAGAGGGTGGAAGAAGTTTGGAAGGTGGCTAAGGTAGGTTCAAAGAGAACGCCTAGTCAGCCGGTCTTTGTTCTGAAGTCCAGGAGGGTAAAAAGATATCCCTAAAGGCGTCTCTGCTCCCAGATAAAGAAACAACTGCTAAAGCATGAAGCTAGGAAAAGCTGATATTACTAAGAGTTCTTGGCGATCGGGGAAAGTTCAAACACGGCGAGAAGGTTGAAAGACTTGTTTGATAAAGCAGGTCGTGTGGGAAGCTGTTTGAGCCAATAATTGAGTTACAGTTCATTGCTTGAAGGGTATTCTTGCAATAAGGTTAGTTGCCTTAAGAGTACAAGTTGTTTAAAGTGATTATTGCTTAAGTTTGAATTGGCTCGAGGCAGTTACGTCAAAAGTCGCGTTTGCAAAATCACTAAGTTAAATCCGACAAAGTTAAACATGCAAAGAAGGCTAAAGCGCTTAAAAGGAGTCAGGGGAGAGAATATCCAAGCTTTGTGATTGAAATAAGTATCTGTTCAAAACACATGTGCACGAGTTTTTATTACAAGGTATATACAAGGGAAATTATAAAGTAGCAGATGAGGTGGAGTTGATTAGTTTTCAGCAGGAACGACCTTTCCATCTACTACTTCGTTGTTCAACGACACCATGCTGAGGTCGAGATCGGGGAATAGGCATGCGAATTGTTCCCGAGCGGCTTCGAATCCAGCAGCCAGAATCTGAGCAGAATTTAGCTTAAGTTCTTCAATTTTCCCTTGAAGTTCTTCAACCTGTTTCTGGAGCTCTTTGTTCTGCTGCTCCAGCTCTTCAACCTGTTTTCGGAGTTGTTCGTTGGTCTCTTGAGCATGCAGAAGGTCGTCAGTAACCTTCTTGGATTCCGTTTGAGCTTGGGCCAACTCAGCAGCCATCTTTCCTTTCTCCTTGTTTGCCTCGGCGAGATCAGCCATGGCGTCGTCCCTCGCTTTTTCTACTTGCCCAAGTAGTTTCTCCCGGTCAATCGACCTTTGCTCCAGTTTTTGTACCTTAGCGGCGTCAGCTTGAATGTGAGCCTCCAGGTCGATCGCCTTGGCGCGGAGGGGCACGATTTTGCTTTCCAGCTCGACCTTCTCTTGGGCAAGATCGTGAACTTTGCGGCGAAGGTCAGCAGCTTCCTTGCGCGCCAGCCTGAGCTCGGTATTCATGGCATCCTCCACTCGGGAGTGTTCGATTTCTGCGAGCGTCAGGCTGAATGACAATTTCTCCACCTCGACCTTCATGGTGCTATTTTCAGTCTTGAGGTTGAAGAGATCGTCTTGAAGCCTCCTGGTGGAGCTCTCCACAGCCCTCGTTATGATCGCTGGGATATCCTCTGCTATGGTCTTCAGTTTGGCAGTCAGAGGTTCCCACATCCTTGTGACTTCAAGGGAAAGGTTTGCTGCTTGGAGAGGCGCCAGGGGGGCTTGTTGAGGGTTCTCGCCGCCACCTTCCTTAGCAGGATCTTCAGTGTTTGCTTCCTGGCGTGGCGACGGGATCGGGGATTCGGTGATTAGAATCGGAGAGGTATGAGCAACCTCATCTCCGATTGGAACATCTCCTGCAGCTGAAGTGTTTGAAGGGGGGCCCCCTCCTGCTGACACATATGGAGTAGAGGCGCTTGGGGGGTCCTCCAAGAAATTTGGCTCTTGGGCCTCAGCTGCAGGTGGCGCGGTGGCCAGTGGAATTGCTTGGACTGGTGAGGAAGGAGCCTGTGGTGTTGGCGATGATGGAGGAGGAGCAGGCGTCAATGGTGGTGTTGTGGTTGGAAGAGGGGGTGGAGCAGGTGGAGAAGAAGGTGCCACCCTCTTCCTTTTTGTAACGAGGCCATCCTCTGTGACCTCGTCATCTTCTTCTTCCTCCTCATGGACGATTTGAGGAGCTTTTCGCTTAGGTCTCTTAAGGACCAGTTTCTTGCGCTGGGTGGGTTCCTTGGGCGGTGATCGCCCATGAACGATGGCCTTCTCGACCGCCGAGTTGGGCACCGTTTGGGAACCGGTCGCCAACCCGTGGTTTCGGGCGAGCGCCTTCAATTCGGCGAGCATGTTTCCGCCCAACATGTTGTCTGCATGAAACGAAAATGCATGGGTTAGCTCAAAGAAGAAAAAGATAAGTGTATAAGGTAATAAGCAGCAGAGCAGATATGTGCAAGAAAGGTAAAACCAAAGTCTTGTGCGTATCGCACAAGACGCCCAGAAGCAGTATCAGAAGCAGTATCAAAGCAACAGTTTGGATGTCCTAACCTATTTGGAATTCTAGCTGATCCTCAAAGAATTCGAAGGAGATCAAGGTGGTGGTCAGAAATGTTATATTGGCGTCCGCCACCCTCTTCCAGAAAAGACAGAGGTCTCTGTCCAATGCTCCCATGCTATCAGGACTTCTGGGCCTCCTGAAGCAGCTCTTGGACTCCTTTTTCCCCTTGTCCACCCAGTACAAGGGGAAGCCATCAAGAAGGGAGGTATCCTTGTCGTTTGCACGTACTTGGATGAATTTTCCCTTCCAGTCTTTGTACGATTGCTGGAAGATGGTAAAAATGGATCTCCCAGCAATCGCATTCAAGCTGACCCACAGGCGGTCTCCTGGGTGCTTGGCCTCGAAAAGGAACAAAAACACGTCCACCGACGCGGGCAACCCCAGGTGGTCGCATGTTATTTGAAAGGCTCGAACAAACGCCCAGCTGTTGGGGTGAAGCTGGGCGGCAGCAATGTTGAGCTCGGTCAGAAGTTCCCTCTCGAATCGGGTGAGAGGGAACCTGAGCTTGACCTTCTTGAAGAAAGTTGTATAGACAAAGCAGAAGGGCCCGTCGGCGCTTACTTTGTCATCAGCACACACTGGCAGAGCGGCGGGGCAAGGCAGCACCATCATCTTCTTGTCGTGCTCCTTGTGAAACGATTGATAGACCTCGTCCCCCTTAGTCAACCGCAAAACTGCTCCAGCAGTGTTCACCGACGAGGTCTCCTTCAGAAGGGTTGAGTTAGCCCAGGGGTATAGAGTTTTGAAGTCTGGCAGAGGGACGGGGTCTCCTCCAGCGTTAGATGGAGTCGCCTGAGCCAGGACAGGTTGGGAAGACGCAGGCCTCACAGCCTGCGAAGACGAAGCGCCACGAACTTGTGTTGGGTCGTGTGCTTGTGAAGGAAGGTTTCGTGCTGAAGGAGGTGGGTTCAGGGTAATCTTGGTGCGAGTCATGATAGCAACTGCAAAGGAAGAAGAAAGGAAACATGATCAGGGGGTTACAGAGGCTGACTCGATCATAGAAGGAAGGTGAAAAAAACGAACGAATGTATGTTCGTTGCGACGATCGACAAAGCCCTAAGTTACGCAAAAGGAGAAATGGAAAAACAACCCACAGCGTATGCACCAGGCAGTTACAGGATGATGCAAATCGGTGAAAATGCAAGGAAACCCAGCAGATGAAGGAAAGTAGTTACCTTTCGATGATCAGGAAGACGGTGAAGGGAGATGGTGATCTAGAGCGTTGAAGAACGTCGAGAGCTTTCGCAGAAGGAAGTGAGAGCGTTTGCAAGCACGAAGAAAGTGATGGAACAGTGGAGCGTAATGGGTTTAAGGGTTTTCGAAATGATTTTAGGAAGCGCTAACGGCAGATGAAGAGAGTCGTTGATGAAGCCACGTGTCGAACGATGACTGAAGGGTTTGGTGGAGCGTCAGAGCAGCAGAAAGTACAATCGCTTGGAATTCTGCGTCAGTGCCACGTAGATCGGTGTGAACGAAGGCTCTTTCAGTCTTTTCGCTAGACAAGTCTTCGCTTAAGACTGGGGGGCTTGTGTACCGCCCTGGTGGTCGGGTGTGATGACGTGGCATCCTGCTACAAGTAGGCGTGTTGACAAGGCGCCAGGTTAGCAGAAGGAAGGAAGTCGGGGGACACGTGTAGTCGCCAGTTGTTAAGCTGGCGTGTTCCGACTTCCAGCTTACCAGAATAGGCGATCGCCAGGTTGAAGATGAAGTCGCCAGATGTAGACCCAGGCGACCAAGCAGTCGGAGATCGCCAGAACAAGCACATCGCCAAAGATGAAGGAGAAGCAGATTATGAATGCGGCCGGCGAGACCACGGGGAAGGTGTATGAAGGCCCTTAACTCGCCAGTTCCAGTATAGATCGCACTCCTAAGTTAGCTATGCACTGGACAGTACCATGCATAAGTAACTTAGCCAAAATGAGAGCAGAAGCAGCGCCAAGTCGGGGAGCCTCCAGATGATGGCACGTGTACAGTTGGATGCGAGCCACGTGTCCAAGTCTGTAACTGCCAGGAGAGAGAAAGCCACCAGGTATATAAGAGTTCTTAACAGACTTTCTGAGGTACGCACGTTCAGTTCATACACTTTACGCTTGCGAGTGATAGAGCTGATTGTGAGAGAGGATTTGCACGGTTCTTGTTCTTAGTATTTGGTGATACCGTCCCTGACTTGAGCGTCGGAGTGCGATCGGCCGCAGCGGCGCCGTGTTGTTTCTTTGCAGGTTCTTGAAGTAGATCCCGGAAAGGAACGGAGGTGAGAAGCGGTGCGCACGTCGATCCTTTGACGAGGCATTCTCCAGCGTTCCGGTCAACAGGCAGGATCAGAGTGAATGATAGTGGCGCTAAGGCATACCCTCAGAAACCCGAAGTGCGGGTGGCGGAAACAGCGGAAACCCTAGAGTATATAAAGGGAAGTGAAAAACATAACAAGGTATGCAACATTTATGCAATACACACAAAGTTTTAGACAGAGCTTTACGAGCTAAGAGTTTTGGTGTTTCCAAGCCCCAGTATTGACTTGAGCGTCGGAGTGCAAACGACCTCTAGGGCGCCCCTTTGTCTTTGTAGGTTCAGGTGTTTGATAGAAGGAAAGCACGAACAAAGGCAGAGAGAATTGGGCGTGTGATCGTCGTTAGAAGTACAAAGACAATCGAGTGAACCGGAAAAAACACTTGTGCAAAGGAAGTCTAAGCTTAGCCCCCGAAGAGATGGTCTTTTTGAAGTTCTCAATAGAATTAATAATAATGCTTATCGGTTGTGTACCATCCGGGTCTGTTGACTGTTGACCAAGGTAAACATGGGACCCTCGAAGGAAGGGGCCCCCGAGGAGAGTTCAGTTGGCTAAGAAGGAGCCTCGTTGATGGAGATCAAGATCAAGAAGAGAAAGAAGCCGAAGATGAAGATGCTCAAAAGATTATTAGCTCATCATCCTTTTTACCTCAAAGGATTACAAGGAGTAAATTTAAGGAATTAGGAAGTAGTGGTCAAATGTTTTCTCTTTTTGTAGTATCTTTTGTATAAACTTTAAAATGATTAAATATAGTGTTTAGGAAGGTGCTAAGAGGGAAACCTAAAGATACCTCTTATGTAAAGCATCTTTAGATATTAGCTTTAGAACATTTTAGGCGCTACAAGTGGGAGTGTTACAAGGGAACTTGAATTATCTTCTTTTGTAAGCTTGTTGTACTTACATGACTGGTCCTTCTCCTATATAAGGAGGGCTTGAGTCCTTCTAAATACAGATTTGATATTTTGAGTACAGAAATTCTCCCAAATTGGTGAGTGATTGAGACACTTGTGTCTTCTTTTATTCTAGTCTTATCTTGAGAGCAATCTTAGAACCTCAAGTGGCGGCATCTACACTCATCTTGAAGCTTTGCATCCTTCAAGTGGCGTGTTCCTCTCCAAGGACTCCAACCACATAAGTGCTCTTCTCCTTTCCATCTTATTCATCCATATCCATTCCCAAATAAACTCTAAAAACATGTCTTAGGCTTTTCTAATCTTTGTAATCGGTTCATTTGCTTTTTCTTGCACTTTTGTTCGGTTCATTTGATTCCTATCCTGTTTTGTTCGGTTCATTTCATTTCTTGACTGCTTTAATCGGTTCATTAGCTTTTGTTCAGTTCATTTGTTTTCTAGAGAGTTTTAATCGATTCATTTACTTTCTTGTTCATTTTAATCGGTTCATTTGACAAGAAATGGGTTTCCATATGAGTTTTAGCTTGGTTGCTTATGATTTGGTGAGTTCTTGAATGAAAGAACATTGATCCAATTCTAGAAAAGTGCCTAATCATATTCCAACTCAAGTTGAATCCATAACATGTCTATGAAATATCTCTATCTTGTTATTGGAATCATATCACTCGTCAGGTTCACATGGAAGACGACCGAGGAGGTGTCGGCTTGGAGGAAAGGCGAGGAGTCCTCGGCCCTCGGCACCCGAAGAGAAAGGCGAGTCAGAAAGGTGGCTTGAAGGCCACACCCCAACTACCATTATAGAGAAGCCCAGACCACTAAGACCATGCATAAAGGTGTAGGGAAGCAGCAGTACGCCCCACCGCTAGAGAACCACTGGAACCGATACAACTCGCTAGAGTCTCGTTCCAGAGGCGATCGACATGCATGGGACGTGAGGGGGTAGGGTACGCTAAGTATGGATGATCCCTCTAATGTGGGGCGTATGAGTTGACGCCTGAGTGATCATCCCGCGCCAGTTGCACTTCGAGAAGGGAGACTTACACACTAGGATTTCCCTAAGCTGGGTGACAGTGTCGTAAGGCCTCCCATGCAGAGTTATGCTTAAGTCAGAGGAAGACACGTGGCAGAAGCACCAGAAAGGTATATAAGCTCTTGTTGCTAGCAAGCTAAGGTACATTTTCACACTTTACACACAAGTAATCTGAGAATAAGAGAGAATTCAGTTACGATTCAATTACGCGCTTCCTGAACACGGTGTCTTTGGTGTTCTGTTACGGAGGTGCAACAGTGTTTTCTTCCAGTACTAACTTGCGCGTCGGAGTGCAAACGGCCGCGAGGGTGCCCATTTGTCTCTCTGTTTTAGGTATTCATGGCGGCGAACGGTGAAGGCTTGAACGAAGACAAAGGAGTCCTTGATACGCAGTTCGTAGATACGCACAAAGGCAATCTCGTCAACCGTCAAGAACATTTGGCGCCCACCGTGGGGCCTGATCTAAAACAGCAGTCCCACCGCAAGAAGTTCGAGTTTCAGTAGCGACAGTGAAGTTCGTGGTGGTTTTCCAAGATTCTTGAAAGATTCATCGAGAATCCTTGAGTTTTGTGGAGTTTGACCAAAGAAAGTTCCAAGATTTCCATAAACAGTGGAAGATTCTCCAAGAAACAGTGAAGAATAAGGACTATTAGGGAAAGTTCAACAGCGCGCGCAGAGAGTGATGGCATGACCTTGCAGCACGTCGTGGAGGTTATGCAAGGCCTTCAAGAGGCCATGGCGGCGTCGAGGGTGGAGCAAGAGCACATTCAGTTGGATCTTGCAGCGTCGCAAGCGAGAAGTGAAGAGTTGTGTCGTGCGAAAGAAGAGTTGCGCCGCGAGATGCGCAACAACCCTAAGAATCACAATAGAGGATCGCGAGTGCTTCACACCACCTAGGGAGTTCCCTAATCCTTTCTCGCAGTCCATCATAGAGGCAGTGTTTCCGAACACATTCATAGGCCTGAAGGTTACGTTAACGGGAATGGAAGATCGAGAGGCGCACCTCACCATGTTCCACACGCAGATGATGCTTGTCGGCGGTTCTGACGTCGTGAGGTGCAAGTTGTTCATGAGTACGCTGGAAGGGACGACAATGGACTGGTTCATCAGCCTTCTAGATGGCCATGTGACCTCCTTTGTGCAGCTATCACAGTTGTCCTCACGAGCTGTGGCACCTCCGTTCTGCTCCGTCTGTGAGTACCTGAAAAGAAGTGAACAAAGGGGCGCCCTCGCGGCCGTTTGCACTCCGATGATCAAATCAGCTAGTGAGAAACATCAAAGGGTGACGCACCTCCGTATCGAACACCGTCACTGGATGCTCTGAAGGTGGTCGAAAATACTGTGTAACTAATGCTGTGTTGCCCAAATTGTCTGTGCGCACAATGGGTGCGCCGTGAAACAACTAGGGTTTTTTTGTGTCTTTGTGCAGCTGTGTGAATTAGGTTAAAAACTTCTCCCTTTTCAAATGTCCCAAGGCCCCTTTTTATACACCTACTGTATTTATAGCGCGTTAAAGCGCATTGAAAGCGTATAAAAATGTGCCTTGAAACGCTTGCTATGTAAACTAAATTAGCGCGTACCTTAGCAAACTTCCGCTAAAACATTGATAAACATGTGCTTATTGCCACGTGTTCTTCTGACTTGATCGCTGTTCTACGCAGAGGGTCTCATGGCGCTGTAACCCAACTTAGGGTTATTCCATTGTGTGAGTCCTCTTTCCTCGAAGTGCATCTGGCGCGTGGGGTGACTTTCTGGGTGCCAACTCATGCGCCCCAACCTCTAGTCACTTGCTCTGGGAGTGTATCTACCTTCCTCTCGCACCATGAACCTGGTTCACCCCTGGGCATGACCCTGTCATGGGTCGTATCTATCCCGGGGGTCTCCCTGAGGTGACGTGGGTACTTCACGAGTCAGGTTACTCCCCACTGGTACTAGAACTATGGCCTTGAAGCCACCTTTCTCTTCTCTTTGTTACTGTTCTGAGCTGTCGGACCTGAGACCCCCGAGCGGTGTCGCCTCCTCCATGGTCTTTCCTACCCATGGGTATCCGGGGGTAACACCGTCGACGTCTCACCTTGGCTATGTCTTATCTTGGCGACGCCTTTTCCTGGCGACGCCTCATCTTGGCGACGCCTAACCTGGCAACGCCTTATCCTGGCGACGCCCACACCAGGCGACGCCTCAAGCGGTGAATTTGTTGACTTTCTTCCTTGGGTCCCTTGAGGGGCCCCACCATACGTTGAATTTGACTTTGACTTTGACTTTGGTCAACGCCTGGGGACGGTACGATACACAAGCCCCCCAGTCTTGAGCTGATACTTGTTTTCAGCAAAAAGACTAAGGCCTCGCCCCATTATCCTTGTGGCACTCTGATGACGTGGCATTTCCTGGGTGGCTGACGTGACATTCCCTTGAGCGGCTGTCGTGACATTCCCTTGAGCGGCTGTCGTGACATTCCCTTGAGCAGTGGACGTGACACTTCCTGAGCGTCTGACGACGCAACATTTTCTGAGCGGGAAAAGTGACGCTTTGGGTCATGCTCTAATCTCTCGACACGTGGCTCAATCGCACGGTCCCAATCCAGCGCCTCTTGCGCTTCAGTCGTAACGTTTAAGTCTTGGAAATCCCGCGCTTCAACTACTGTTCTATTCTCCCTTGCGTTCTTCTCTACTGTTCATTCTTCTTTTCTCTGAAGCTCTCGCGATCCCTGCCCTCTTCGTTCACAAAGCTCGTCCCTTTCCATTTCCAAATCACCAAAGGTATGGTTTTTCTACTCCGGTCTCCCTTGCACTTTACTGTATTGAATTCATGACTGCCTGGGCTTGTTTATTTCTTCTGCATTTTTGTGTTCTTCCCCTTTCCTCTACTTTCTCGTTCTACCCTCTTTTCTGGATTTCTCGCGTAGGTAGGAATTTTCTAGGGTTTCTCTTTCCCTTTCTGTCTTAACCTCATTCGCTGAACCCTTCCTCTTCTTCATTCTTCAGCTCTTCTCATCAAACTATGGCACGTACAAAAACAACGCCCAATCCTCCCCCAAAGGTCGACTATAAGGCTCAGTACCCCTGGGCCTCAGACGAGCTCTTGGCTGAGTGCACTAGCTTAACCACCGTAGAAGACGTGGTGAAGCACCAAGGTGACCCACATTTATACAACTTTAACGCCTTCTGTAGCACCCACGACTCCCACATCTCTGTTCGCCATGGCACCCTTGGGGAACCAGTCTGTGTGGACAACCAGTTTAATGGCAGGAAACCCTTCATCTTCGTGTACCAAGCGGTTTTCAAGCGCGTTGGTGTGCGCCTTCCCTTCACGTCCTTTGAGAGGGAGTTACTCACTGAGATTAACATAGCCCCTGCCCAGCTACACCCCAACGGCTGGGCCTTCGTCAGGGCTTTTCAAATTCTATGTGGGCACCTGGGCGTCCCACGTTCAGTGGATGTTTTCCTTCATTTCTTTGAAGTGAAGAAGCAGGGGAAGAGTCTCTGGGTAAGCTTCTCTGGAATTTCCGGAAGAATCCTCCTAACCCTCTTCCAGAACTTCTTCAAGGGTTGGAAAGACCTCTTCTTCAGGGTGTGTGCGAACAAGCGCAACCTCACAGCTCTTGATGGGTTCCCCCTGTATTGGACGGAAAAGACCAAACTGGTCAAACCCAAATCTTTGGACGAGCTGTCTTCCTCCGACAGGGGGGTGTGCGAGGCCTTGGTTGGCCTGAAGATCGTTTTCAACATGTTGAAGCTCAAAGCTTGTGAGTTCAATGCGCGCACCTTGTCTGCATAATTTGGTAGGGAAACTTCCCCCTTTCTTTGTCATCCCTATCCTTGCCTCTTAATCGTGCTTTCTATGACTCATGCATGCGATGCTTGACTGTTTTAATTTCTATACTTGTTGTTGATCCGCAAATTTGCCTTCATAGTAGAGTTGATATTCTGTACTCCAAATTTCCGCGTTAATATCATCCCTAACCTTTGTTGCTTGATTTGTTTGGTGCAGCGTGAGTGATGGATTCCGCCACGCGAATTGAACTGGCCAGGTCCTTGAAGGCTCGTTTTGAGGCAAAGGGCGGCGCCTCCAGCACCTCCCCTATCCAGTCCAATTTGTTGCCACCATCTCCATTACCCCATACTGCCGAAACACCCAGCTCTCCCCATTCCCTACAAACACCAAACTCTCCTCTCGCCCTCCAAACACCCAAATCACCCCCTCTGATGAGAATCAAATAAAGGAGGCTTTTATTAATGAAGGGAGAGGTCATTCACCTACATATTTGAAGTTCTTCCTTCCAGTCTTTTCAAAATTAAAAGAAGACATAAAATAAAGAGAGGATCAAGCCTAAAGCCAAAGAATTCTACAAGCTTTCAAGAATAGGCTTCATTTAAATATCTCTCTTTGTAGTTTCTTTTGTATAAATTTGTAAATAATATAGAATGTTTAAATACATAGTTTTTAGGAAAGGTGCTTAGAGGGAAACCTTAGATACCTCTTTTGTAAAAGCATCTTTAGGCATTAGTTTAGAATTTTCTAGAAGAGGACTCTTCATGCTTCATTTAGGCGCTATTAGTAAGTAGCATATGAAGAGTCTTTTGGTTAGCTTATGTTGTAAGCTTCATGACCAACCCTTCCTCCTATAAAAGAAGGGCTTGGGTCCTTCATAATTCAGATTTTGAGAATTGATATAGCAAAACTCTCCCAAATTGGTGATTGAGTGTGTGAGAACTTGTCTTCTCCTCTTCCTAGTCTCATCTTGAGTGCCTTGGTTCTCTCAAGTGGCGGCATTGCTCACTTATCTTGGAGCCTTCACACTTCAAGTGGCGTGACCATCAACCAAGCTCTTCATTCTCATAAGTTCCTCTCTTCTCCATCTTTTCATTTCATCTCCATGTTCATGCCAATTCAAAAACATGTCTAGGTTCCTTCTATTCGGTGTTTTGAGCTTAATTTCATATAGTGTTCGTTTCTTATTCTCTTTTGCTGGATTCAATTGTTTCTTCTTCATTTCTTAATTTTTTCGGTGCATTTCAGTTTTTAAGCATTTTAATCGGTGCTTTTGTGTTCTTACCTCTTTTAATCGGTTCAATTACCAAGAAATGGGTCTTCCAGGTGAGTTTGGTGTTTGATGCAAGTTTTGGTGAGTTCTTGAAACATAGAACATTGATCCATTTCTATTAAAAGTGCCTATTCATTTTCCAACTCAAGTTGATTCCATAAAATGTCAAAGAATCATCTATATCTTGCTAGTGGAATCATATCATGTGGTATCTAGAGTTTAGGTTTGTTCTTGTTTAATTTTGAGTTGTGTTGCACTTTTAATTCAAGAGCTCTATAATTCTTGTGTTTATCTTTCTGTTTTTTAGGCTTAATTTGAGTTTTATTGTTGTTTTCTTAATTGTGCCTATCATGTGTTTGTGTCTTTTCCTTTTTGAATCCTTTTAAGTTTTGTCATAGTCATGTTTTTCCAAGAATGTTATCAATTCCTTGTGTTCCTTTTATTGTATTTTTGTTTCTTGCTTTGGTGTAATACAGTTTTTCTGAACTTGTTTCTTGATCATTTGATGAATTTTATTTTTAGTATTGAGTTCATACTTGTATTTTAGATCTATACAAGTTCTTTTACATCACTTCTAATATCTCTTTGCTAGTTCTTAATTCTGTTTTTCATTCCTATTAGGATTCCTCTGTTTCCCAGAACATGTGCTACACTGTTTTGCCTTATTGCAATTGATTTACTTACTGGAATATTCTGAAATTCTGGATTTGTGTTCTTCAAAGTGTTATAAAAGAATAGGAAAAAGAAATACTTCAAAATTCAAAGTACAAAAAAAATGATAAATCAAAAACAAAAAGTGTGCAAATCTGCCGAAAAAAATACGGTAATCTGGCAGCGATTTTAGAAAATTGTTCCGGCCGGTTGACCGGGATCGCCTTTGCGCGTGGCTTGTCCTCGCGAGCTAGGGCACCTTCGTTATGTTCCGTCTGCGATACCTGAAAAAAGTTAACAAAGGGGCGCCCTTGCGGCCGTTTGCACTCTGACGATCAAGTCCGCTAGCGAGAAACATCAAAAGTGACGCACCCTCTGGAGGTGGTCGAAAATAACTGTGCTGGAATACTAAAACTGGGTTGCCCTAATTGTCTTGTGCACACGGTGGGTGCGCAGCAAAAACAACTAGGGTTTGTGTTCTGTGTAAACTACGAGAATTAGGTCAAAACTCAGATCCCTTTCAAACGCCCCAAGGTCCCTTTATACACACCTCTCGTATTTAAAACGCGTTAAAGCGCATTGAAAGCGTATAAAAATATTCCTTGGAACGTTCGAATCTTAACTGAATTAGTGCGTACCTTGGCAATCTTTCACTGAAACATTTAATGGGCACGTGCTAATTGTCACGTGTCCTTCTGACTTGATCGTTATTCTGTGCGGAGGGCCGCACAACGCCGTAACCCAACTTAGGGTTAATCCATTGTGTGAGTCCTCCTTCCTTGAACTGCATCTGGCGCGTGGGATGACGTAACCCAACTCTTGCGCCCCCGACTCGAGTCACTCGCCCTGGGTTGTATCTACCTTTCCCTCGTACCATGCACGTGGTTCTCCCCTGGTTGTGGCCCTCTCATGGGTCGTATCTGTCCCAGGGTCTCCCAGTAGTGGCGTGGGTACTTCATGAGTCAGGTTACCCCCTACTGGTACTAGAACTTATGGCCCTGAGGCCACCTTTCTCTTCTCTTTGTTACAGTCTTGAACTATCGAGGCCTGAAGCCTCCTTGCGACGTCCTAGCTTGGTGTTTTGTCTTGGCGACGCCTTAACCGGTGGACGCCGTTACTTGGCGATGCTTTAACCTGGTGACGCCCTTCTTAGGCGACGCCTTGGCAAGGCGACGCTCCCTATTGGCGATGCATCAACCCGGCGATGCCTCAGGCGGTCAATCTGTTGACTTTCTTCCTTGGGTCCCGCGAGGGGTCCTACCACACATTGACTTTGACTTTTGGTCAACGCCCGGGGACAGGACGGTACACAAGTCCCCTAGTCTCGAGCTGATAACTTGTTTTCAGCGAAAAGACTAAGGCTTCACCCTATTGTTTACGTGGCATTCTCCGTACTGCTGACGTGACATTCTTTGTAACGATGATGTGACATACCTTCGAGTGCTCGGACGATGTGACTTTCTCTGAGCGAGAAAGGTGATGCCTTGGGTTGCCCCCTAATTACTTGACACGTGGCTCAATCGCACGGCCAGCGCTTGGTGCCTCTTGCGCTTCAAGTTAGTGCTTAATCTTTCGACACGTGGCTTAATCGCACGGTGCCCGTTCAGCGCCTCTTGCATTTTGGTCGCAACGTTTAAGTCTTCGAAATCCCGCGCTTCATCTTACTGTTCTATTCACTCTTTCGCCTCCCCTTTCATTGTTCACCTTCTCTGTAACTTTTGCACCCTTTGCGCTCTTTCTCCCTACTAAAGCTCGTGTTTTTCCTACTTCTAGCCGCAAAGGTATGGTTTTTCTTACTCGATGACTCCTTCCCTCTACTGTATTGCCTTTGTAACTGCCTGGGACTGTTTACGTTTTCTGCATTTCGGTGTTCTATTTGTTTTCTTTCCTTTTCTTCCTAATTTCTTCGTTCTTTTCCCCTTTCTAGACCTTTCTCGTGGGTGGGATTTCCTAGGGTTTCGTCTCATTGGCTCCTTCAAAACCTCCTTCACTAAGCCTTTGCTCTTTTCCTTCTTCTTCAGCTTTTTAATCCATCTATGGCACGTACAAAGATAACGCCCAATCCTCCTCCAAGGGTCGATTATAAGGCCCTCTATTCATGGGCTTCTGATGAACTCCTGAACGAGTGCACTACTTTAACGACCATCAAAGACGTGGAGGACCACCGGGGTGATCTGCTCCTATACAACTTCAATGCCTTCTGCCGCACCCACAATGCCCACATCTCCATCCGTCAAGGCACCCCCGGGGAACCTGTTTGCGTGGACGATAGGTCCAGGGGGGAAAGCCCTTCTTTTTTATGTACCAAACAGTCTTCAAGCGCATTGGTGTGCGCCTTCCCTTTACGCCATTTGAGAGGGAGTTACTTACTGAGATCAACACAGCCCCTGCCCAGTTACATCCCAATAGCTGGGCATTCGTCCGGGCTTTCCAAATTCTATGTGGGCATCTGGGTATCCCACCCTCTGTAGACGTCTTTCTTCATTTCTTTGAAGTGAAGAAACAATGGAAAAGCCTCTGGGTCAGCTTTTCCGGGGTCGCTGGTAGAATCCTCCTTTCCCTCTTTCAAAACTCATACAAAGGCTGGAAAGGCAAGTTCTTCAGGGTGTGTTGCGCCAAGCACGATCCTACAGCCTTGGATGGCTTTCCTTTGTATTGGGTGGAGAAACCCAAGCTGCTCAAACCCAAAGCTTTGGATGAGCTGTCCTCCGCTGATAGGGAGGTGTGTGAGGCCTTGGCTGGCCTGAGGATTGTCTTTGATACACTGAAACTCATAGCTTGCGAGTTCAACGCGCACAACCCCTCCTCATACTTTGGTAGGGAGACTCGCTCCTTGCTCCTCTTCATTCTTTCCTCTTTCAACTGTGCTTTCACCGGTTCATGCGTATGATGCTTGCCTTCTCAACATGCTTCCTTCATTGCTGATTGTCCTGTTTATCTATTTTAATTTTCATTTATTTGTATGCATTGTTGATCTGCAAATCTGCGCTGTAATTTGTCTTGAGCTCAAGTCCTAACTCCCAATTTTTGTGTTTAGCTGTGTGACTGATGCTTCCTGCTTGACTTGGCATTGGCTCTAATCTCGGTTTTCTGATTTATCTGGTGTAGCATCGGTGATGGATTCTGCAACAAGGACGGAGCTGGTCAGGTCCTTGAGAGTACGTCTCGCTGCGACGCCCATAGAGGCTGGTGTCTCCAGTACTCCCACCTCCGAACCAAACCTTCCTCCTCCATCGACCTCTCAAACACCGACTTCTTCCGAAACCCCACTAGGCCCATCTTCACCACCACAAAGTCCCCATACGTTGCTGTACCGCCCTGGTGGTCGGATGCGATGACGTGGCATCCTGTTACAGTGTAGGCGTGTTGACAAGGCGCCAGGTTGATAGTTTGGAAGGAAGTCGAGAGGCACGTGTAGTCGCCGATAGTTAAGTTGGCGTGTTCCGATCTCCAGCTTACCAGAATAGGCGATCGCCAGGTTGAGGACGAAGTCGCCAGATGCAGACTCAGGCGACCAGGCAGTCGGAGATCGCCAGAACAAGCACATCGCCGAAGTTAAAGGAGAAGCAGATTGTGAAGGCGGCCGGCGAGACCACAGGGAAGGTGTATGAAGGCCCTACCTCGCCAGTTTCAGTAGAGATCGCACTCCTGAGTTAGCTATGCACTGGGCAGTACCATGCATAGGTAACTTAGCCAAAATGAGAGTAGAAGCAGCGCCGAGTCAGTGAGCCTCCGGATGATGGCACGTGTACGGTTGGATGCAGGCCACGTGTCCAAGCCTGTAACTGCCAGGAGAGAGAAAACCACCAGGTATATAAGGGTTCCTAACAGATTTTCTAAGGTACGCACGTTCAGTTCATACACTTTACGCTTGCGAGTGACAGAGCTGTTTGTGAGAGAGATTTGCACGGTTCCAGTTCTTAGTATTTGGTGATACCGTCATTGACTTGAGCGTCGGAGTGCGATCGGCCGCAGCGGCGCCGTATCGTTTCTTTGCAGGTTCTTGAGATAGATCCAGAGGAGGAACGGAAGTGAGAAGCGGCGCGCACGTCGATCCTTTGACGAGGCATTCTCTAGCGCTCCGGTCAACAGGCAGGATCATCAGGCGCCCACCGTGGGGCCGTGTAAAACGTGCTCCCATCCACAGCGTGAGTTCGTGGAGGTTTTCGAGGTTTTCTGCGCGGTTGTGTGCTGGTGCAACCGTCGTTCTTGGTTTCTTTGAGTTTCGTTCGGTGAAGTTTGTGTTTTAAACCGTTCGTTTGGCTTTTCGATCGGTGGATTCGAGTTCTTTCGAGTGGTTGTTTGGTTCGTGGAGAAACGGTGGTTTTTGGTGAAGCTGCGATTTTCTTCGAAGGTTCGCGGTGTTCTTGAAGTTCTTGCGCAGTTTCTTGAATCTTCTCCGATCGGTCGCTGGTTCGTTCGTGGTTGAAGTGTTTTTTGCTGTATTTCTGTGGTTCGCTGAAGTTGATGAGAAAGAGGAGGAGCAATCGTTCCAGTCCCGTGGCTCCCGTCGCAGCTGAAGGCGACGCCGCCATGACCATGGTGCAGATGGCAGAAATGATGCGCTCATTGCAGGCCACTGTAGAAGCCTCGCGCGTCGAGCAGGCAAGGATACATGAAGACCTGGTCGCCTCTCGCGCCAGAAACGAGGAGCTCAGCAAGGTAGCTGAGGAGCTACGTCGAGCTCTTCGGGAGCAGCAGGTTCGTTCTTCCGCTAAAGAGGTGGCACCGTCGACGCCGCCTCGTGTTTTCCCAATGCCTTTCATTCAGGCGATTACCGACACGCCAATTCCCACGAGCGTAGTCCCGGTTAAAGCTGTTTTTACTGGCGTGGAAGATCCAGAGGCTCATCTGACCACGTTCCATACACAGATGATGCTGTCAGGGGGGTCGGATGCTGTCTGTTGTAAGATGTTCGTGAGCACGCTCCAGGGAACGGCGATGGAGTGGTTTGTGAGCCTGCCTAATGGCCACATAACTAATTTTCAGCAATTCTCGAAAATCTTCGTCGAGCAGTATATTGTGAACAAGGCACCGCCCAGGGTGTCCTATGATCTGTTTGATATAAGGCAGTACCAGGGGGAGTCCCTCAGAGACTACCTCAATCGCTTCGGAGCACAGATGGTCAGATCGCCGGCCAAGGATGAAAAAATGCTGGTTTATGCCTTCAAGAAGGGCGTGCAGCCGGGGCCATTCTGCGAAGCCTTGATCAGGGCTCATCCAGCGACGTTCGCTGAGGTCAGGCGACTTGCGGTGGCTCACATCGCCGACGAGAGTGAGGTCGCCGAGAAGAGAGGCAGTGTGGCTCCCGTCAGGCCACGCGCCCAGACCAGGATCCAGCCACAGAGGGTGCTGGAAACGGCAGCGGCGGCCAGAAAGGATCAAAGGACTCGCTATCCTTACGATAGGAGAAACAAGGGAAGAAGCCAAGCGCGCCAACCGCCAGCACGCCAACAACCAGCACGCCGGGAATACAATCGCCCGCCTAAGCACAAATTTGTCATGGGACTAGCGGACCTGATCGCTATCCCTAACATATCTGCTAGGTTGAAGGCGCCCGAGAAGGTGGGCGATAAGGTGTTAGGGTCGAAGCCGGATGTCTGGTGCGAGTTCCACCAGTGCTTTGGCCACAACCTGGACTCGTGTCTGTCTTTAGGGTACCAGCTCGACGATATGGTTAAGAGCGGGTTCCTAAACGACTATCTGCTGGACAGAAGGACCGGAGGAGCGTCGAGTTCCCAGCCGGCAGGGGGAGAAGCCCAGCAACACGAGATGCCCATCCATGGGGAGATCCACACCATTGCAGGGGGTTTCTCAGGTGGTGGATGCACCGCATCGCAGAGGAAAAGGTACGCGCGATCGGTGATGTCGGTGGACATGTTTGAAGATCACTCGCCCGACGTAGACATTACGTTCACCAAGCAGGATCTTCGGGACGTTGTGCCTCACGACAACGATCCCATTGTTATTTCGTTGATCACGGCGGGAAGGAAGGTCCACCGAGTTCTGGTGGACCAAGGAAGTTCGGCAGACGTGATGTTCTGGCCGACTTTCACGCAGCTAGAATTACCCCTTGACCAGCTGAGGCCCTATGGAGGGTGCTTGTATGGGTTCGCTGGCGACCAGGTGGAAGTCAGGGGGTACATTGAGTTGAGAACCACGTTTACCGATGAGGCTGGGTCGAGGACGGAGAAAATCAAGTACCTCATCGTAAACGCCCCTTCAGCATATAACATCCTGCTGGGAAGGCCCACCCTTAACAGGATAAGCGCAATTCCATCGACTCGGCACATGAAGGTGAAGCTGCCGTCCATGGAAGGGGTGGTAATCACGATAAAGTCTGATCAGAAGGAAGCGAAAAAGTGCTATGAAAATAGCCTGAAAAATAAAAGATCAGTGAGCTATGTCACAACTACCCCACCCCCCGGTGTGAAGCCCAGACCGCCGATAATGGAGGAGGCCGCTGGAAGGGACGTAGAGATGGTAGATGCTGAGCTGGGGGAGAGGAATGCTGCCCTGGAGGAGGAAGAGGCGCGGAATCGCCCGGAGGAAGCAAGGGAACTCGGAATCGCCAAGGCAGTGGTCGCCAGAGAATCAAGGCCCAAGCCCGTCGAGCAGTGGCTCGAGAAGGAGATCGGGGGGAAAGTTTTTAAGCTCGGAAGATCTCTGGAGGTCGATCTCCAGGACCAGATCGCCAAGGTGATTGAACGGCATCTAGACGCGTTTGCCTGGTCCGCTTCGGACATGCCCGGGATCGATCCCGACTTCTTGTGCCATCATCTGGCGATGGACAACATGGTGAGACCGGTGCGGCAAAGAAGGAGGAAATTTAATGAAGAAAGGAGGCAGGCGATCAAGGATGAGACCCAGAAACTCCTCGCTGCAGGCCACATCAGGGAAGTCCAGTACCCTGAATGGTTGGCGAATGTCGTGCTGGTGAAGAAGAGCAACGGGAAATGGCGCATGTGCGTCGATTTCACCGACCTGAATAAGGCTTGCCCAAAGGATTCGTATCCTTTACCAAGCATTGATGCCCTGGTTGATAGTGCTGCAGGGTGCAAGCTGCTGAGTTTCCTGGACGCCTTCTCGGGCTATAATCAGATCAAGATGCATCCCATGGATGAAGAAAAAACAGCCTTCATGACGGAGAGGTCGTGCTACTGCTATAAGGTGATGCCCTTCGGGCTGAAAAACGCGGGGGCCACGTACCAGAGGCTGATGGATCGAGTACTTGCACCGATGTTGGGAAGGAACGTGCAAGCGTACGTCGATGACATGGTCGTGACCTCGCAGGAGAAAAGCAAGCACGTTGCAGACTTGGAAGAATTGTTCACGACGATCGCCAAGTTCAAGTTGAAGCTCAACCCGGAGAAATGCATTTTCGGCGTGGAGGCTGGAAAATTTTTGGGTTTTCTCTTGACTGAAAGAGGGATAGAGGCCAACCCGGACAAGTGTACCGCCATCTTGGCGATGAGAAGCCCGACTACAGTGAAAGAAGTCCAGCAGCTGACGGGTCGGATGGCGGCCCTATCCCGCTTCGTGTCGGCAAGCGGACATCCCTATTTCCAGTGTCTGCGGCGCAATAACAAGTTCGCTTGGACGAAAGAGTGCGAGGAAGCTTTCGTCAAGCTGAAGGAATATTTGGCGAGCCCGCCGGTTCTGTGCAAACCACTGGCGGGAATCCCTCTCAGGTTGTATTTCGCTGTGACTGAGAGGGCGGTGAGTGCGGTGCTCGCCCAGGACCAGGATCAGGCTCAGAAGCCTATTTATTTTGTGAGCAAAGTGTTGCAGGGCCCAGAAACGAGATATCAGGCCCTGGAGAAGGCTGCTTTGGCTGTGGTGTTTTCGGCGAGGAGGTTGCGCCACTATTTCCACAGTTTCACAATACTGGTGATGACTGACCTGCCCATCCAGAAGGTCTTGAAGAAACCTGACGTTGCAGGAAGAATGGTGAAGTGGGCAGTCGAGTTGTCAGAGTTTGACATTAAATATGAGCCTCGAGGCCCGATCAAAGGGCAAATCTTTGCAGATTTTGTAGTCGAGCTCTCTTCAGAGGCGACGCGGGTTGAAGGAGATGATTTCCGTTGGGTACTCTCGGTGGATGGATCGTCAAACCAGCAGGGTAGCGGTGCTGGAGTCATATTGGAAGGACCCAACGGCGTGCTGATCGAACAATCGTTGAGATTCGCCTTCAAAGCCAGCAACAATCAAGCAGAGTATGAGGCGCTGATCGCCGGGATTCTGCTGGCTAAAGAGATGGGAGCCAGAGTGCTGATGGCTAAGAGTGACTCGCTGCTAGTCACAGGGCAAGTAACAGGCGAGTTCCAGGCTAAAGATCCACAAATGGCGGCTTACTTGGCGTATGTGCAGGAATTGAAGAGTTCCTTTGCCTCTTTTGAAGTGGTGCATGTGCCCCGAGAACAGAATGCCCGAGCTGACTTGCTTGCTAAGCTCGCCAGTTCGGGCAAGGGGGGTAGGCAGAGGACAGTGATTCAAGAAACTTTGAAGACGCCGAGGGCATTTGTAGCAGATCACCTGGTCCTTCAGATAAGCAGGTCGACGGAGAGAGCAGCGAGAAGCCATAAGTCTTTGACGCAAGAAACCCTGAGATCGCCAAGAATTAGAGCATGTCGAGGAGCGAAGGTGGACGTGATGCAGGTCTGCGCCACCCACGAGCCAGACACGTGGATAACACAGTACAAGCGGTGCCTGGCGGATGGCCTCCTCCCGCTAGATCCAACAGAAGCTAGGAAGGTAAAGAAAAATTCCAGCAAGTATACATTGATTGATGGCGATCTGTACAGGTTTGGATTCACTCACCCACTCCTGGAATGCATACACGGCGAGAAGTGCACGAGGATTATGGCAGAGCTCCACGAAGGAATATGTGGAAGTCACGTCGGGGGTCGAGCTCTGGCCGCGAGGACTCTCCGTGCAGGCTACTATTGGCCATCCATGAGAGAAGATTGCAAGAAGTACGCCCAGTGCTGCAAACAATGCCAGCAGCACGCCGATTGGCACAAGGCACCTCCCGAGGAGTTGAAGTCGATCTACAGCCCTTGGCCGTTTCATACTTGGGGAATCGACATCCTGGGACCTTTTCCACTGGCGATCAGGCAGATGAAGTACTTGGTGGTGGCGATTGAGTATTTCACCAAGTGGATTGAAGCAGAACCAGTGGCCCAGATCACCGCGCACAAGATCGAAGGCTTCGTATGGAAGAATATTGTGTGCCGGTTTGGAGTGCCTAAGCGCCTGGTATCAGATAATGGGACTCAATTTGCAAACCACCTGTTGAAGAAGCTTTGCGAAGGGGTCGGGATTCAGCAAGTGTTTGCATCCGTCGAGCACCCTCAGACTAATGGCCAGGTGGAATCAGCCAATCGGGTGTTGCTGAGAGGTTTGAAGAGAAGGCTCGAGAAAGCCAAGGGAAGTTGGGCTGAGGAGGTACCCCGTATAGTTTGGGCGTACCACACCACCGAGCAGTCAGGAACCCATGAGACCCCGTTTAGCTTGGTCTATGGGTGTGATGCCATGATTCCAGTCGAGATTCAGGAAAGCTCGCCGAGATTCCAGAACTTTGTAGAGGAAGACTCGAATGAAGAGAGAAGACTAAACCTGGATCTGCTGGATGAAGTCAGGGAGGAGGCAAGGCTGAAGGCTGAGGCGGTGAAGAGGAGGGTCGAGCGAAGGTACAACTCAAAGGTGATGCCAAGGCAGTTTAGAGAAGGCAATCTGGTGATGAGAAAGGCCCACCAGTACGAGATGGAGAATAAGCTATCACCCAAGTGGACTGGACCGTTCAGAATAACCGAAGCACTCGGGAACGGAGCCTATCGCTTGGAGACGTTGGAAGGGGGGGCGATCCCTCGTACCTGGAACGCCACACACCTGAAGTTGTACTATAGCTAAGAGCTTTGTAAGTAAAGACAAACACAAATATTACATTGCAATGTCTCTGTTCAAACTGTTTTAAGGGGGCACTCTTTTTTCCCTAAGGAGGGTTTTTAATGAGGCCACCCAATAAAAGAAGAGTTTTCGAAGTATAAGGTGTTTTCAGATTGCATATGTGTTATTTCCAAAAGTTTCGAAGAAAGACCTTGTCATTCGTACATGATTTAAGGCACGAAAAGATATGTCGCGTGTTTTCTAAAGTTTTAAAGTCCTCATCGTTTTTCGGCGATTAGAGGCACCGGTTAAGTTTTTAAAGTCCTCATCGTTTTTCGGCGATTAGAGGCACTAGTTAAGTTTTTAAAGTCCTCATCGTTTTTCGGCGATCAGAGGCGCCAGTTAAGGTTTTAAAGTCCTCATCGTTTTTCGGCGATCGGAGGCACCAGATGGAAGACCTCAACGCCCTCGCGCGTTTTGAGGCAAGTAAAAAGACCTCCTCGCCGTTGTGCGGGCGCAGGCGAGAAAGGTCCTCAGTGCATCCAGGGGGGAGGAGATGTACGCCCTGGGCAAGTTGAGGCACCGGATAAAGTCCTTATCGCCGTTGTGCGAACTAAGGACCATCAAAAGACCTCCTCGCCGTCGAGCGAGTGCAGGCGTGAGAAAGGAAAGGTCCTCAGTGCATCCAGGGGGGAGGAGATGTACACCCTGGGCAAGTTGAGGCACCTGACAAAGTCCTTCTCGCCGTCGAGCGAGTTAAGGCCGTTTAAAGTCCTTCTCGCCGATGAGCGAGTTCAGGCGAGTAAAAGTCCTTCTCGCCGATGAGCGAGTTCAGGCGAGTTAAAAGACCTTCTCGCCTGTGCGCGAGTATAGGCAAGATAAAATCCTTCTCGTCTTGAGCGAGTTCAGGTATGGCGAAGAGGGTGGAAGAAGCTTGAAAGGTGGCTAAGGTAGGTTCGAAGAGAACGCCTAGCCAGCCAGTCTTTAGCTCTGAGGTTCAGGGGAGGTAAAGGAAGGTCCCAAAGGGCATTTCTGCCTCAGATAAAGAGATGACTGCCAAAGCCTGAGGCTAAGCAAAGCTGGTGTTGCCAAGAGGTCTAGGTGATCGCGAAAGTTCAAACACGGCGAGAAGGTTGAAAGACTTGTTTGATAAAGCGGGTCAAGTGGGACGTTGTTTGAACCAATGATTGAATCACAGTTCATTGCTTGGAACTTTTCTTACGATCAGGTTAGTGCCTCAGGGGTACAAGTTGTTTAAAGCGATTATTGCTTAAGTTTAAATCAGTTCGAAGAAGTTACGCCAAAGGTCATATTTGCAAAATCGCTAAGTTAAGCGTAGCAGAGTTAGGCATACAAAGAAAGTAAAGCGCTCAAGAGAAGTTAGAAGACATATCCAAATTTCGCTATTGCAATAAGTAGCTGTTCAAAATACATGTGCAAGAGTTTTTACAAGATAAATACAAGGGAATTCATAAAGAGGCAGATGGGGTAGAGTTGGTTGAGCCTTCGGCGGGAACGACCTTCCCATCTACTACTTCATTGTCTAACGACACCATGCTAAGGTCAAGATCAGGGAAGAGGCATGCAAACTGTTCTCGAGCGGCATCAAACCCAGCAACCAGAATCTGAGTAGAGCTTAGCTTAAGTTCTTCAATTTGCTTTTGAAATCCTTCAACCTGCTTCTTAAGCTCCTTGTTCTGCTGCTCCAGCTCTTCGACCTGTTTTTGGAGTTGTTTGTTGGTCTCTTGAGCTTGAAGAAGGTCGTCAGCCACCTTCTTAGATTCTGTTTGAGCCTGGGCCAACTCGGCAGCCATCTTCACCTTCTCTTTGTTTGCCTCGGAGAGATCAGCCATGGCGTCGTCTCTTGCTTTCTCTACTTGCCCAAGTAGCTTCTCGCGGTCGATCGACCTTTGCTCCAGCTTTTGTACCTTGTCGGCATTGGCTTGAATTTGAGCCTTCAGGTTGCTCGCCTTGGTACGCAGAGGCACGATTCTGCTTTCAAGCTCGACCTTTTCTTGGGCAAGTTCGTGGACTTTGCGGCGAAGGTCGACAGCTTCCTTGCGCGCAAGCCTAAGCTCGGTGTTTAGGGCATCCTCCACTCGAGAATGTTCCATTTCCGCGAGCGTTAGGCTGAATGACACCTTCTCCACCTCGACCTTCATTGTGCTGTTCTCGGTCTTGAGGTTGTAGATGTCATCCTGTAGCCGCCTGGTGGAGCTCTCCACAGCTCTCGTTATGATTGATGGGATATCCTCTGCGATGGTTTTGAGTTTAGCAGTCAGAGGTTCCCACATCCTCGTCACCTCGAGGGAAAGATTTGCGGCTTGGAGAGGCGCCAGGGGGGCTTGTTGAGGGTTCTCGTCGCCGCCTTCCTTAGCAATATTTTCGGTGTTTGCTTCTTGGCGCGGCGACGCAATCGGGGACTCGGTGATTAGGATTGGAGAGGTGTGAGCGGCCTCATCCCCGATTGGAACGACTCCTGCAGCTGAGGTGTTGGAAGGAGGGCCCCCTCCTGCTGATATATGTGGAGTGGAGGCGCTCGGGGGGTCCTCTAAGAAGTTTGGCTCTTGGGCCTCAGTTGCAGGTGGCGCAGTGGCCAATGGGACTGCTTGGACTGGTGGTGAAGGGGCTCGTAGCGTTGGCGATGAGGGAGGAGGGGCAGGTGTTGATGGCGGTGTTGAAGCTGGAAGAGGGGGCGGGGCAGGTGGGGAAGATGGTGCCACCCTCTTCCTTTTCGTGACAAGGCCATCCTCTGTGACCTCGTCGTCCTCTTCCTCATCCTCTTGGACAACTTGGGGGGCTTTCCGCTTTGGCCTCTTAAGGACCAGTTTCTTTCGTTGAGTGGGCGCCTTAGGCGGTGATCGCCCCTGAATGATGGCCTTCTCGACCGCCGAGTTGGGAACCGTCTGGGAGCCGGTCGCCAACCCGTGGCTGCGGGCGAGCGCCTTTAGATCGGCGAGCATATTCTTGCCCAACATGGTATCTGCGTGAAATGAAAGTGCATAAGTTAGCTTAAAGGAGAATGGAGCAAGTTTACAAGGTAAGGAAGCAGCAAAAGCAGGCATATGCAGAAAAGATAAAACCAAAGTCTTGTGTGTATTGCACAAGACGCCCAGAAACAGTATCAGAAGCAATGTCAAAACAAAGACGTAGCGTCCTAACCTATTTGAAATTCCAACTGGTCCTCAAAGAACTCGAAGGAAATCAGGGTGGGGGTCAAGAATGTTATGTGGGCATCCGCCACCCTCTTCCAGAAGAGACAAAGGTCTCGATCCAAAGCTCCCATGCTATCAGGACTTCTGGGCCTCCTGAAGCAGCTCTTGGACTCCTTTTTCCCCTTGTCCACCCAGTACAAGGGGAAACCGTCGAGAAGGGAAGGGTCTTTGTCGTTTGCGCGGACCTGGATGAACTTCCCCTTCCAATCCTTATACGACTGCTGGAAGATGGTGAAGATGGATCTCCCAGCAATGGCGTTCAGGCTGACCCACAGGCGATCGCCTGGGTGTTTGGCCTCAAACAGAAATAAAAATACGTCCACTGACGCAGGCAACCCCAGGTGGGCGCACGTTACCTCAAAAGCTCGGACGAACGCCCAGCTGTTGGGGTGAAGCTGGGCGGTAGCGATGTTGAGCTCGGTTAAGAGTTCCCTCTCAAATCGAGTAAGAGGGAACCTGAGTTTAACTTTCTTGAAGAGAGTGGTGTAGACGAAGCAGAAGGGCCCGTCGGCGCTCACTTTATCATCAACGCACACTGGCAGAGTGGCTGGGCAAGGCAGCACCATCATTCTCTCATCGTGCTCCTTGTGGAATGATTGGTAGGCCTCGTCCCCATTGGTCAATCGCAGAACCGCTCCCGCGGTGTTCACTGACGACGTTTCCTTTAAGAGGGTTGAGTTAGCCCATGGGTATAACGTCTTGAAGTCTGGCAGTGGGGTGGGGGCTCCTCCAGCGTTTGGTGGAGTCGCCTGGGCCAGAGTGGTTTGAGAAGACGCGGGCCTCACAGCCTGCGAAGAGGGGGCACCACGAACTTGCGTAGAGTCGTGTGCTTGAGAAGGAGGGTTTCGCGCTGACGGAGGGGGGTTCGGGGTGATCTTCGTGCGAGTCATGGTAGCAAACTGCAAACGAAGAAGAAAGGAAAAATAATCAGGAGGGTTACAAAGGCTAACTCGATCAGGGAGGGAAAGTGAAAGGTGAACGAATGTGAGTTCGTTGCGACGATCGGCAGAGCCCTAAGTTACGAGAAGGAGAAATGGAAAACAGCCCACAGCGTATGCACCAGACAGTTACAGGATGATGCAAATCGGTGAAAATGCGAGAAAACACAGCAGATAAGGGAAAGTAGTTACCTTTCGATGATCGGGAGAATGTTGAAGGGAGGCAGTGATCTAGAGCGTCGAGGAACGTCGAGAGCTTTCGCAGAGGGAAATAAGAGCGTATGCAAGCGTGAAGAAAGTGATGGAACAGTAGGAGCGTAAGGGGTTTAAGGGTTTTCGAACGGTTTTGGGAAGCGCTAACGGCAGATGAAGATGGCCGTTGATGAGAGCCACGTGTCGAATGATGCGTGAAGAGTTTGGTGGAGCGTCAGAGCAGCAGAAAGTACTACCGCTTGGAATTCTGCGCCCATGCCACGTAGACCGGTGTTAACGAAGGCTTTTTCAGTCTTTTCGCTAGACAAGTCTTAGCTCAAGACTGGGGGGCTTGTGTACCGCCCTAGTGGTCGGATGCGATGACGTGGCATCCTGTTACAGTGTAGGCGTGTTGACAAGGCGCCAGGTTGATAGTTTGGAAGGAAGTCGAGAGGCACGTGTAGTCGCCGATAGTTAAGTTGGCGTGTTCCGATCTCCAGCTTACCAGAATAGGCGATCGCCAGGTTGAGGACGAAGTCGCCAGATGCAGACTCAGGCGACCAGGCAGTCGGAGATCGCCAGAACAAGCACATCGCCGAAGTTAAAGGAGAAGCAGATTGTGAAGGCGGCCAGCGAGACCACAGGGAAGGTGTATGAAGGCCCTACCTCGCCAGTTTCAGTAGAGATCGCACTCCTGAGTTAGCTATGCACTGGGCAGTACCATGCATAGGTAACTTAGCCAAAATGAGAGTAGAAGCAGCGCCAAGTCAGTGAGCCTCCGGATGATGGCACGTGTACGGTTGGATGCAGGCCACGTGTCCAAGCCTGTAACTGCCAGGAGAGAGAAAACCACCAGGTATATAAGGGTTCCTAACAGATTTTCTAAGGTACGCACGTTCAGTTCATACACTTTACGCTTGCGAGTGACAGAGCTGTTTGTGAGAGAGATTTGCACGGTTCCAGTTCTTAGTATTTGGTGATACCGTCATTGACTTGAGCGTCGGAGTGCGATCGGCCGCAGCGGCGCCGTATCGTTTCTTTGCAGGTTCTTGAGATAGATCCAGAGGAGGAACGGAAGTGAGAAGCGGCGCGCACGTCGATCCTTTGACGAGGCATTCTCTAGCGCTCCGGTCAACAGGCAGGATCAGTTGCTAACACCAAACTCGCCTCCGCCCATCGCCGCAGTTCCCATAGCTGTGGCTTCATCCCCTGCTCTAGGCCCCGAGACAAAGGAAAAAGGGTGTTGGAGATACCGTTCGATGATGAAGACTCCGGTGAAGGGCTAGTCTTCAAGAGAAGGAGGGCTGATAGGGCCTTCACCCCACCACCCACTTCCCCCTATGGTGGTGGGTCTTTTAGGGATAGTCCATCTCGTGCCACATCCCCACGGCCACCGCCAATAGTCCAAGAAAGGGGCGGCGGAACTGAGCCATTGTCGCCTCCACCAGCAACTGAGGCTCCTGCCGCTTCTGCATCTTCCCCCGCCGGCCCGGAAATCATCGCTATTCCCCCTTCAATTATTCAACTGATGAGGGGGTTTAATGGGGGGTTATCGCCGGGAGGCTCCCTTGTGAAAGGAGAGAAGGCATGCCTTATTATTTGGGGGCCTTCTTGGCCATTGCCCTTGACTGGCGTGCTCAGGCCAGGGCCAAAACTAAAGAGACAAGCGCTCTCCAAGCCCTTCAACAGGAAGTGGCTATCCTGAAGGAGGAGAAGGAGAGCCTATCCCAAGGCTGGGCATGCCAAGAAGAAGTCTATAAGGCCTCTCTAAGGAGTGCTAGGGAACTTAACGTAGAAGCTTGCAAACGTCTACACGACGCAGGGCAAGCTGGCGCAGAGCTCCTTGCTCAGGTGGCATCCCTCAAATCCAAAATTGTTGCTCTTGAAGTGGCGATGTGGGCTTCTGAGGCCCAGCAGAAGCAAATGCTGGAGAAGGCCGAAGGGGAGCTAACTGCAAAAATGGAAGCGCTCAACCTTCTCCAATCTGAGCATGGTAAGTTCCAAGCTGAACTGGACAAGCTCCAGGTGGAGAAGGAAGTTGTCGAGAAGCAGTTAGCTTCCGGGGACTCCACAATCGAAGAGCTGGAGCGGGCTAACAAGGAGCTTATTGGGGAGAAGGAGACTCGGGACTCCACCATTGAAAGGCTGGAGGAAGCCAGAAAGAAACTTATTGATAATATGGCTGACACCTTTGCGGAGGGATTCTAGGAGGTCCTGGCTCAAGCCGCCTGTGAAAACCCAGGAATCGATACCTCCAACTGCAACCCTTTTAACCACATTGTTGATGGGAAGGTCGTGCCTCTCGACCTTGGGGAGTGAACGGCCGTTTGACATATCTCCATCTTTCTTCTTATAAATTTGCATCTATATTTGAACTTACTTGTAATTCTGACACTTAACTATGTTTATTTACATGCCATTCGAACTTTATCTTTACAGACGCTTGTATGCTTTTAACTTCTCTATCTCTTTCATTTGTCCCTGCTTTCTTTATCATACCAAAGGCATAGCTGGTACTTACTTCCAATGCTCGTTTCATCGCCTTGTCTTTTAATCCTGTAGGTACCGCGTAATCTCTTCTCTTACCTTCCGCCTTGGAATCGCGATGTATACCCTTCTCCTGATCCTTTCGCTCAGAACTCTGCTTTGGCCTTTCTATCTTCGAGGAATCTTTCTTATGAAGGCGTCGCCTGCCTCGTCATTGCCCAAAGGCAAGGAGGGATTCAGTTTCTACTAGGGCTTCAACATCGCTCAAAGGCGAGGGAGGACTACATTTGTTCCTCTCTGGTGCCCCAGCATCGCTCGAGGGCGAGGAGGACTCATCTCACCTGTGCTGGGTGTCTACACTCAAGGAGGTACCTACTCTGGGTGTCCTCAGCGAGTCTAAATACTTTGGGACAAGAGTTGCGCAAGGGTGACCACGCCCATGGAGAGATCTAAAACACCAAGGTGTAACGTTCTAAACATTAAACGCTGGGGCTAGCTGTTCCAACCTGAGGGGGGGCGGTGTCCCGAAGGAATCCCTTGACCCCTGCTCAGGCGCTACGTACCCAGATTTTAGCTTGCATCCATCGTCTGCTACCGGGGCCGTCCACTCATACCTGAGGAGGGGGCGTCCCAAAGGAATCCCTTAACCCCTGCTCAAGGACTAAGCGCCCGGGTTTTTGACTTATACTGGTATCTGGCACCGGGGCTAGTTGTTCATACTTGAGGAGGGGGCGTCCCGAAGGAATCCCTTTACCCCTGATCAAGGACTAGGCTCCCGGATTTTAGCTTGCATCTATCGCTTGTTACCGGGGTCGTCCGCTCATACCTGAGGAGGGGGCGTCCCTTAACCCCTGCTCAAGGACTAAGCGCCCGGGTTTTTGACTTATACTGATATCTGGCACCAGGGCTAGTTGTTCATACTTGAGGAGGGGGCGTCCCGAAGGAATCCCTTTACCCCTGATCAAGGACTAGGCTCCCGGATTTTAGCTTGCATCTATCGCTTGCTACCGGGGCCGTCCGCTCATACCTGAGGAGGGGGAGTCCCTTAACCCCTGCTCAAGGACTAAGCGCCCGGGTTTTTGACTTATACTGATATCTGGCACCAGGGCTAGTTGTTCATACTTGAGGAGGGGGCGTCCCGAAGGAATCCCTTTACCCCTGATCAAGGACTAGGCTCCCGGATTTTAGCTTGCATCTATCGTTTGCTACCGGAGTCGTCCACTCATACCTGAGGAGGGGGTGTCCCGAAGGAATCCCTTAAACCCTGCTCAAGGACTAAGCGCCCGGGTTTTTGACTTATACTGATATCTGGCACCAGGGCTAGTTGTTCATACTTGAGGAGGGGGCGTCCCGAAGGAATCCCTTTACCCCTGATCAAGGACTAGGTGCCCAGATTTTAGCTTATACTAGACATACCTGTTCTCTTGCTCTGAACCCAACTTCTGCTTGAGTATCTGGCGGCGACGCCTTGTGCTTGGCGACGCCCTGTTCCAGTAACACCTTATCTTGGCATCGCTATCTTAGCGACGTCTCTTCTTGGCGGCGCCTTATCTTAGCGACGCCTTATATTGGCGACGCGTTATCTTGGCAACGCCTCATCTTGGTGACTCCCTATCTTGGCGATGACTTGTTTTGGCGACGCCTCCTCTTGGCAGTGCCTTATCTCGGCGACACCTTACCTTGGCGACGACTTGTTTTGGCGATGCCTCATCTTGGTAGTGCCTTATCTTGGCGGCACCTTACTTTGGCGACGACTTGTTTTGGCGACGCCTCATCTTGGTGGCGCTTCAAGTTTTAGTCTCTGTTTCTTTATCCTTTGATCTTACATTCGAATGAGGGAAAAACTATAGCAAAGATATTTTAAACTTCTCTTTTCTTTATTCGAGTAACCTCATTAAAAAACCCCCTGGAGGGAAAAAGAGTGTCCCCTTTACAAACTTCAACTGGAATAACATCAACTGAAATAAAAACTTTAAATTCGCCGCCTTCCGGCTACGTGAGATGGGGCCTCCTTCTAGAATCTCTAACTTATATGAACCGTTTCCTTTGGAGACAACTTGTTTTCCACCTCGTAAGGGTGAGCCTTCCTTATGACCGACTCACCGACCTGGAATTGCCGCGACTTCGCCTTAGAGCTTGTACTGGCGCTCCACTCTTCTTTTCGCAACTTCAACCTTGATTTTCGACTCTTCTCTAGCTCTCGTTTTGCTGTTGAGGCCTCTTCGCGTTCTTCTTCCATCAGCGAAGCATCGCCTTTTCTTCCTATTATATGCACATCTTCCCCAGGCGTCGCCCCACCGAATGCATCGGGCACCGCCTCTCCTAAGGACTCTAACTCCGTTTGTGAATCCTTCATTATGCTCCGTCCGTGATACCTGAAAAGAAGTGAACAAAGGGGTGCCCTCGCGTCCGTTTGCACTTCGACGATCAAGTCAGCTAGCGAGAAACGTCAAAGGTGACACACCCTCTGAAGGTGGTCGAAAGTAACTGTGCTGGAATACTAAAACTGGGTTGCCCTAATTGCCTTGTGTTCACAGTGGGTCCGCAGCAAAAGCAAATAGGGTTTGTGTTCTGTCTAGACTCCGAGAATTAGGTCAAAACTCGGATCCCCTTTCAAACGTCCCAACGTCTCCTTTTATACACCTCTCGCATATAAACGCGTTAAAGCGCATTGAAAGCGTATAAAAATATTCCTTGGAACGTTCGAATCATAACTGAATTAGCGTGTACCTGGGCAAACTTTCATTGAAACATTTAATGAGCACGTGCTAATTGCCGCGTGTCCTTCTGACTTGATCGTTACTCTGTGCGGAGGGCCTCACAGCGCTGTAACCCAGCTTAGGGTTAATCCATTCTGTGAGTCCTCCTTCCTTGAAGTGCATCTGGCACGTGGGGTGACTTTCTGGGTGCCAACTCATGCGCTCCAAGCTCGAGTCACTTGCCCTGGGGGTGTATCTACCTTTCTCTCGTACCATGCACGTGGTTCTCCCCTGGTTGTGGCCCAAATTGCTTCTGAACTTATAAAAATCTCCAAATTGCTTCTTACTTACCTTTCTTGGGCCCGAGGCACTCGTAGCCGAAGGTCATACTGACTTTCTCGTCACCTTGGGATAAAAAAGAGGAGTCTCTTCTTTATGGTCTCGACATCGCTCAAGGGCGAAGAGGGCTTATCTGTTCTTCTGTGGCCTCGGTATCACTCGAAGGCGAGGAGGACTTATCCTACCTGTACTGGGGGTCCACACTCGAGGCGAGACCTGCTATGGGTGTCCTCAGCGTATCTATACACTTTGGACAAAAGTCGTGCTCTGGTGCCCACGCCTATGGAGTGGACTATACAACATCACCGTATCATCCATGGACTGTCTAAAACACCAGGGCAACTTGGCCCTTATCTCTTTGCGTTTGGTGCCCACGCCTGAAGAGAGGCCTACTACAGCGACGCCGTATAGTCCTCAGGGTGTCTAAAGCACCAAACACCGAGGCTAGCTATTCATACCTGAGGAGGGGGCATCCCGAAGGAATCCCTTAACCCCTGCTCAGGGACTAGATACCCGGATTTTAACTTACACTGACATCTAGTACCGGGGCTAGCTATTCATACTTGAGGATGGGGCGTCCTAAAGGAATCCCTTAACCCCTGCTCAAGGACTAGGCATCCGGGTTTTAACTTACACTGACATCTGGTACCGGGGCTAGCTATTCATACTTGAGGAGGGGGCGTCCCGAAGGAATCCCTTAACCCCTGCTCAAGGACTAGGCACCCGGGTTTTAACTTACACTCCACATACCTATTATCTTGCTTTGCGTCTGACCTCCGCCTCTTTATCTGGCGATGCCTACTTCTGGCGACGCGTTATCTTGGCGACGCCTCATCTTGGCGACACCTATCTTGGCGACGCCTTATCTTGGCGACGCCTCATCTTGGCGATGCCTCATCTTTGTCTTTGTTCCTTTGATCTTTGATCTTACATGAAAGGGGAAAACTAAGGCAAGAATATGTTAAACTTTTCTTTTCCTTATTTGGGTGACCTCGTTAAAAAACCCCCGGGAGGGAAAAAAAGTGTCCCCTTTACAAAATTTCAACTAAAATAAAACTTTAAATTCGCCGCATTCCAACTACGTGGGATGGGGCCTCCTTCTAAAGTCTCTAACTTATATGAACCATTCCCTTTGGCTTTAATTACTCTGAACGGTCTAGTCTACTTGGGAGACAACTTGTTTTCCAACTTGTAAGGGTGAGCCTTCCTCATGACTAGATCACCAACCTGAAATTGTCGCAGCTTCACCTTAGAGTTGTACTGACGCTCTACTATTCTCTTCACAGCCTCAGCCTTAATTCTCGCCTCTTCTCTAGCTTCGTCTATCAGATCCAGGTTCACCTTCCTTTCTTCGTTGGACTCTTTTGCCACGAAGCCTAGGAAACGAGGCGAGCTCTCGTGGATCTCTACTGGGATCATGGCGTCCGACCCATACACTAGGCTGAAAGGCGTCTTCATGGTGGAAGATTGAGGCGTGGTGTGGTAAGCCCATACGATTCTTGGTACTTCTTCCGCCCACGCCCCTTTAGCCTTCTCTAATCTGCGTTTCAAACCCCTTAACAAAACTCTGTTTGCTGACTCGACCTGCCCATTCGTCTGGGGGTGTTCGACTGATGCAAACACCTGCTTAATTCCTACTTCTGTACATAGCTTCCCCAACTGTTGGCTCGCGAACTGGGTGCCATTGTCTGAAATGAGACGCCTCGGCACCCCAAAACGACACACAATGTTCTTTCAAACAAAGTGTTGTACCTTGTGCGCAGTGATCTGTGCCACTGGTTCTGCCTCTATCCACTTGGTGAAGTATTCGATGGCAACGATCAAGTACTTCATCTGCCTTATCGGCATGGTCATGGGAACGGGCCTAAGATATCAATTCCCCAAGTATGGAAAGGCCATGGTTTGTATATGGATCTCAGTTCCTTTGGCGGCACCTTGTGCCAATCGGCGTGCATCTGACACTGCTTGCAACGCTGGGCGTATCGCACGCAGTCCTCTCTTACTATTGGCCAGAAAAACCCTGCACGTATTACCTTGGATGCCAAGGATCTTCCTCCCACGTGGCTCCCACAAATACCTTCGTGGAGTTCAGCCATTATCCTGGTGCACTCGTCGCCACTTACGCATGTCAAGATAGGGTGCGTAAACCCGTGTCTGAATTATATCCCATCCACTAAGGTTTACCTTGCGACGTTCCTCTTGATCTTCTTGTCCTCTTCTGATTCCGCTGGGAGGATTCCATCCTCTAGGTATCGTCTGTAAGGGGTCATCCATGTGTCGCCTTCCTCCAAAGCACATACCTGTACACCCTTTTCTTCTTCTGGCGAGGTCGCGTAAGTACTGATGCAGGGTGCCCTCACCGTATCTTGACTAAAAGAGCGATGGTTCCTTGGCTTTCCTCTTGTTGTACTAACGTGAAGAACATCCACCCTGTTGTCTGC